>NC_063333.1:14911477-14959725 GCF_021869965.1 Rhincodon typus
GGTCTAGGCCCTAAACGTCAGCCTTTCTGCTCCTATGATGCTGCTTGGCCTGCTGTGTTCATCCAGCTCTACACCTTGTTGTCTCGGATTCTCCAGCATCTGCAGTTCCTACTATCAGGGATACGCTCAGATTCTTTTTTGGTGAATGCTTTTTGATACAACTGCTTTAATAGTTCATCTTTTTGTTGTAATTCAACTAATCGCTCTGTACTGAAAATATCCACTTTGTCCTCCACCTATTCTTGTTTTTTCTCAACCATTTGATCAAACATAGTTTCTGGCAATTGAACTTCAACTTCCTTACATTTGTTCTTTGATTTCTCCTGACTTTTCAACCTGTGGCTTTGTCACCTTGTTACCACACAGTCATGAAAAATCCCAAGATATACTTCCTGTAACATCTCAGTCACCTGATTTTCCACTGGCTTTGCAGCCGCAGTAGATATTACTCCCACCTGTGATTCAGCTATATCATTTCCAAGGATAAACTGTATTTCTGGAACCAAGAATTTCTCTATTCACTACTTCACCACTTTTTACCAGACTCTCCAACCTCACCTTATACAATGAAACACTGCTCTTCTTCCTATGAATTCAACATATTCCCACCTTTTCTGGCAGTACTCCTTCCAAAATACATACCTCCTCATCTCTCACCATCAAAGATTGATTTGCTCCTCTATCTCTTAAAATTTTAATTTCTTTACCTACTCCTCCTGGTACACATGAGTAAACCTTACCCACACAGGGAAATGCTTTAAAGAGATCTGCTACTTTCTTATTAATCAACCCCTGACCATACTGTACATTCTTTTGCAGCTCTTTAGCTTCCACTGGGATCTCCTTTACCAATTTAATAAACCTCACCAACTTATCCTGTTTTACCACATCTGCCTTTCCGGTGTTTTTCTTAAACTACCAACGCTAAAACTTCATGCGTCCCACTTTAATATCGTGAAAACCCCTGAGGGTTTTTACTTCCCTTCCGCCCTAATGGATCTCCTTTTTACCCTGTGGTGAACAATGTTTATTATCTTCAATGTGATCTCCTTTTCCTTTATCGCCCAAGGATTTCTGTTTTCCCCAATTTCTGTCCCTCAAATTGATGTTGGAAGCCAAACTTTGATTTATGGACTAATTCATAATTACCTGCCATTGCTGCTGCTAATCTTGCAGTTTTAACTCTCTGCTCTTCCACACAAGTTCTCACTATTTCAGGAAATGAATTTTTGAACTCCTCCAAAATGACAGTCTCTCTAAGAGCGCCATATGTCTGATCTATTTCCAATGGCATTATCCATCTATCAAAGTTACTTTGCTTGATCTTTTGAAACTTGATGTACTTTTGACCAAGCTCCTTCCTTAGATTCCTAAAACGTTGTCTGTTAATGACTGACACTAGTTCATATGCACTTAAGATGTTTTTCACCTCATTATATTCCCCAGATACCTCTTCTAATAGTGATACAGGTACCTCATTAGCTCAACCTACCAAATTTGTTTGAATCAACAATACCCATATTGTCACCAACCATTTCATTTGTTTAGCCCCTTTCTCAAATGAAATGAAAAAGTCTTCTGCATCTTTCTCATCAAACTTAAGCAACATTTGTACATATTTAAACAGATCCCACCAGGCCATTGGCTATGATGGGATTGCTCTCCATCACTGGCCCCGTCACTACTCCTACTTCCTACCTTCACCACTTTAAGTTGACTTTCCTCTTGCCAAATTCTGAAGTTCAAAAACTTTCACTTTCTCCCTCTTTTCTCTCTTTCTCCCTTTCTTCTGCTAGGGCTAATGTTTCTTTTTTCTTTTTCCTTTGCCATCGCCTCTAATTCAAGCTGTTTCTTTTGCAGTTGAATTTTCACAGTTACCAATGATTCTGATTGCGTTCCTGACAATTGTAAATGCAGAACTATGGCTGTAATATCTCCCCTTTCCCCACAGACACAGGCAACTCCAACTTTAGCTTGCCTGCCAATTCCAAAAGCTTTGCCTTGCTCACATTCTGTAATACACCCTGAGTGACTTCTTCCACCCCCAGGAAACTCTTAGCTGCTGGAAGAGCCAATCTTACACAAGACACATTCTACTTAAACCAACTGAATGCAACACCTGAAATAAAAAAAAACACCAACACTCACCACTCACTATTTTTGAGCCCAATAATCCTAAATCCAACCTGGAATTAGAGATTTGATCATCGATGAGACCCTAATTTGTTATGGACTACATTAACCCACCTTCAAATATATCAAGGAGATAACCTAGACCCTAAATTTTATCTTTTAAAAAGGGAAATATAGGGTGCCCTGTTCCAGATGGTAATTCAATTGGTCACGCTACTTGGCTTTAAGCAAAACAAGATTTATTCTTACATCAAGTTAAAATATAAACAAAAGAAAGAAAAATTGGCATAATTTTAATTCAATTGAAAAACTTAACAGATTAATAGATTATTTAAATACTAAACAGTAACTGTTCCAATATAGTAGCATCCCATAAACACACACTTGGCAACAGCAAATCCAGTAAAATTGATTGTCTCACATGCAATATTACTCCAGTCCAGGAGAATAGAACCTCAAGAGAAAATCCTGACAGAGAGAGAGAGAGAACTCTAGCTTTTTGCTGGGGTAGAGAGAGATGTAACAGCTTCAAAAGACAACTTCAAAACCCCAACACTGAAAGCTAAACTAAAACCCTAGTTCTGTGGGAGCCTCGTTCTACCCATTCAGGCTGCTTCTATTGTTCTAACTTTAAAAAAAAATCCCAGGGCCTTATAACATGTTTACCTTTTTTTGGCTTCAAAGAGACAACTCGGCACCTCAAAACATCTCTTTAAAAAAAATTAACAAAATACACCTCTTATTGCCATAGTACTGTTACAGTAACCACAAGTTGGATATTGGGAATCTGGTGGATGTGGTATATCTGGACTTCTAGATGGCATTTGACAAGGTATCACATAAAAGACTGATTGAGAACATTAGATCCCGAGGGTTAACATTAGAGTATCTGTTTGGATAGAAGACTGGCTGACTATAGAAAGCAGATGGTTAGGATAAATGGGTCCTTCTGTGAATGGTGAACTGTAACTAGTGAGGTACTGTAGAGTTCACTTCTTGGATCTGAATTATTTACAATCTATATAAATGATCAGCAAGCAGGCACAGAGTGTAACATAGCAAAGTTTGTGGATGGTACTAAAATAGGTGGGAAAGCAGACAGCGATGAGGAGAAAAAGACTTCAAAGATGGACATTGATAGGTTAGGAGAACAGGCCAGAATCTGGCAGGTAGAGTTTAATGTGGATAAGTGCGAGGCTACCCATTTTAGCTAGAAAAATAGAAAAGTAAATGGGAAGCAGATTCAAAGTGTGTCAGTGCAGAGGGATCTGGGTGTCCTTGAGCATGAATCACAGAAAGTGGGTATGCAGGTGCAACATATAATAAGAAAGACAGATGTAATCCTGGCAATTGTTGCAAAGTGACCAGATTATAGAAGTAAAAGAAGTGTTGTTACATTTATATGCACTGGTGAGATCACACCTGGAATATTGTTTCCAGTTTTCACCTCCTTATTTGCAGAAGGATATGGTGGCACTGGAGGCAGTTCAGAGGAGGTTCACCAGGTTGATTCTAGGGATAAAAAGGCTGTCATACAAGGAGTGGTTGAATAGCTTGGGTTTGTGCTCTCTGGAGTTCAGAAGATTGAGGTACATAAAATGCTGAAAGCGATGGATGAAGTGGACATCAAACAAATGCTTCCCCTTGTAGGACAGTCTTGAACAAGAGGCTGTGAATATAGAATGAGAGGGGGTAGGTTCAAAACTGGGTTGAGGACAAATGGCTTCTCTCAGAGGGTTGTGAATCTGTGGAACTCACTGCCCCAGAGTGCAGTGAGGGCAGAATCAATCAACAGATTCAAGAACAAAATAGATATGTTTCTGATCTAAAGCCGGATAAAAGGCTATGGGGAGCAGGCAGGAAAGAGGAGTTGAGACCAGGAAAAGATCAGCCATGATCATGTTAAATGGCAGAGTGTGTTTGAAGGGCTGACTTACCTACTACCACTCCTAATTCCTATTTTACTAAGCTGCTCCAAAAAAATCTTATAGATGTTCTATGAATTCCTTTTCTTGAGATCCTCTACCAATCTGTTTTGCCAGTCCACCTGTATATTGAGATTGCCCATGATTATTGTAATAGTGCTATTCTTACATGCCTTTTCTATTTCATGACTTGTTTTCTTCCTCTCACCCTAGCTACTGCTAGGAGACCTGTACATAACTCCGATCAGGGTCTTTGTTCCCTTACAGTTCCTCAACTCCACCCACATAGGTTCTGTGCCTTATGACTCTACATCACTTCTTGCTATCAATTTCATTTCATTTCTTACTAACAAGGCAACCCTGCCCTGTCAACCCATCTGCCTGTCCTTTCTATAGGCGCTTGTCCTTGAACATTTAGCTCCCTGCCCTGATTCCCTTGGAGGATACCCACAACATTGTACAAGCCAATTTCAAACTGTGCTACAAACTCATTTACCTTGATTCGTATCCTGCGTGTATTTAAGTATAACACCCTCAGTCCTGCATTGATTGCCTCCTTTCTCATAGTTGCAAACATGGGCAAGTAAACTTTCTGCTGATTACCATCCACTGAGCCCTACCCACCTCAACTAATGAACCAGTTCATGTTGAACATAACTTGGAAGAGCAAGGGCACATAATGTACATTGGGTGGAGTACTTCAATGCTCAACACTAACAGGGGCGCAGTTCCACCACCACTGATCAAACTGGTCAAGTCCTCAGGACACTGCAGTTAGACTGGGTCTGTGACAGGTGGTAAGGGGACTAACAAGAGGGAAAAACCTATTTGATCATGACCTTACCACCTACCTATCGCAGATGCATCTGTCATGACATCATGATCAGTGATAGTGAGCACTGCACAGTCTTTCTGGGGCAGAAATAATGTCTTTACATTGAGGATTCCTTCAATCATGTTGTGTGGCACTATCACTGAGCCAATGGGATTGACTTTGAACAGATCTAGTAACTCAAAACTAGACATCCATGAAATGCTATGAACCAAATAAAGCATCAACTTGGTGAAGCTACAATGCATACCAAGCAACATAACTAGCAAATGATAGCCAGAGCTGAGTCTCTGCTACAACCCAAAGGATTAGGTCTAAACTCTGCAGTCCTGCTACATCAAGTCACTGACAATTAAGCAGCTCACTGGAGAAGGAGGCTCCACAAGTATCCCTATCCTCAATGACTGGGTCCTCGAAACATCAATGCAAAAGACAAAGCTGAAATAGTTTCATCCAAGTCCAGCCAGGGGTGTCGAATGGGTGATTCATCTCTGCTTCCTCCAGAGGACCCCAGCTTCACAGAAGATAGTCTTCTGACACAAAATCAGAAATTGCTGGTGAAGCTCAGCAGGTCTGGCAGCATCAGTAGGGAGAAAGTGGAGTTTTCGTTTCAAGTCCCGTGACTCAGAGTCTTCTGCCAAGTTGATTCACTTCATGTGATACTAAGAAATGGAAGAAGTCACTGCAAGCTGCAATGGAAAATTGCCCAGATATGTCCTATCTGCAAAAAGCAAGATAAATCTCACTCAGCCAGTTGCTGTCCTACTTATCTATTTTCAGCACAAGCAAGGTTATGGAAGGGTTCATCAACATTGTTATCAAGGGACACTCACTTAACAAGAACCTACTCACTGATACAGAATTTGGGATCCACCAGGGTCAATCAGATTCAGACCTTAATAAAGCCTTGGTCCAAACATAGACAAAAGAAGCAAATGGACAGCAATGGCTTAAGAAGGCAACTCCCCACCAACTTCTCAAGTCTGAATTAAGGATGGGCAATAAATGTTAGCCTAGCTAATAATTCCCACATCCAATGAATGAATAAAAATAAAGGCTGACTTCCAGAGGTCAGGTGTTAGAATCTGCCTTGACATTTCAACTGAAAGTGGCATCAAAGGATATTAGCAAAAGTAGAGTCATGGGAATTGGGGAAATGCTCTTTGTTGGTTGGAGTCATACATAGCACAAAGAAAGATGGTTGTCATGGCTGGAAGTCAATCATCTCCGGCTCAGGACATCAACGCAGGAGTTTCTCAGGGTAGTGTCCTAAGCACAACATCTTCAGCATCTTCATCGATGACTCTCTTCTACTCAAATGGAGATGTTTGCTCACAACTGAATAACATTGAGCACCATTAATGATTCCTCTGATGCTGAAGCAGCCCTTGTCCATCTGTTGCAAGAGCTGGCTAACATCTATCTGGAGATGATAAGGGGCAAGTAACATTTGTGCTGCACATGTGCAACTGTGTACAAGAAGACGATCTAAATATTTTCCCTTGACGTCCCATGGTATTACCAGTATGAATCTCGCCCAATCAACATCCTGGGTGTTCCCATTGACCAGAAGGGGAGGTGATGGCCTAATGGTATTATCACTAGACTATTAATCCAGAGACCCAGGTAAATTTCTTGGGACATGGATTTGAATTCTGCCATGACATATGGTGGAATTTGACTTAAACAAAACTCTGGAATTAAGAGCCTAATGATGACCATGAAACCATTGCCTGTTGTCAGAAAAACCCATCTGGTTCATTAATGTCCTTTAAGGAAGGAAACTGCCATCCTTACTTGGTCTGGCATACGTGTGATTCCAGACCCAAAGCAATTGGATGACACTTAATGGGATGGACAATGAATGCTGCCCTGGCCAGTGACACCCACATCCCGTGAATGCATAAAATAAAGAAACCTACCTCTACCACCTAGAAGGACAAGGGCGGCAGATGCATATGAACATCACCATATTCAAGTTCCCCTCCATGCTACACTTTACCCTTACTTCCAACTATATCACTGAACAGTCCCTGTAGCTGGGTCAAAATCCTGAAAACTTTTCACTGACAGAACTGTAGGTGTAAGCACAATCCAAGGACTCCAGCAGTTCAAGAAGGCAACTCATCTGTCTCCAGGACAATTAGGAATGGACAATAAATCTGACATCTCACAAATTAATTTAAAAAGCTGACCAGTAGTAACTTCCCAGATGTTGATGGTGGAGGATTCCATGGTGGTTAGATTTGCTCTGGTTGTAGATGGTCATTGCTTGGCATCTGTATGGTGCACAAGTTCCTTGCCATATATCTGAGCTGGACCCTGACTGTTCCGCAGGTCTTGTTGCATTTGGATGGAGTATCTAAGGAGCCTCGGCTGTGCAATGGTCAGCAAATTCCTCCAGTTCTGACCTTATGATATCTGGAAGGTCATCAATGAAGCAGCTGAAGTTGATAGGTCTTAGTACACTCCCTTGAGGACAATACCCTGAGGACAATACCCAGATGAACTCTTTGGGTTCTTGTGATGCAGTGACAATGTACCTACCTCTGGGCCCAAGTTCAACTTCCACCTGCTCCAGAGGTGTGTCATAGCACATCTGAATAGGTTGATTAAAAATATCTACTCTGAGGAACAGAAATGGGGCTGAGATGATAGGCCTCAAACAGCCACAATCATTTTCTTTTGCAATAATCATAGACCAATGGTGAGTTTTCCCCCTGGATTCCTAGTGAATTCAGTTTTGACATACACAATCAGATGCTGCCTTAATATCAATTGCAGTCACTCTCTGTTCACTTCCTGAATTCAGGTCTTTTGGTTGCACTGGTAATATCACAGCTCCAATGTTCTGGCAGTACACAAACTATGTATTTTGTTACCAAGTAACTGTCACCTCATGTCTCTGTTTCCTCCCTTTCAATACTTTGCTGATTGTGTATAGGCTGATGGATAAGAACGTGGCTGGTTTGGAGTTGTCCAGTTTTTTTTTGTAGGTGGGTAGTACCTCGCTAAGTTGTCACATTATCACTCAGCTGTCAGTGTTGAAGCTGTTCTGAAACAGTTTGGCTGAGGTTATGGCCAGTTCAGGACCACAAGTCTTCAATATTACTGTTGGGATATTATTGAGGCCTTTAGTTTTTGTGGCATCCGGTGCCTTCGGCTATTTCTTGATATTTCAGGAGTTGCCATGTGCAGATTATTGTTTAATTGTCCATCGCTGTTTACCATCAAAGTTGGATGTGACAGAACTGGAGAGCTTTCATCCATCAGTTGTAGGAGAGTGATTTGTGTGTTATGGATGCAAGTTCATGTGGATCTTTGCATGTTCATGTGGATTGACAGAGAATCCCACAGAGTGACTTTGCTTTCAAAATACATAAGATCTAATTTTTTTTCCCCATTTGGAGGTGGGTTTCATGGTCCATCCTTTCTCCTTCTGACAGGTCTATTGAACGCTCCATCCACTGTTTAGCAAGCCCACAGTCCCTTGCTGTAGCTTTACCAGGTGACAGCTCACTTTTTGATTTGATTTGATTTATTATTGTCACATGCACCAAGATACAGTGAAAAGTTTTGTTTTGCGTGTAGTACGGGCAGATCATACCATATGAAGATCATACGGTGATTGAACAGAGAGAAGAATACAAAGTTATAGCTGCAAAGAAGGTGCACAAAAAGCAAGATCAACGTTAGATTTGAAATTTGAGAGGTCCATTCAGAAGTCTAACAACAGCAGGGGAGAAGCTGTTCATGAACCTGTTGGTAAGTGTGTTTAAGCTTTTGTATCTTTTGCCTGATGGAAGAGGTTGGAAGAGATTATAATTAGGAGCTGAAACAAAGAAGCTAGCTGACGAGATTGGCAAAAAAAAAATAGTATCAGTGACAACTAAATTTTCAGTGTTGACTTCTGCTGGTGCTGGCTATTTAGAGAGCTTAGAACATAGAACAGTACAGCACAGTACAGGCCCTTCAGCCCACGATGTTGTGCCGAACTTTTACCCTAATCCTGAGGTCTATCTAACCTCCACCCCTACCTTATACTATCATCCATATGCCTATCTAATAGCCGCTTAAATGCCCCTAATGAGGCCGACTCCACTACCCTCTCCGGCAATGCATTCCATGCCCCAACCACTCTCTGAGTAAAGAACCTACCTCTGACATCTCCCCTATATCTACCTCCACTCACTTTAAAACCATACCCCCTCATAATAGCTACCTCCACCATAGGAAAAAAGTCTCTGGCTGTCTACTCTATCTATACCAATGATCATTTTGTACACCTCTGCCAAGTCACCTCTCATCCTTCGTCGTTCTAAAGAGAAAAGCCTTAGCTCTCTCAACCTTTCCTCATACGCCCTTCCCTCCATTCCAGGCAACATCCTGGTAAATCTCCTCTGCACCTTTTCGAATGCTTCCACATCTTTCCTTTAATGAGGCAACCAGAACTGGATACAATACTCCAGATGTGGCCAAACCAGGCTTTTGCGTAGCTGGAGCATAACTTCATGGCTCTTGAACTCAATCCCTCTATTAATGAAAGCTAACACACCATACGCCGTCTTGACAACTCTATCCACCTGGGTGGCAGCTTTTAGGGGGAACTGTGGACATGAACCCCAAGATCCCTCTGCTCCTCCACACTGCCAAGAATCTTTCCGTTAACCCTGTATTCTGCTTTCAAGTTTTTCCTTCCAAAATGAATCACCTCACACTTTTCAGGGTTAAGCTCCATCTGCCACTTCTCAGCCCAACTCTGCATCCTATCAATGTCCCTTTGTAACTTAGAACAGCCCTCCGCACTGTTCACAACACGACCCACCTTCGTATCGTCCGTGAACTTACTAATCCACCCTTCCACTCCTTCATCCAAATCATTTACAAAAATCACAAATAGAAGAGGACCCAGAACAGATCCTTGTGGTACGCCACTCGTAACTGAGCTTGAGTGATGACGCATAAGAGAATGATGGAGGCAGGTTCATGCGGATCTTTGCATGTTCATATGGATTGAAAGAGAATCCAACAGAGTGACTTTGCTTTCAAAAAACCTAAGATTTAATTTTTTTTCCCCGTTTGGAGATGGGTCTCATGCTCCACCCTTCCTCCTTCTGATAGGTGACCCCTCTCCTGAATATCTTAACGAGTCCTTCAATTTTGCAACACTGTGCAAAATGATTGATGTAGGTTACAGCTGGCTGCAATGATTCTGCTGATTCTACTAAATCCATCTTTAAAATCTTAAATAAAAAGTTTAAAATGCTATTACAGATTTTATAGTTCCCTTGACTTCATTACATTTACTTTCTCCTTTTATCTGTCTATCTGAAATTATAAACCAGGACTGCAGGGGATTTAGCTGATCTGGCAATCAACCATCCAGATAACTAAGGCCATCGAGGCTCATATTGTGGATAGCCGTTTGATAAAAACTTCCCAGATAACATGTGTAATAAGGCCATTTGCACCCGATGCACTAGCTGAAGATGCACACCATTTACGTTACTGAGGCAAAACCGATGAATGAAACTGATTGTTGTATGGAGCGCTCAGTGCTACACATCTTGCTTCAATTGCTCATTACACATGTAAGAATCCTGCCAGTCTATAGAATTGGTTCTAGTTGTGCTCTTTGCTTCTTTTCTGGCTTCATTGAGGATTCAGTCAACTGCAAGGCTCACCTGAAAGGAGCATCAATGCTTTCCTTTAGACTCTAAGATTCTCATTTTTGATGAATGTGACTTTGGTTATCCAAGGTTAGGCCATTTATCTCATTGCAATTTGCAGAACCTTGCAACATACAAATCTCTTGCTACCCTTCTCCACATCACCACATTGAATAGATTTCAAAAGTAAAAACCGAAAGAACTGCAGATGCTGTAAATCGGGAATAAAAAACAGAAGTTACAGGAAAAGCTCAGCAGGTCTGGCAGCATCTGTGAAGAAAAAAACAGTTAATGTTTCGGGTCCAGTGACCCTTCCTCAGAACAGATTTCAAAAGTACTTTGTTTTCAACTGTATGTGGTGATATTCTATTCTTGTGGATGGTGCAAATTGAATGCGGGTTATTTCTTGCAACCAGGGGAATTGAGAAAATTCTTTTTCACCAACAAGGTGGTGGAAATCTGGAACTCACTGCCTAAAAGGGTGTAGAGGCAGAAAACTTCAAGGCATTTAAGATGAGCACTTGAAATGACACAGCATGCAAGGCTACAGGCCAACACCTGGCAAAAGGAATTAAAATAGATAGATGCTTGATGACCAGCACAGATACGATGGGCCAAAGGGCCATTTTCCATGTTGCAAAACCTCTATGATAGCTCTCTGCAGCACTGAACATTTTATATAACTTACATATTAAGAGGGAGACAATTATGTGATGGTTCAGCAAAGTACTGCAAAGGACAATGCCAATTTGTTTCAGTTTATATATTTGAGAAATTTTTACTTCCACAATGCATACTTTACGTAATTTTGTATTGTAAGTCAAGTTTTCTGTGAAAGCAATTTACCGGATATAAAATGAAACGGGAAACGTTATCATTTGGTTTTCAAATTACAAATTAATGATGAATTTACTCATGCAGGCAACAGATCTTCCATCTTTCGTTTTTGACATAATTGTAAGTTCATTTGAACAATACTTTGAGTTGACAGCGTCCATCTGAGTAGTGGTACCTGAGCCTTCCGGTCCATAATTTAATACTAGTACATGATGTACAAGGCAAAAGTAAGAACCCACAATTTTATTGTATTATGAATGTTAGAGTATCCTGCTTCAAACATGAGGAATTAGTCCCTTCTTTAACACTCAGTTGGCAATTAAAGACATTTCTATATGTTACACTTTCAATATAAAGACAGAAGTTGTCAATATGCCATATTAGGAATGATGACCACTGGAGAGTGCAGGAGAGCATGCCAGGAGCAGCATGAGGCATACCTGAAAATGTGGTGTCAACCTGATGAAGCTTCCAAAACAGCATATGCAGCAAGTGATAGACAGAGCAAAGCGATCCCACAAACAACAGTTCAGATCTAAGCTCTGCAGACCTGCCACATCCAGTAAGGAATGATGGTGGACAATCAAATAACTCACTGGAGGAGAAGGGTCCACAACTATCCCCATCCTCAATGAGGGAAGAGCCCAGTACATCCGTGAAAAAGATAAGGCTGAAGCATTCGCAGCAGTCTTCAGCCAGAAGTGCCGAGTGGATGATCCATCTTGGCCTCCTCCAGTGCTCCTCAGCATTACAGATCCCAGTCTTCAGCCAATTTGATTTACTCCACGTGATATTGAGAAACAGTTGGAGACACTGGATACTGCAAAGGCTATAGGCCCTGACAACATCCTGGCAATAGTACTGAACATTTGTGCTCCAGGACTTGCCGCTCCCTTAGCCAAGCTGTTCCATACAGTTACAACACTGGTGTCTACCCAAAAATGTGGAAAATTGCCCAAGTATGTCCTGTGCACAAAAAGCAAGACAAATCCACCCCGGCCAATTACCGCTGCATCAGTCTACTCTCAATCATCAGTAAAGTGATGGATGGTGCCATCAACAGTGCTAACAAGTAGCACTTGTTCAGCAATAATAACTATCCAGTGACACCCCGTTTGGGTTCTGCCAGGGCCACTCAGCTTCCGACCTCATTACAGCTTTCGTTCAAACATGGACAAAAGAGCTAAATTCCAGAGGTGAGGTGAGAGTGACAGCCCTTGACGTCAAGGCCACATTTGACAGAATGTGGTATCATGGAGCGGTAGCAAAACTGGAGTCAATGGGATTCAGGGAAAACTCTTTGCTGATTAGAGTCATACCTAATCAGGGACAATGATTGTGGGGCTTGGAGACCAGTCATCCCAGCTCCAGGACGTCTCTGCAGGAGTTCCTCAGGGTAGTGTCCTAGGCCCAAACATCTTCAGCTGCTTCATCAATGATTTTCACTCTATCATAAGGTCGAAAGTGGGGATGTTAGCCAATGATTACACAATGTTCTGCTCCATTCGTGATTCATTGACCAGAAACTCAACGAGACTCGCCGCATAAACACAGTGTCCCTAAGAGCATGTCTGAGGCTAGGAATACTGCGGTGAGTACCTTCCTCCTGACTCCAGAAAGCCTGTCCACCATCTACAAGGCACAAGTCAGGAGTGTGATGAAATTCTCCCCACTTGCCTGGATGGGTGCAACTCCAACAACACTCAAGAAGCTTGACACCATCCAGGACAAAGCAGCCCGCTTGATTGGCACTACATCCACAAGCATCCACTCCTTCCACCACTGATGCTAAGTCACAGCAGTGTGGACTATCTACAAGATGCATTGCAGAAATTCACCAAAGATCCTCAGACAGCACATTCCAAACCCCTGACCACTTCCATCTAGAAGGACAAAGGCAGCAGATCCATGGGAATACCATCAGCTTCAAATTCCTCTTCAAGCCGCTTACCTTCCTTACTCGGAAATATATCGCCATTTTTTCACTGTTGCTGAGTCAAAATCCTGGAGTTCCCTCCTTAAGGGCATTGTGGGTCAACCCACAATAGGTAGACTGAAACGATTTGAGAAGACAGCTCACCACCACCTTCTCAAGGGCAACTGGACAGGCAAATCTGGCCATCCAGCGATGCCCACATCCCACAAATGAAAAGCAAGAACTGCATGGTAATAATATGAAATGGCTTGCCTCAGCTGTTGGTCAAGCATTAGGGACACCTGAACGTTCCAGGGTAATCTGAGGTAGATTTTTCAGGACAAAGAGTGAGCACCTCAGGGTCTCTGATGATTTGCAGGATATACAGACAGGAATGATCTGATTAGGTAGAACAGCGACAATCTACCATGGTACGTGCAGATGTATTAGATGGTTGCCTATGCGTTTCATGGATGTTTTAAGCCAGGGACCATCTTCATTTATATAATAAAGCAAAGAACTGTAGCTGCTGGAAATGAAAACAGAAATTGCTGGAATAACTCACCAGGTCTGGCAGCATCTGTGGAGAGAAAGCAGAGTGAACGTTTCGAGTCCAGTGACCCTCCTTCAGATTTTTGGTCTTTTACTAGGCGTTTATTTGCTTGTCCTTGTGAGTTGAAAACATATTGTCTAACATTAAACTTGTGAATGGAAGAGAGATATGACTGTCATGATGCAACAAATACCTTCTTTTTGTGGCAAGCAATGCTATGATTCTAGATCGTCATAGGAACCTACAGGAAATCAGAAACTTAGATACGTTCAATAATTCTAAGTTCTGAGTAGGGAATCTGCATGTATTAAGACAGCCCTGATTCTCTGGTCCATTTTTTTTCTTTCATGTTTCATTCTGGGAGCATGAGACTACTGAATGCATCATACTGTGTTCCAAATTTGCACTGAGCTGCTCAGTGCAGAAGGCCAAACTCAAAAAGCTCAGAGTGGGAATGTGGGATCATGTTCACATTGTCAGTCTCATGTACAGCCACAGAGTTATAGAAGGTTTGACAACATGGAGAAAGACCCTTCTGCCCATCGTGTGTGTGCTGGTCATCAAACATCCATCTTTTCCAATTCTATATTCCAGCAATTGGCCCATACCATATATGCTATGGCATCTTCACGTGCACATCTAAATAGTTTTTAAATGTCCAGGGGGTTCCACAGTTGCCACCTTTTAAGGCACTGAGCTCCAGATACCCACAACCTTCTGGTTGGGAAGCATTTTCCTCAAATCTCCTCTAAACCTCTTGTTCCTTGCCTTTGTGCCCTCTCATTATTGATCCCTCCACAAGAAGGGAACAGCTCCTCCCTATTTACCTGGTCTATGCCTCTCAGAACTTTGTACGCTTTGTAGGCTGTGAGACCAGATTTAGACACAACAGAGAGTTGTTGCACAAGGCAGTTACTCCAGATGGCATTTTCTCTGCTGCTACAGAGCAAACAGTGCCCTCAGCCATGATGTGGAGATGCTGGTGTTGGACTGGGGTGGACAAGGCCAAAAGTCACAGGACACCAGGTTATAATCCAACAGCTTTATTTGAAAACACAAGCTTTCGAAGCTCAGCTCCTTCCTCAGGCATAGTATGAGAGAGAGGGAATAAGACATAGAATTTATAAGCAGAAAGGTAACAACACTAAAAGTGGCCATCTCTTGTTGAATCTTTAATCAGTTAGGAAGAAGACTACTGATTAAAATGCAAAGTCCAGATTCCTTTCAAGTCATTGTCATCAGATAATTAAAAGTTTTATCAATGTACGTAAGAGGTGACATCTCAGGTCAGACAATGCATTTTAGGTATGAGGGCTTGCTTAGAATCTATGTTTTGAACTGTGATCAGGTTTTATTGTTTTGAGCAAAACAGAATGTATCTGCAACGATATAAACATCATGATGAAATTATTCAAGTGTGTGTGTGTGTGTGTGTGTGTGTGTGTGTGTGTGTGTGTGTGTGTGTGTGTGTTTGTGGGAGTAAATAGTGTGGTGAGGTTAGCTGTAGTGCAACATGAACCCAAGATCACAATTGAGACCATCCTCATGGGTATGGAACTTGGCTATTAGCCTCTGCACAGCAATTATGCGTTACTGTGTATCTCAAAGTCCAGTTCGAAAGACACTTACCCAAAGATCAGAGGCTGAATGCCCTTGACCGCTGAAGTGTTACCCCACTGGGAGAGAATACCCCTGAATGGTGATCGTTGCGCAGTGTCCATTCATCCGCAATGATCACCATTCAGGGGTATTCCCTCCCAGTGGGGTAACACTTCAGCAGTCAAGGGCATTCAGCCTCTGATCTTTGGGTAAGTGTCTTTCGAACTGGACTTTGAGATACACAGTAACGCAAAATTGCTGTGCAGAGGCTAATAGCCAAGTTCCATACCCATGAGGATGGTCTCAATTGTGATCTTGGGTTCATGTTGCACTACAGCTAACCTCACCACACTATTTACTCCCACACACACCTCACACAAACACACACACACACACACATATACACACACGCTCTCTCACACATTCTCACACTTACACAGATCATCTCTCACATTCTTCTCTCACCACACACACACTCTCTGATGCACATACACTCCCTCACACTCACACTCTCTCAAACACACACACACAGACACACACACATACACACTCTCTACCTCACACACACACACACAGACACACACACACATACACAAATTATTTCATCCAAGACATTTGTGTAGTTACAGATACATTCTGTTTTGCTCAGAAAAATAAAACCTGACTCCAGTTTAAAACATAGACAGATTCTAAGCAAGACCTCACACCTAAAATGCATTGTCTAATCTGAGATGTCACCTCTTGTATACATTGATAAAACCTTTAATTATCTCCAGATAATGACTTGACAGGAATCTGGAGTTTGCATTTTAATTAGTAGTCTTTTTCCTAACTGATTCAACAAGAGGTGGCCAGTTTTAGTGTTGTTACCTTTCTGCTTATAAATTCTGTGTATTATACCCTCTCTCTCAGAAGATGCATGAGGAAGGAACTGAGCTCCGAAAGCTTGTGTTTTCAAATAAACCTGTTGGACTATAACCTGGTGTCGTGTGATTTTTGACAATGCTCTCAACAATAATGCTAGACAGGTGGGAGGCAGGATGAGCAAACTGCTCAGCCACATGGTAGATGGTACAGATGTGATGGGTCGAAGGGCCTCTTCTGTACCCTGTGTTTCTATGAGTGAACGGAAACCTGGACAATATGGGATAAATACCAGGGGACAGGTGGATGATTGTGTTAGGGCTTGTGGAGAACCAAGTGGAAGTGATTGTTTCAGGAATACTCGAGTAAATATTAAAGGAGAGAAAAATTGACTATGAAAGAATTGGTACTGCGATTGCCTTGTTGATGACAGAAAGAAGTGAAATGTGTTGAGATCCTTTGGCAGCAAGCATATGAGGTATAAAGTGATGAAAACTAGTCCAGGAGACCACTTCAGTCCTGTTCAATGTTACAAATTGCCTATCTCTTTTAAGAGAAGATCTCCAACTCAGGAAGAAACAGATCCAGCTCCTGCTTGAGGAATGTCAATGAACTTGTTTGTGATGTCCCACAGAATTCTTCCTCTTTCAGAGTAGAACCACCAGCAGCATCTGGCCTTGTACTGCCTCGATACAGAGTGACACACTTCGTCCACCTTCACTCATTCAGTTTCAATAACTGTTCTACATAACCACATTCCAACATCAGTTCACAAACCTCAATCAAATCACTTCTAAACTTAGCATCTCTAAATCATAAGAACCCACATTCACATTACAGCGTTATAGGAATAGATTCAACAACAGCTTCTTCCCTGCTGTTATCAGACTTTTGAATGGACCTCTCAAATGTTAATATTGAGCTCTCTCTGCATCTTCTCAGCAGCTCGAGCATTGTATCCTGCACTCCATTCCGTTACCCTGATGCACTTGTACAGTACAATCTGCCTGCAAAGCCTGTAAATCTGCTTTTTCACTGTACAGGTACCTTGGTAGATGTGACAGTAATAAATCAAATCAAATCAAATATATGCGAATAATGGAAATCTATTATTATATCCAGCTTGTTAAACTGATGCCAATAGCTTTCTCTCCAATATTCTGTACAGCTAAAGAGATTGTGCACGCCTGAATTTAATATCATTGAGGGAAGTTAAAATGTAGAATTGTGAAATGTCAAAGTTACAAATTACCTCCCTGTTTGCTCATTTTAGAATTTATTTCACTGCAACATGTGATTCAGCTCAAGGCAAACAGGAGGAAAGCATTAGTAGAAACAGCTGGCACTGCAAGTATATGAAAAATAAAGAGAGGAGATTGTTTCAGATCCAGCTTTAAATCAGGCGATTAATGCTCAGGATGGAGAAGAACCTCCTGGAAAATTATTTATGACATTTGCCATTGGAGTAAATTGTCTCTGTTTGCCAGTTTTATAAACGGAGCAGTTTTCACTGTGTGGCAATCTCATCTCAACATTCTGTGTAGAGAAATGTAATTAAAGGAAAAGTTGCACATTTAGACATGCTGCAGCCATCTATTTTCACCTTCTGATGTTTGTAGTATTCTGAAATTGGTTTTGACTGATAGTATTGTTTTACTGCAGCATGAGATTGCTAACCAGCTCATCACAGGCACGAGTCAACAGATTTGCATTAATATGTCACCCATACTTAAAAAAGAATCTGGTCATTTATCTGGGATCACATTGTGCATATTTGGCTGCTGCATGGGCATGTTTGCGATTGTGATTAACTATTTTATTGGCTGTGAGACATATTTTGACACAAAGGTTGGTGGAGTTGTGGAAAGTGAGGAGGAATGTCAGAGGATACAGATCAGTTGGAGGCATGGGCACAAAAACATTAGATGGAATTTAATCCGGACAAATGTGAGATGATGCATTTTAGAAGGTCAAGTACAGGTGGTAATTATACGTTGAATGACAGAACCCTGCGGAGTATTGATATGCAGAGGGATCTAGATGTGCAGGCCCATAGATCACTGAAGGTGACAGCGCAGGTAGATAAGGTAGTAAAAAGGCCTATAGCATGCTTGCCTTCATTGGAAGGGGCATTGAGTACAAGGATACACAAGTTATGCTGCAGCTTTATAGAACTTTAGTTAGGCATCTCTTGGAATATTTCGTACACTAATGGAATTGTTTTTTTCTTTATTCATTCACAGGATGAGGGCATCACTTGCTAGGCAGCATTCATTGCCCATCCTTAATTGCCCAGAGGGCAGTTACAAGTCAACCGCATTGTTGTGGATCAGGAGTCACATGTAGGCCAGACCAGGTAAAGATGGCAGTTTCCTTCCTAAAGGACATTAGTGAACCAGATGGGTTTTTTCCAACAATCGACAATGGATTCATGGTCACCTTTAGACTTCAGATTAGTTCCAGATATTTATTGAATTCAAATTCCACCATCTGCCGTAGCGGGATTTGAATCCGGGTCCCCAGAACATTATCTGGGTCTTTGGATTAACAGTCCAGCGATAACACCAGTAGGCCATTGCCTCCCCAGAGAATGATGTGGATGCTTTGGAGAGGGTACAGAAAAGGTTTACCAGGATGTTGCATAGCATGGCGGATTTTAGCTATGAAGAAAAGTTGGACAGACTGGGTTTGTTTTCACTGGAATGCAGGAGTTGAGGGGCGACCTGATAAAAGTTTATAAGATTGTGAATGGCATGGATAGAGTGAAAAGTATGAGGCTTTTTCCCAGGGTGCAGGAGTCAATTACTCGGGGACACAGGTTCAAGGTGAGGGTGGAGCGTTTAAAAGAAATGTGCGAGGCACGTTTTCACACAAAGGCTGGTGAGTGCCTGGCGGACGCTGCCAGAGGTGGTGGTGGAAGCAGACACAATAGCGGCATTCAGGAAACACCGAGATGAATACATGAACGGGAAGGGAGGAGAGGGATACAGATCCTGTAAGTGAAGACAGTTTTAGTATGGAAGGGCAAAATGTGTCAGCGCCGGCTTGGAGGGCTGAAGGGCCTGTTCCTGTGCTGTATTGTTCTTTGTTCTTTGGATAGCTTAAGAGATATGATAAGTCACTATATAAATGAAAACCTCTTTCTTCCTGAGTGCTGACATTATTAACTTACTCAGATGATCATTGTTAATGTTTTCTCAGTGTTGATATTCTTGAATAATTCAATACTAGTATTCTTAAAGTACATGTTGAATTATCAAGTGTCAATATTTCAAAGTAATCCAGTGTTGATATAAATAAATTTGCAAAATATGTGGCTAGCGGTTTCGAAGCAGGGAATAGGGTCCGTCGACATTAATCAGAGTTGCAGAAGGTGTAAAATTGGGTTACACAAGGATTAGTGATGGGACCATTGTTGTTTGCAATTTATACTAAAGAATTAGATGGTGGAATCAAAACACAGTTTTAAAATTTGTGGAAATTATCAAGTTGAGGATAGCTAGTATTAAGGAGAATTACAGCATATTACAATGAAATAATAACAAATTTGTTGACTTGAGCGTATACTCAACTCAAACTCGGGAATTAGGTTGTGGTTAAAATTAACTAATGTATCATTTGGAAAACAAGAATCTAAATGGATTAAAAATACTTAAATCACATAAGGCATTCATGCATGTATAAAAGGTCTTAGGAAGGCAAAACAAGGCTCATTTCTAAATGGATAGAATTGAAAAGTACAGAAATAATGCTGAACTTGTATTGAATTTCTGTTAGACCACACTTGGGAAAATGTGTACAGTTCTGTTCACCATAGGGAGCCATAGTCTGGAAAGGGTCAGTTAGTTCAGTTGGCTGGGTGGTTGGTTTGCGATGCAGAATGATACCACCAGCATGGGTTCAATTCCAGGACTAGCTGAGGTTACCATAAATATCCTACCTTCTAAACCTTTCCTCTTGATTTGGGGTGTGGTGACCCTCAGGTTAAACCACCAATAGTTGTCTCTCTCTCTCTCCAGTGAGGAAAGCAAGCCCCATGTCGTTGTGGCAACTTTGCTTTCTTACCAGTGTGGAAAGAATAAAGGCACATTGGAGAAGGGCAAAAAAGTTTTACAAGGATGTTGCCAGAAATGCAAGATTATGCCAATCATGAAAGAACAAACAGACCGAAGCACTTTCTCAAGGAAAGAGAAAAATGAGAGATGGTCAAATCCAGAACTTCAAAATTCTGAAGGGTTTTGATAAAGAGAATGGTTCTACTTGTGGGGAAGAGTAAATCTAAAGGCCATCAGTATAAGATGGGGACTTAGCGACGCAAGTATGGCCATTCAGCCCCTTCAAACCTGATCTCCCATTTCATGTGATCATTTCTGATTGAACATTTTACTACCCTTTACCACCCCAACTCCAGAATCCTTTCTGCCATTGGTAATCAGAAATCTATCAACCCCTATATTACATATAGTTAAAGACTAAAGTTCCACAACAAAATCAGAAATCGCTGGAAAAGTCTTTCAGTATCTGTTCCACTGCTCTATAAGGTGAAAGGTTGCAAAGATTTGCCACACTCTGAGGGAAGAAATTTCTCCTCATCTTATTAGCAAATGACATCGCCCATATTTTCAATTTGTGTCCCCTGGTTCTGGACTACCCAACCTCTCATTTTCAAATTCTAAAGCATAGAAGCCCAGTTTCTCATAGGATAGCTCCATCATCCTGGAAACAAGTCTGGTAAACCTTTATTGCACTCCCTAAGTGGAAATAAGATCTCTCCTGAGATAAAGAGACCAAAACTGCACACAGTACTCCACCTACAGTCTAAACATCTATGTAATTGAAGTAAGACTTCACTATTTGTGTATTCAAATGCTCTAATGATAAAGGTTAACATTACACTTAGCTTCCTACTGGCTTGCTGAACATGAATGCTAACCTTCAGTGACTTATTAGCAAGGATACTGGGCTCATTTGCATATCTACACTTTCCAACCTCTCACCATTTGAGAATTACTGTGCACATGTATTCCTCCTACCATTGTGGACAACCTCAGGTTTTTCGACATTATAGAATCATAGAATCTCCTACATTGTGGAAGCAAGCCATTCAACCCATCGAGTTCACACCGACCCTCTGAACAGCATCCTACCCAGACTCATGCCCCCTACCCTATCCCCATCACCCTACATTTTCCATGGAATGGAAGTCCATGGCAGAAAGTGTTATGGAATTGGGGAGATAAAAGGTTTTGAATTGTTCAATCAGCCATACTCGCGTTAGCATGGCTAATTGACTAAGCCTGCACATCCCTGGACAATATGGGCAATTTAGCATAGCCAAACTATCTAACCTGTACATCTTTGGTCAGTGGGAGGAAACCAGAGCACCCAGAGGAAACTCGCACACTCACATGGAGAAAGTGCAAAATCTACACAGACAGTTACCCAAGGATAGAATCAAACCCAGGTCCCCAGCACTGTGAGACAGCATTGCTAACCACTGAGCCACCGTGCCACCCTTCAATCTTCCATCTGCCATGCCCTTGCCTATTCCCTGAGTCTGTCCACATCCTCCTGGAGTTACTTTATATTTTTCACACTTAGCTTTGTGTCATCTGCAAATCTGGAAATATTACTTTTGGTCCTCACATCCAAATCACTGATATATATGAACAGGCGGGGGCCGAGTACTGATCACCTCACTAGTCATAGCCTACCAATATGACAATGTCACATTAATTCCTATTCTCTGTTTTCTGTCTGTTAGCCAATCCTTAATCCATACCAGTATATTACCTGCCATATATGTGCTTCCATGTTTCCTAAGAAATGAAACAAGGAATTCAGAAATTGTTTATCCAGAAGAATGGTGAAGCTGCAACATTTACTACCATGGGGAGTGGTAGAGATATATACGGGCAGTTAGATGAGCATATATGGGAGCAGCAAATAGAGGATATTGTATAGTATGAGTTAAGGAAAAATGGAAGGATGCTTGAGTGACTTAAAATGGACTGAGTACTTATTTCTGTGCTTTGTTCCATGTTTAGGTTGGTAGTATTAAATTATTTAGTGCTATGATGACTGAATTACTAATTACTCACGTACTAAAATTAGCAATGCTGACTTTACTA
Organism: Rhincodon typus; assembly: GCF_021869965.1. NCBI lineage: Eukaryota > Metazoa > Chordata > Chondrichthyes > Orectolobiformes > Rhincodontidae > Rhincodon > Rhincodon typus. Next base: position 14,933,936 of record NC_063333.1, read on the forward strand.
AATCAATCAGTCATGATATTTCTAAAGTATTTATTGTTGATATTACTAAATTACTCAGTACACAACTTACAATATTATTCAACCTTAGCATTAAGAAATTACTGATTTAAATTATTCAACACTGATATTCATGCTTGAGCCCCACTTGGTTGTTCTTTATGTATAGCTATCAGCAATGTTCCTAAGTCACACAGGTCAAATTAATGAATTATTCAGTTTTGATATTATCAACTTACACAGTCATATGAATCCAAAATTACTCAAAGCTGAAATTCTTAGCACGCTCAGCACTGTCAATCTGAAATTGTTCAGTGCTGCTATTCCCAAATTACACAGCAAGCTATTCCTAAAGTAATTAGTGGCATTATTCCTAAATTATTCAGTGAGGCTATTTTGACATTATTCAATTATATTATTCCAAAATTATTCAAAGATGCCATTGCTAAATTACTCAAGTGGCTCTACTTTAAAATAAATGTGTCTGAAAGAGTTTGCAAATTCTTCCCATGTTTGAGTGGGTTTCCATTGGATTTTGCAGTTTCCTCCCACAGTCCAAAGAGTGCAGGTTAGTTGGATTGGCCATTGTAGGAGCATATCCCTCGACTGCGGACAAAGACTCAGGAGGCAGGCAGGATTCAGGCAAGTAGAAGACTTTTATTTAAGCAGAAACCAGTTAATGCAGGGAAAGGGCCAAAGGGTCTTCCCCGAATCTGATCTCGACATGAAAAAGCAACTTTTCCCTTAATCTTTGGTTCAGATTGGAAGAAAGATCAATGACACACTCTACCCTTTGCAGTGAAATACAGCATTCTATACAATTTGTGTTACAACAATCAAATACAGCATAGTCACTGTCCTTCTTCCTTAATCCATACACCCAATCCCATGGGAACCCTAATCAATGATGGGCATTCCTATGGACAGCCCCAGATTCCCATGATCTTATGGCATTTACCAGGCATTGTAATCTCTTGACCTTGGGATCTTTCTGTGCATCCTATTCATTTGCATTCCAAAGTTACTGGCTATACTCCTTCAGATCTGTCTCAGGCTTGCTTATGCTTAAGGACAGCTTGAATTCTGTTATTCATTGTATTCCACTGTCAAATTCAGTTACTCCTCTGCTATTTCCCACTGTCCTAATTATATATGTAAAAATACAAAAGACAGTTAGTTTTAACTAATTGCTATAAGGTCAATTTCTATTATAAAGTCATTTATAAAAACTAAGGTTGCACAGCTACTTCTACCGGTAGTGTTTTGTAATTAATGGGTTGTGAACAAGCTATCTTGCTCAGGGCATAAGATAGGGCGTTTCCTAAGGCTAATTAACTTTTACTTCTAAGTTTAATTTTTTTCCCAATGCTTATATTATACATTGGTTATATGTGTACCTATTCTTTATGTGGAAACTACTTCTTTGATTATCTGAAGAATCCTTAACTGGAACCTATTTCTTAATATTGTGAGTAACTTCAAAGAAACAACTATTTACTACAAAATAACTTTAGCTGTTGTTTTTGCAGCTATTTATGGAATTAATATGGCTGGTTCGTGGGCTGAGACTCACACCTGGTGTTATTCATTTACTGGGACAATCATCCTTTCATTAATGAGGCTGGAATTAATCACTTGTCTGTTCTTAGGCATTCTCTTATCAAAACTGTCTCAGATGGTTGGTGCTTGGGCTTTTTTGCTGACCTCGGAGAAGTCTTGTTTAAACGTACCATTATGTTTCAGTTAAATGTTAGAGCTGGCTGTCTCATTTTGTTTTAGTCCTTGTCAGCCATTTTGTGCCTTTCAAACATGGGCCGCTTTGGTGTAAGTAGGAATGTACTTTGTACAGACAGGTACAGGTCACCCCTACAGATCCCCCTTTTGGCCCTAGGCCACAATATGGCCGAAGGGCCATTACTAATAAACAGTCCAAATCAGAGTCCGTGGATCCAAACCAGAGTTCAAGAGACCAGCTCAAAGTCCAAGAGTAATCTTCTCTCAGCAGCGTTGCATCCAGGATCCTCTTTTCATCAATTAATGAGCTGGTTGTTTCCGATCGTTGTTCCACTAGTAGTCTGTTGGTGTGTTGGTGGTGCATAGTAAGCCCACTCCCCAGGTCCATGGCTCTTTTGCAATCGTCTTCTTCATTATTATGGTTATAATGCATTTTACAAGACAAAAAAACAATGTAACGCAAGAACAATGTTACAACAAACATTACTATTCCATGTATAATGGACATCGCAAGGGATCCCAGCCACCCTGTTGACCAACTCCGTAGGTGGAGGTTGTTTGAATTTATTCATTTCTTTTTGGATATGGTTGGCCAGATCAGTAATTATTTCTGAGTTATTGGGGCTGCACGTACAGCATTCTTTTCCGATGTGCACATGTTCCTCCTTTCTTGGCTAACATTATGTTGAGGGCAATTCGGTTCTGCAATGCCATGGTTTGTATGGCAACCATTTCTGCATTCATCTTGTCCAGAGCTCGTGATGTGTCAATGGCCACTTGTTCTAAGACTGTGGCCATATTGTTAGATTCTCTGGTTAACGAGGCTGTACCGTATCAGGGTAAGAACATGGCGAAGAGCCGATCTGCCCCTGAGACAACACATTTTGTATCATGTTGGCACCTCCTTCAGGAGCGACGATGTGTGATGTATGAATGATACCACATGGCTCAAGTAACATGACCCTGTCCAGGTTGGGGGTAACCAGACACAGGCTCTGTGTCCACACACAAAGTGGGTGCCATTGTATCAGGTGATCATCTCGGGGTACCAATGTTGTTGGAATGATCCCTTACTGGGAGAGAGATAGTAGGAACTGCAGATGCTGGAGAACCTGAGATAACAAGATGTAGAGCTGGATGAACACAGCAGGCCAAGCAGCATCATAGGAGCAGGAAAGCTGACGTTTCGGGCCTAGACCCTTCTTCAGAAATGGGGGAGGGGAATGGGATTCTGAAATAAATAGGGAGAGAAGGGGAGGCAGATAGAAGATGGATAGAGGAGAAGATAGGTGGAGAAGAGACAGACAAGTCAAAGAGGCGGGGGTGGAGCCAGTAAAAGTGAGTGTAAGTGGGGAGTAGGGAGGGGATAGGTCAGTCCAGGGAGGACGGACAGGTCAAGGGAGCCGGATGAGGCTAGTAGGTAGGAGATGGGAGTGGGGATTGAGGTGGGGGGAGGGAATAGGTGGGAGGAAGGATAGGTTAGGGAGGCAGGGACAAGCTGGGCTGGTTTTGGGATGCGGTTGGGGGAGGGGAGATTGTGAAGTCCACATTGATACCACTGGGCTTCAGGGTTCCCAAACGAAATATGAGGTGCTCCCTCCCACTCCTTACACGACATGTCCATCCTGGGCCTCCTGCAGGGCCACAACGATGCCACCCGAAAGTTGCAGGAACAGCAACTCATATTTCGCTTGGGAACCCTGCAGCCCAATGGTATCAATGTGGACTTTACAAGCTTCAAAATCTCCCCTCCCCCTACCGCATCCCAAAACCAGCCCAGCTCATACCCGCCTCCCTAACCTGTTGTTCCTCCCACCTAGCCCCCTCCCACTTCAAGCTGCACCCCCATCTCCTACCTACTAGCCTCATCCCGCCCCCTTGACCTGTCTGTCCTCCCTGGACTGACCTATTCCCTCCCTAACTCCCCACTTACACTCACCTTTACTGGCTCCATCCCCGCCTCTTTGACCTTTCTGTCTCCTCTCCACCTATCTTCTCCTTTATCCATCTTCTATCCGCCTCCCCCTCTCTCCCTATTTATTTCAGAATCCCCTTCCCCTCCCCCATTTCTGAAGAAGGGTCTAGGCCCGAAACGTCAGCTTTCCTGCTCCTCTTATGCTGCTTGGCCTGCTGTGTTCATCCAGCTCTGCACCTTGTGATCCCTTACTGGTGTGGTTCTTGAAGGTCAGCAGGCTAGGGCCACTCTGTGTGAGGACAGACGCATTTAGGAATCCTTTGGTCAGGAAGAACACACCGATGGGTCCTGGGACAGGGTATGTGGAGACGTTATAACTCTGGGCACAGTTACTAAATCCCATGAGCATTCCCTTTCCCTGGTTTTCAACCCTTGTCAGGCAGATAAAGGCCTCAGGTCTCCCTAACTCTGACGTGTTAGTCAATGTAGCAAAGGTTTGGCGGGGGGGCAACTGTGAACTATTGTAGCTGGGTTGGTACCATTCTGCAAAGGTGGTCAGGATATACCCTGCTGATTTCCATTGTGCCCTATCTTGGTCAGTATTCACTAAGTACTTCTCACCTTTGCTAGAGTCCCCATCTCTATTTCCCTGTTTCGAGCTATTCTGTTTTAATATCCATTCAGCCAGTTCTGAGGTGTTAAAGGGGATGGGTTGCAGGGGTACCCCTCCCTTAGAATGTATGGAAATATGTGTACAGCCCCAGCAACTGGATATGTTATGCTTTCTTGCATACACGTAAGATAAGTATAAAAATGTGTTCACTTTTAATTCTCTCTTCGCCACTCACCTATCAGCCTCCAATGGGATCAGAATTAAGAGAAGCCCACAGAGGATTAGCAATTTCAGCAATATTCATCATCACAGCATCCACCGCACAACCACATTACATATATCTACATGCGACCTTAATCTATTCCGTTTGCTGTCCTGGAGTTGAGGATCCCGTTCCTGATGTTTGTTGGTGCGCACAAATGAGGGCCCTTTAAAACCTGCAAAAGAGAGATACAGAGAGAGAAAAAGAGAGAGCATAGCAGACTAGCAGGCTGGACTGTTACACTATTAACTTCTGTACACCCTTAGCTGTGTAGGATATCTCCATTTACCAATTCTATTTTCATTAATAAGCACGCTCCAGTTACTTGTTAATAGTACCTCATGAAGTCCATCCCATTGGTCGGGGGGAAGGCCCCCTGGTTTGCAATTATTTTCACCAGGACCTTTGATCCTGGGCCTGGCATTTCTGTTTATCCTGGGTGTCCCTCAGACTCCCAGTCCTTGACAAGCTGCTGGTCTTGTGCCTATCCATGAAGTATGTGTAAATGCTTACAGAGGGATTTCATGTAATCCCAGACTTGTCCCTTGTTGTTGGTTCTGCCCACCCACCAACCTTCCTCCCCATGATTAGGTCCTGGGAGAGTGTCATTGCTCATCCTGTCATGAGCTCAAAGTGTGTTAGTCCAGTGGCCCTTGAGGGTAATCCTCTCTGGGCCATCAGAATGGCTGGTAGGGAAAGGGTCCATTTAACACCTTCTCCTATCATTGCCTTGGTGAGATGGTTTTTCGGTGTTCCATTCATTCTCTATACCATGCCCAAGCTCTGTGGGTGGTAGGGGATATGATACTTTGTGTTATTCCCTGTAGTTTATATGCTTCCTTTAGGCTCCTGCCTGTAAAGTGGGTCCCTTGATCTGAGTCCAGTTGTAAGGTAACTCCCTACCTAGGAATTATTTCAGTTGCCAATATTTTGATCTCTGAGGTTGCAGTACAGTCCCTTGTGGAGAAAACTTCTACCCATCTAGTAAACTGGTTGACTGTGACCAGGCAGAATTTCTTATTCTGACTTTGTGGGAATGGTCCTATAAAGTCCGTTTGAACGTGTTGCCATGTTCCCTGTGATTGGGACTGACGGCTCATTTTAATTTTAATTCCCTGACCTGTTTCTCTCTTTGAGTGCATCTTTGACAAAATGTTGCTATGTCTCTTCCCATTCCTTTCCACCACTAGCAATTAGATATCAGCGGTATAATTTTGTCCCTCCCTATGTGTGCTAATCCATGGTAAATATTGCATAAGGTCTGTTGGCTGAATGTGGGAGCCACCACTTTGCCTTCCTTTCTTCAAATATCATCTGCTCCTAATACTGTCCAGTCTTTAATCCATTCTGCTTCTTCCTCTTAACTAGCTGCTGCTTTCAAATTTAAAATGTTCTGTTCATCATCTTTGGCTTCTTGCTCTCTCACAGCTGCTATCATTATCACTTCCTGTTCTGACATTGCTTTTGCTGCACTGACTGTGTAATCATTCTCTCTCTGCTTTGGTGTCTGAATCTTTCTGTATGCTTTTACTTTAATTACTGCTGCTTCCTTCAGTTCCATAGCTGTGGCACCTAGGTCCCTGACTAGGGTCTCATGCTGAATTGCTGAACTACCACTTGAGGTAACATAACCTCGTCTTGCCAATGCCATCATGTTGTTATGAACTACACCAAAGGTATTCCTATTGTCTGTGTAGATGTTAATCCTAATGTTCTCTCCCTAACTTCAGGGCAGCAGTAAATGCTTTTAGTTCAGCTCCCTGTGCAGAGTGATATCCTTCTGTCCTGTCTCCTGCTAAAAGCTCCCCTTTCAAATTAACCACGGCCCACCCTGTCCAGGTCTCACCGTCATATTTCTGCGCCCCATCTACAAACATGCATTTCACATCTGGCCCCTCTAATGGCTCTTCATTAACTCGACCCTGTCTGAGGAAGATGCAATCATGTGTCTTCCTTCCTGATTCACATGGTTTGTTGGGTTCTTTCTGTTATCTTTACCTATTTCCACATGTTTGTCTCCTGGCAACAGTGTGGCTTCCTATTTGGTTCGCTGACTGTCTGTAACATGTCTCAGTTTGCCAGCTTCCAATAGCTGGGCTACATTATGTGGAGAGTGTAATATCACCTTCTGTAGTTGCGTTCAGGGGGAGAATGTCGTTCGTGTACAGGTAGCACATTGGATGGCTTGAACACACGAGCGTTGTCCCATCATGACCGAATCCAATTTTCCTGCGTGGTATCTCACAGGCTGGAGCTTGTCTCCATGCCTCTGTTACACTACAGCAGGTTGATTGCCATTGCTTTCACTGCAAAAGAGGTGAAAGGGACTGTTCAGGTCAGGGAATCCTCGTGCTGCAGTGAGGCCATTGTCTGTTTGACCTTGACAAAGGCCGTCTCCTGGCTCAAGCCCCCAATTAATCTTCTCTGAGCTAACTCACACCACCACCCCCACTTTGGTAAGGTCTTGGAGGGGTCCAGCTTGTTTGCTGTTATTTTCTACAAAGCTCCTTCAATGTTTAAATAGTCCTAAGACTTGCCTTACCGCTTTAATAGTAACTATTTTTTTTAATGGAATGCTACGGCTGCCTTGCATCACTACCTGTTGCCACTGGCAACCAGCTGTGGATTTCCCTGATTCTGTCTTTCTCCTTGTCTGTGCCTGCTTTCCCCAGGGGACCAGCAGTCTTCTTTCTCCACAGTTCCCACATTTAATGGTCTTACTGGGACAATTTTTGGTGAAATGCCAGTTCTTACTGTACGCGAGATGCGAAACACACTGTCTCTTTTAGCTGTCTTGGACAGGCTCCACGTCCATGTGTGTTCCCTGTAACAACTGCTGCTAGTTTCTTAATATTCCCTTGGTTATCTTCTGCTTTCATAGCCTAGTTGAGTACTTTCTTCATTTGTGTTTGTTTTATTTTATCCTCCAGTTCTCTATCCACAGATTACTTCACCCAGTAGCAGTAAAAACAACATCATACATCAACTCAAAATTTGTAAGAAAGTATCCATCAATCTCATGTCAAGCAGAATGGGTTAATAAGTATTGATCTACTACAGATTCAGAAAAGAGGGTGGGGTATAAACTCTTGCATGTAATTACATCATCTGTCGCTATTCCTCCTGCAAGAAAATGTTACACTTTAAAAAACACCTCCTCTGTTAAGTTTGCTTTTTCTAATTCATCTATCAGTTTTCTCAGATTTTAGAACGTACCAGCAGAATTTTGTTCAAAGAGAATTGCATTCCCAAGATTCCAAATGTCCTATTATTTGTATACTTTTACATCGCAGTACCTTTACAATGAACAAATCTTATCATCCGGAGTTAAAGATTCACTCATGTGTTAAAACAATATTTGGAAGTTCATTTCTGGCCAGTAAATTAAATTCTAAACATGGTAATTCCTGAAATTAATATTTACCCAAGTCCAAACACAATACAGAGCCCATTCTAAAAGATAAATTTTCACCAAGCTTTCCAAACCAACTTTTTAAATCAACATTTCGTTATAGACTTCTGCTTTGCAAAACCACAGAGAGTTTCTTAAACAGACATTGCATTAACCATACATGTCCCATACTTACACAGGCACACCACACTTTTAAATCACCATGCATTCCCAAAATGCAAACTAACTTCAAAGCATCCCCAGTTTTCAAGCTCCAACTCAATGGGCCGAATAGACACTTGCTGCACTTACAGGATTCTGTGATTCTATGAATTTATTGTAGTCACTCAGAGCCGATACTGTCTCAATTAGTTTACAAATTTAGGATTGTGGATAATGTCTGCATGTCCCAATATCATCAAACAAGTTTCAGATGATGGGGTAGCTTCGAAGTTGCTAGTTCTTTATTCATTTATCATCATGGATCAAATCGTTGACCAGATGTTTTCTTGCTCTCATCCAGAAAGGCAAAAGCTTCAACAGAGCCAGAATGCTTATTAAGATCAAAACGTGATTGCAAAACAAACCTGGTGTGCCATGTGCTTCTTTCTGTGCATTTAGCTTACAAGTTGATTATTGACATCAAAGTATGATCACTTTTTTAATCGGAGGATACGAAATTCTTAAAGCCAGACTCTAGACACTCTTTCTGCAATTGAATCAACAGTAAAGGAGGTTGGATCCAGCCTTCATTCTAAGACTCAGGTACAAGAACAGCATGAAGGAGATCAATGGAAGAAAGCAGAAAGTTCATTAACTGCGAATGCCCACACGAATCACACATGTATCTTCCTCTGGCTATTATGATGCAGGCTGAGCAATTTAGCGCCAAGGACCTGGGTTTGATTCCAGCCTTGGGCGACAGTCTGTGTGGAGTTTGCACGTTCCTTTCATTTCTGTGTGGGTTTTGTCCCACAGTCCAAAGATATGCAATTAGGTGGATAAGTTGCCCATAGTGTTCAGGGATGTGTAGATTGGGTGAATTAGCCATGGAAAATGCAGGGTTACAGGGATAAGGTAAGGGTCTGGTTGGGATGCTCTTTGGAGGATCAGTATGGGATGAATGGTTTGATTTTACACTGTAGGGATTCTATGGCAATCTCTGTTAAAACACCACTAATGAGTTGTTTTTGACCTTACATTGCATTGCCATCCAGCAAGACAAATAATGGAACCTCAAGGTTCATGAGAGATTTCTGGAACTTGTTTTCCCAAGCTTGGGGGATGCACCTGTAGCTTAGAGAGAGACTTCTTTTTCCATTTTACTTTGATTTTTTAACAGTCCTATGAAGCCCTTTGATGGAGGTGGTTGTACAGACCAGTGCTCCTGAGAAGGGAAGGATATATTGAAACCAGACTATCTTAGAGAAAAAGTAAATGTTAACCCCAGAAGTGTTGAGATAAATGCCTGAATATGTTACTTAAAGCTGTGTTTATTAATCTCAGGTTTATAATAACTCTAGGAAGAAGCCAACCGCAGTTCCAGTCTATCAGTTAGAGTCACAAGAGACATAAACCTATTGAGTTGTCCGAGACAGGGACTTGGCTGTGAGTACTGTATGAGTGGCATTTTTGAGTCCTATAAAAGGTGTGTTTTTGGGCACTGAACCAGGGGTATGTTTCACATGTAAAACAAATCTGTTGTTTCTCTTCTCAATTTATAAAAGGTCATTTTCGGATTATTGGGATTATACTTTTACTGTGTGTTTGGAAGTCTTTGAATTTGTGTTATTCAGTAGATAGTTTGGTTCATTCAATTTCATCTACATTTCTCTTTTCAATAAACTTCTGTTTAAGCAAGATCTGCAGCACTGTGCGTATGTTTCAGCAACAGATGAGTTAGATTATATTTTGCTTTGCTTTGGTTTTAACAATCAAGCCAGGTTTCAAGTGAGTGTAGAGAATGGGTCAGCATAATGTTGGGAGATGGATAGAGGGTCTGAGAGGTGTCTTACTAGCAGCAGCACCGAGTGTTGAGGAGCCTGAGTGATCATCTGGTCTTTTCCTGCTGTTCATTTTCATTAGTTCAGAGGATGTTTCTGATGAAAAAATTGATCTTACAGTGAAACCATGGTGGAATGCAGTAAATAACAGCCAATAATTATTGGAAAAAATTAAACAAAAAACAAATACACTTGTACAAATATACTTGATTCAAATCTGAAGCAAAACTTGCTGAGGGAGTCTGGAAAAATCAAATGTTTCAAACAATGAAGCTCTCAGAGGTGACGATACTATAGCTTTAAGAGGTGTATTTTGTCCAGTTTTTTTTATGAAAAGAGGTTGAGACAGACATGTCAAGTGGTCTGTTCCAAGCCAATAAAGTAAACAGCTTGTGAGGACTTGAAGTTGTTTTTAAAGTTGGAACAATAGAAGCAGCATGAAGGGGTGCGGTCAAGCTCCCACAGAACCAGGATTTTAGTTTAACTTTTAGGAGCTGTTGGGGTTTGGAAGCTGCTACGTATTTCACACAAGCAAAATCAGTTAACCAACCAACCAACAAAGTTACAATATGGGATATGTGATAAAATGTTTAAATTTGAAATATCACAGTTGGTACAGGAGTACACATTTAATTTGCAGCATTTACAGTCTGGAATAGTGGCACTGCTGCCTTATGCTTCAAATCCTTTGAAATTGGACATAAAAATGAATTTCACCAAGTGCAATGTTTTTCTGGCTACATCAGTATAAATGCTAATTCATTAAGCTATGCAGTACAGTGAATAGATTTGCCCTTGTGCTTGTTTTCATACTTAAACGTAAGCCTGGGATAGCTGAGAAATACGGGCAAAGAGAAACAGAGCAATCAGCTGCTTATGATGATTGTCTTGACTTATACTTGACTTTCAGACATCCTCCAAGTCCATATCCTTATCTTTTATCCATTGCATAACATGGTGTTGTCGCTATTTTAACCACGTTACAATCTTCAGTTCAATCCAAATCAAACACTTCTTTAACAGAATTTTGTGATGTCCCTATTCTCTACGCTATAGCAATGACGATAATACAAAAATAATTAATTGGTGTATGCTTTAAATTCTAAGGAGAATATTATGGGCCCAGTTGGCTGATTCGTGTATTGAAAGATCCTATCTAACAGTAAAGTGAATCCATGTTGTACTGTATCAACATCTAGGTCTATCTCAGAGTCAATTCTCATCTTTTCCAGTCGGCAATTTATGGTGCAGAAATTGCCTCACCTACCCATTGTGCCCACTTCTTCCTCACCATGGTTAGACGATCACCTGATGCTCAAACACTACACTCTGAAGAGACCTGGGTGTTAGCGATCAGACTTCATTTCATGGATGAGGAGACTTAAGAGGATGGGGCCATGGAACAGGAGTTCATTGGTCTCAAAGGGCAAATCACAGATCTCCAGTCAGAGCTGTGACAATCAGAGGTCAAGGCCAGGGAACCTAACATTCGATTGTAGGATGTGGTACCAAAGCTGCAGAACCCTTTAGCTCAGGGTTTGCCTTACAAGAAAGGTTAGACAGGATGGGCCTGTTTCTTCTAGAGTCTAGAAGAGAGAGGGATGATTTGATTGAAGTGTATAAGATCCAGAACAACCTTGACAGGGTAAAAACAGAAATGATGTTTTCCCTTGTGGTTGAGTTCAGAACAGAAGGTGCTGTTTTAAAATTAAGGGCCACCCTTTTAACAGTGCGCTGAAAGCTTGTGATTTCAAATAAACCTGTTGGACTGTAACCTGTTGTTGTTGAACAAAAACAGAAGTTGCTGGAAAAGCTCAGAAGGTCTGGCAGCATCTGTGAAGAAAAAAATCAGAGTTAACATTTCGGGTCCAGTGACCCTTCCTCAGAACGGTCACCGGACCTTCAGTTCTGAGGAAGCGTTCAGGGACCTGAAATGTTAACTCTGATTTTTTCTTCACAGACGTGGCCAGACCTGCTCAGCTTTTCCTGCTAATTTCTAGAGTTTGTATAAGCACAGTTTGATGTGAAAATACAGCTTTTGTTCCTCTGCCCTTCTCGCTGGGGAACATTATCAAAGGTTGTAACAAATAAAACTGACAAGAACTCAGAATCGTAGAATTTTACAGTGCAGAAGGAGACCATTTGACCCATCATGTCTGTATTGGCTCTAGAAAGCTGCGTGGCTTGTCCCACTCTCCAGCCCTATCCCCATAATCCCCTAAATTAAGCACTTTCAAATATGCAGCTCTCTTCTGAAATTTCATATGGAATCTGCCTCCACCACTCTACCAGGCAGCGCATTCCAAATCCTAACAACTCTCTGAATAAAGAAGTCTCTCCTCATCTCTCACCGAGCTCTCTTGTTGACAATTATGAAATTTTGACCCGTGGTTACTGACATACCAACTAGTGGAAACAGAATATCCTTGTTTACTCAATGAAAATTATTCATAATTTTGAGCACCTTGATAAGGTCATCTTTCAATGTGCTCTGCTCTGAATAGAATAATCCAATCTCTCTAATCTTTCTTTGTATCTAAAATTCCTCATTGCTAGTATTATTCTAGTGCATCTTCTTTGAACGCACCCCAGGGTTTTAACATCCTTCCTCAAATAAAGTGCCCAGAACTGAACAAAATACTCCAAATGTGGTGTGACCAATGGTTTGTAGAGATGTAGCATCACTTCCTTGTTTTTATATACTCTGCGCCTCTATTATTAAACGCAAGGATCCTATAAACCTTCTTAACAACCATTTCAACTTGCCTGGTCACTTTCAGGGAATCATTTACAGGAACCCTGGGATATCTCTGCTCCTGTACTCCTCTCAAAGTTGTACCATTGAGACTGTATTGACTCTGTGTGATTCTTCTACCAAAATGCATTACCTCACAACTTAGCTTTTTAGCCTAATATTTTTTGGTTAAATATCATGCAAAATGTTATACTTTACTTAACGTATTGAAACTATTTTTAACACCTTCTAAGTTCGTAGTTGTTTCTGAGCAATCCACTTGCCCTAAAAATAATATCTGAAATGTCAAATTTCCCTGGAATGATCTGAATAAAGGAAAGAAAAAGATATTTTCCAGAAGTTAAGGAAGTTTCTGAATGGTTTTTGAGTATCTTTGACAATCCCATTTATGCCCCTTCCATTTAAATGTTCTCTGTAAAATGCTAAATACATTGAATACTTCAGTATACTTTACTTCCTGTGTTGCTGACTAGGAAAATACTTCAATGTGATTGGCTGCTTACATTTCTCATGAAATCACTCTCTGGCTGCCTGGTGATCCCTTGACTTGGCATCAGATTCAAAAAGACACAAGGATAAAGTGAATTCATGCCTCAAAGATCTGGAGCTCTGTGAGGTCAAGTTTCTTAACATTTTGAGTCCTGTGGCTCTGTTGCTGACCCCAAAATCTGGATCCATGTGCCTGTGAGTTCAAAGGTGATGGGTCAAGGGTTTCAGGCCTATAGTGGGAAGAGATTGGTGGTAATCGAGAGGGTGGGTTAATAAGAGGTCAGCAGCAGATGTTCTGTGGGATTGGTCTCCGAGTGCAGCTCTTGTCAAATGCCGTCCATTTTCACCACTTGACCTATGTTTCATTACCAGTCATCTACGTGATAACACAGAATCCTAATTCCAGATACAGAAACGATTAAAGGGCTTGTCATTTCTGTCTCTGCAAAAAATAAACATGAGAATGTTGGTAAGGGGCCAAAGTGCCATTATAATCAACAAATGCATTAAAACATGAAGTCATGTGGACTACTTTCTGACTAAAGAGTGCAACGGAAAAAAAGACTGAAAGAACTGTGGATGCCGGAAATCGGAAACAAAACAGAAATTGCTGGAAAATTTTCAGAAGTCCTGACAGCATCTGTGGAGAGAAAGCAGAGCTGACATTTTGCATCCAGCGACCCTTCTTCAGCATGAAGAAAGCATTCCCTGAATGAGAAAAACATTAAGTAAAGTTTGAATGATATTTACAGAAAAGTCATTAGCTTAAAAAGCAAAGCTGTGAGGTAATGCATTTTGGTAGAAGAAACACAGAGGTACAATGCAGGCTCAATGGTACAACTTTGAGGGGGGTACAGAGCAGAGTTCCTCAGGGTTCACATACATAATTCTCTGAAGGTGGCCAGGCAAGTTAAAACAGTTATTAAGAAGGCTCGTAGATTCCTTGAGTTTATTCATAGAGACATAGACTATAAAAGCAAGGAAGTGATGTTCCAACAGTGATTGAACATTTCATAATCAATAACTCCACCCTCTTTAAACTATGCACACTTCAGGGGACACTTCAGTGGTAATGTTATTGGCCTGTAATCCAGAACCCCAGCCTATTGTTCAGGGGAACATGGGTTCAAATCCCACCAAATGGTGAAATTTGAATTCCGTAAGAACTTGAAAGTTAATTGATAATCGTTGTTAAAATCTATCTGGCTGAGAAATGAAATCAATGCACCATCCTTACTTAGCCTGATCTATTTGGTGTGACTCCAGACCCACGGGAGGTGGGTGCCTCTCAATTACCCTCTGGAATAGCCCAGAGAGTAACTATAGGTAGTAGTGGCCAGTGCACCCGCGGAGTGTACAAGAATGAACAAAGAAAGTAGCTGCTGAAGTGTCGGAAAAGTCACCTTGACCCAATGACTCAGTTTCAGCTTGTTTCAGCTATACCGCACTCTCACGTTTGACAGATGGAGAAGCATGACTTACTTCAGTAAATGTGTTGCTGGTGCATTTGATTCCCAACTTGAGGAAACTCGCAGTTGTTTTACTGACGGCAGGCCAGTGAAGTGTAAAGGACATTGCATCTCCTCCTCTTGGGGCACGATCCTTTAAAAAAGAGAACTCATCCTTTCATTAGAAATGTAAGCAGCCAATCACATTGCTTTCAGTTTAGCTCAGCCACTATCTCCTATTCTTAGCTCTTTTTATCACTTATTCAGCTTTTCTTCTGTCCTGGCCTGCTCTGCATAATCTCCTTGTTTACCTACCCCTTTCATATCTCTCTCATCCTGAGCTCCATCTCCACATTTCTGCTCATTTCCCCTTCAACCCACTGAAGAGTCACCAGAATCAAAATATTAGCTTTCTTCCCACTGAGGCTGCCAGACTCAGGCTGACTGTTGTGTAGATCTCATTACATGCAGACATAGACTGTTTCTGTATCAGAGACATTGCAAATGGCATTCAATGTAGAAATCATCAGAATACAGGGGCGTAGAAGTCTTTCTTCAGCTGTACAGAGCCTTGGTTAGATGACAACTTGATCACTGCAAGCTTGATTGAACACTCAGCTCTCAAACCTTCCCTTCAGATCTTCTCTCCCCAGTACGCAGTTGAGTCTTAGAAAGAGATTGTCTCACTTGGGTGAGGCTAGTCAGGGGTTTTAAACTAAATGAACTATCTGTGCACAAACCATAGCTACTGTAGCTACACACGTTCCAGATTTAGAAAGTTCACTGAAGGGACAGCTGCAGAAGGAGCTACCACTGAATCATAGATGACACATAAAGACCTCAATTATAATTATTTCCTTCCTGTGTGGAGATCCTATTTTTTCAGGTGCTGGGTTAGGTCTAAAACCAGAAACCACTAAACTCTGATTACCCTAACAATGCTTGATGTTTGTGACCAGATGAATGGTTTAGCAGAGCACAAGCCTCTAGAATCATAGAATTTTACAGTGCATAAGGGGGCTATTCAACCGATTGATTCTGTACTGGCTCCCAAAAAAGCAACCCAGCTGGTCCCATTCTCTAGCCCTATCCCCACAGACCTCTAACTTCATCACTTTCAAATATATATCCGGCTTTGTTTTGAAACTTCCTATGGAACCCACCTCCAGCACCCTCCAGGCAGCACATTCCAAATCCAAACAACTCGCTGCATAAAGAAGTTTCTCCTCATCTCACTCCAAGATTCCTTGCTGACAAACTTAAACTTGTGACTCCGAGTTACTGACATGCCAACTGGTAGAAATGGAATACCCTCTTTTACCCTGTCAAAATTGTTCTTAATTTTGAACACCTCAGTAAGGTCACTTCTTAATCTTCGCTGCTTCCCAGAAAATAAGGCCAATTTCTCCAATATTTTCTTGGATCTAAAATCTTCTATACCTGGTATCATTCTATAAAATCTCCTTTGCGCTTTCTCCAGGCCTTTAACATCTTTCCTTCAATAAGATGCACCAAACTGAACACAGTACTCCAAACGTGCTCTGACCAATGGTGATATTGGTCAGCTTTAAGCTAATGATATAGGAAATTAAGAAATCGCAGCAAGTCATGGGGCTGATCTTAGCACTGGGTCGAAATGGGATGAGATAGAGGATCTGTTGCAGGTGATGAGTCCCAGTGAGCTCAAAAGGCATCATTTCCAGCCTGTTTGAATCACCAGGTGCTATTTTAGTGCAGGTGGTTGGACTCCCAGGGGCTTAGCTGCAGCAGGACTTTGGGTAGAAGGAGATCATCGATGAGATATGGAGTATAGGCAGTGAAGCAAAGCGAAGGCCAAAATCAAATCAGTCATAACCATAGTGAACAGCAGGGCAGATTCGATGGGCTGAATCATGGATTGCTACTCCTATTTCTCACAATGTTATGATTCATGGGTCACAAACCCTGACACACAGGTAGCTTAGTGGAAGGCAGGGACAATGAAATGGAATCCTTAGTGAAGCAAAATCAAGGCCCTGAGGGAAGGAACAAAAGCAAAGTTGCAGGAAAAGTTCAGCAGGTCTGGCAGCATCTGTGAAAAAAAAAAATCAGAGTTAACGTCTCGAGTCCAGTGACCCTTCCTCAGGCCCAAGGAAAGGTTCAGTCTGTAGAGGTGCTGGGCTTTTGGGATAGATCTTACCTCGTGAGACATCCTCTGGAGCTCAGTGAAGCTTCCAGTCTGGCCAGGAGACAGCAGTGCTCCCTCACTCAGAACTATGATGGTCAACTGTTGGTTGGCCATAAGGTTCCATCACATGAACTTCTGTCTCAAAGAATCCCAATTCCCACAATCCCATTTTGGTCACCTGACACTCTAGCCTCACACCACGTTCCCTTCCCAAAGCCAGGGGGCAAGAAACAGACTATTATCCCAATAACTGATGCTTGGTTGCCACAAAAATAACTCTTTCACCTCATTGGCAACCTTTTAGTAAGTGAGTGTTTCAACAAGAAAAATACTTTTCATTTCAAATTACCATGTGATTTTTTTTTCTGCTATTCTTCAGAAATTTCCCAAGCAGTGTTCTAGTGATTCATATTCAATTACTGGAGAGTACAAATCAATTCTGGAGGGTTGAAAGTGAGAAAGAAAGAATTACACACATCGCTTTGCTCATGATCTTCAGTTATCCAAAAATGCTTTAAAATCCAACCAAGTACACTTTTTAAATGTGGGTGTAGTGACAGTTGTAATGTAACAGTAATCTTGCATGAATGGCGGTGGGATAACAAGCAGTTAATTTGTTTTTCTTTTGATGTTGATTGGATAATTATTGGAATAACTAGGGATAACTGTCCTGGTCCCTCTCTTCTTTAAAATAGCACCATTTGGGATCTTTTACATCCATTTACCATTGATTGTCAAAGGGCGATAGTTAGATTTACTCTTGTTGCAGATAGCAATTGCTGATCAGTTGCATGGTGCCAATATTACTTGCCTATATCAGCCCAAGCCTAGATATCGTCCATGTCTTCTTTCATTTGGTTATGAATAGCTTCAGTATCTCAGGAGTCCCGAATGGTGCTGAACATTGTGCAGTCATCAGTGAACAGCCCCATTTCTGACCGTACGATGGAGAGATGATCTTTCATGAAGCAGCTGAAGATGATTGGGCCAAGGGCAGTACACTGAGGTGATCCTGCAGAGGTATGCTGGAGCTGAGGGACTTATTTGTCTTTCTTTATGTTAGGTATGACCCCTACCAGTTGAGATTTTCTCCCCCACAGGCAATTATCCACATTGTCGGGTCGATGTCATTGTTGTAACTATGCTGGAAGAGCTTGGCTCGGGAAGTCACAAGTCCTAGAGTACAAGTCCTCATTACTGTTGCTGGAATGTTGTTAGAGCCCATGGCCTTTGCATTTTCCAGTGTTCCCAACCATTTCTTTATATCATGTGGAGTGAATCGAATTGGCTGAAGACTGGGATCTGTAATGCTGGGGACTACTGGAGGAGGCCGAGATGGATCATCCACTCGGCACTTCTGGCTGAAGACTGCTGCGAATGCTTCAGCCTTAACTTTTGCACCGATGTACTGGGCTCTTCCCTCATTGAGGATGGGGATATTTGTGGAGCCTCCTCCTCCAGTGAGTTATTTAATCGTCCACCACCATTCACAATTAGCTGTGGCAGGACTGCAGAGCTTAGATCTGATCCGTTGGTTGTGGGATCGCTTAGCTCTGTCTATCACATGCTGCTTTCACTGTGTGGCGTGCAAGTAGTCCTGTTTGGTGACTTCACCAGGTTGATACCTCACCTTCAGGTATGCCTTGTGCTGCTCCTGCACTCTTCATTGAACCAGGGTTGATCCCCTATCTTGATGGTAATGATTGAGTGAGGGATATAGCAGACACTGAGGTTGCAGATTGTGCCGGAGTAAAATTCTGCTGCTGTTGACAGCCCACAGTGCGTCATGGATGCCAGGTGTTGAGTTGCTAGATCTGTGAGAAGTCTGTCTCCTTTAGCACGGTGATAGCCCACACAACATGATGGATGTTATTCTCATTGTGAAGGCGGTTCTTCATGTCCACAAGGACTGTGCGATGGTAACTCTTACTGAAACTGTCATGGACCGATGCCTCTACAGCTGGCAGATTGGTAAGGATGAGGTCAAGTATGTTTTTCCCTTTTGTTGGTTCCCTCACTACCTGCCACAGACCCAGTCTAGCAGCTATATCCTTTAGGGCCCAACCAGCTTGATCAGTAGTACTGCTGCCGAGCCACTCTTGGTGATGGGCATTAAAATCCCTCACCCAGAGTACAATTTGTGCCCTTGGCCATCCTCAGTGTTCCCCCCAAGAGTTGTTCAACATTGAGGAGTACCGATTCATCAGCTGAGGGAGGGCGGTATGTGGTAATCAGCAGGAGGTTTCCTTGCCCATGTTTAATCTGAAGCCATGAGACTTCATGTGGCCTGGAGTCAATGGTGAGGACTCCCAGGGCAATACCCTCCCGACTGTATATACCACTGTGCCACCACCTTGGCTGGGCCTGTCCTGTTGGTGAGATAGGACATATCCAAGGAAGGTGATGGTGGTGTCTTGGACATTGTCTGTCAGGTATGATTCCATGAGCATGACTATGTCAGGTTGTTGTTTGACTAGGCTGCTAGACAGATCTCCCAATTTTGGCACTAGCCCCCCAGATGTTAGTGAGGAGGACATTGAAGGGTCAACAGGGTGAAGCCAGGTGATCCTGTGGTTTCATTTCTTTGAGACTTTGTAGCGATTGGTACAACTGAATAGGTTGCTGGGCCATTTCAGAGGGTAACTGAAAGCCAACCATACTGTTGTGGGTCTGGAGTCACATGTAGGTCAGACTAGGTGAAGATGGCAGATTTCCTTCTCTGAAGGACGTTAGTGAACCAAATGGGGTTTTCCAACAATCGGCAATTATTTCATGGTCATCAGTAGATTCTTAATTCCAGACTTTTTTCGTCGAATTCAAATTCCACCATTTGCCAAAGCAGGGTGCCAGAACATTGGCTGAGTTTCTGTATTTATAGTCTAACAATAAATCACTATCTGTACTATCAGAACAATAACACTTGTTCTGTTTTGGGTCTTTTACCTACAATAATATTTGTGCTTTGTTTGGAAAATAAAGTGAAACATCATGATGTAGATCTATGGTGTAAAGCGAGATATTCAGATTTCTCTTTTCATATTAACAGTCCATAATCAATTATGACATTACTTCCACTGTTTTATTCCAAGATACAACAACAACCCACAGTTACCTAGCACCTCTCACATTATAAAACATTCTCAAGCACATCAGCAGAGTGTTTTCATACATAATTTGACAATGAATCACATAAGGAGAAAGAGGCAAAGAGTTCTAGGGAGAAGATTCTGGAGCTTAGAGCCTCAGGGCCCAAAGGGCTGCCAGTGGTGGAGGATTGGGAATGTGCGAAGAGGTCGGAGTGAGAGAAGTGCAGGCAGATATCCCTGAAGCTTACAGGGCTGCCATGAAATTCTGGAGAGGGACAGGTCCATGGGCAGGTTTGAAAACAAGGATGGGAATTTTCAATATTTCAATGTTTCAATTAGCAGGAAACTTTTGTTCAACTTTCTGATCACAGCAATGAAGTAATTTATTTCCACACCTCTGCAGGGTGGCCATTTTCACCTTAGGATTCTCCAGGGACCATCCAACTGACCTCTACAAAGGACATAAAGCAGAACAAATGGAGATTGACATCATGTTTTAATGCTAGGCTCTTGTAAGGGAGCATCAGACCACTAAAAATTCAACATTGACAAAAGGCACCTCCATGCATCTGAGCAATTGCGGCGTAAAAAAATTTACAGTTTTTTTAAAAGAAATATTTCTGCCGCATGACTTTCTTTCTTTCACTAGTTATTTGCTGATCAAATCCACAATATTATATATTAATGAAATTCTGATTGGCAGAGAAGCTGGCTGAGATACAGTGACAGCCCCCCTCAATATCTTTGATGAAATCTAATACAAGACTCTGTTAAGGAGATGATTATATGCAGAAACACACAAAAACCAATGGTGTGTCTGCACACTGAACACAAAACGCACCAGGTCTCTAACAAAGCTAATGTCCTGGGATTTTCCAGGTCCTGACCCTCATTATTTAGTCACTGCAAGCACCAGGCTGGGAGCTTGCTAAAGTGCCGAAGCAAGGAGATTGCAAACAACAGGAGCTCTTAAAGATTTCCTGGGAAATTAAAGGGAAGATGACCACTTAAAGGTAAGTGGTCGTAAACAGGAACCAAAAAAGAAAATCCTTCAATAAGCCTTATGTCATTTTTGGCTTTCTAAAGAATGCTTTGATGGTTGGGAGAACCACCGACTTAACCAAATAAGTATGCATGGCAGGAAGCAGAATCTGTAACTGATGTAAATTATAGAATAAAGTCATAGAATAGTAGCAGCATAGAGAGAGATCATTTGCTCTATTGTGTCCATGTCTGTAAGAGTAACTTAATGAATCCTACTCCCTCATTATTTCCCTGTAAGCCAACAAATGCTTTCTTGTCAGAAGGTTGTCTTATTTTCATCTGAAAGCCAAAACTGAATTTATTCTTAATGATTAGACTCGTAGAGATTTACATGGAAACAGGCTTTTCAGCCCAATTTGTCCATGCTGCTCTGTTTTGACAATTAATCTAGTCCCATTTGCCTGCATTTGGTCCATATCCCTCCATACCTATCCCATTGATGTACCTGTCCAAACGTTTCTTAAATGACAAAATTGTACTCGCCTCCACTGGTACCTCTGGCAGTCTGTTCCAAACACTCACCACCCTGTGTGAGAAAGAATTGGCCCTCTGGACTATTTTATATCTCTCCCCTCTCACCTTAAATCTATGCCCTCTAGTTTTAGACTCCCCCACGATCGGGAAAAACTGTTGGCTATCTACCTTATCTGTGCCTCTCATGATTTTATAGACCTCTATATGGTCACCCCTCAGTCTCTTATGCTCAAGGGAAAAAAAGCCCCAGCCTATCCAACTCACCCTACAACTCAAACCTTCCAGTCCCGTTAGCATCGTGGTGAATTTTTTCTGCACTGTTTCTAGTTTAATAGTTTTGATGGGATGTGTACTTCACTTCTGGCTGAGTATTTACTACCCATCCCTAGTTGCCCTGAGAAGGTGGTGATGAGATACCCTCTTGAACCATTGCAGCCCACCTGCTGTGGGTTGGCCCACAATGACCTTAAGGATGGAATTCCAGGATTTTGACATAGCAACAGTGAAGGACCGGAAATATATTTCCAAGTCAGGATGGTGAGTGCCTTGGAACAGAACATAAGTTGTTCTAAAGAAGGGTCACTGGACCCAAAATGTTCACTGTGATTTCTCTCCACAAATGCTGAGTTTTCCCAGCAATTTCCATTTTGGCTTTTGTTTTTTTTCTGATTTCCAGCACTTCTTTCGGTTCTTTTTGATGTTCCCATCTATCTGCTGCCCTTGTCTTTCTAGATGGAAGTGGTCGTGGGTTTGGAAGGTGCTGCCTGAGGCTTGCTGGTGAACTTCTGCACTACATCTTGTCAATAATACACACTGCTGCTAATGTGCAGCACTGTGGAGGGAGATAATGCTTGTGAATGTGGTACCGATCAAGTCATGGACAGTGTCATGCTTCTTAGGTGTTTTTGGAGACCCAACCGTTCAGGAAAGCGGGGAGTATTCCATCACACTCCTGACTTGTGCTTTACAGATGATGGACAGGCTTTGGAGAGTCAGGAAGTGAGTTACACACTACAATATTCCTAGCCTCTGGCCAGCTCTTGTAGTCATTGTATTGATATGGCAAGTCCAGTTCAGTTTCGAGTCAACAGTACACCCCTGGACATTGATAGTGGGGGGATTCAGTGATATGTTGTCAAAGGGTGACGGTTAGATGGTCACTTGTTACACACTGTCATTGCTTGGTAGTTGTGGAGCGTGAATTCTACCTGCCACGTGCCAACCCAAACCTGGATATAGCCCGGGTCTGGTTGCAGTTGGACTGCTTCAGTCTTTGAGGAATTGCAAATGCTGCTAAATATTTTTAAAAATTTGTTTCTGGGATAGGGGCATTACTGGCTAGACCAGTATTTATTGCCCATCCGGGAGTGCGTTTAGAATTAATCACATTGCCCTGAGTCTGCAGTCACAGATTTCCTTCCCAAAGTGAACCAGACGGAATTTTACAACAATCACTATAGTTACATAGTCACCATGAGGATATTATTTTATTCCAGGTTTTATTGGAATCAGATTTCAATACCCACCATGGTAGGATTCAAGCCCATGTACTAAGAATATCAGTCTGTGTTTCTAGATCACCAGTCTACTGATATTACATCTATGGCATTGTTACACCATAGATAGCCCAATTCTTACCTTGTGATTGAGGGAAGCTCAAGGGTGAAGCAGCTGAAGATGGTTGGGTCCATAAAACTGTCCTGAGGAATTCCTGTAGACATATCCAGGAGCAGAGATGACTGAATGCCAAAATCCACGACCATCTTCCTATGCACCAGGTATGACTCCAACTATCAGAGAGTCCCCCCTCATTCCCATTGACTCCAGTTTTTCTAGGGGTCCTGATGCCGCACTCTGGAGTTCACCTTTAATTCCATGTTTGAGCCAAGGCTGTGATGAGGTCAGGAGCTGAGTGGCCCTGGCAAAAACCAAACTGAGCGTCCCTGAGCAGGTTATTGCTGAGTAGGTGTTGCTTGATCGCACTGTTAACGATGCCTCCCATCACTTTACTTATCAAGAGTAGACTGATGGGACAGTAATTGGCTGGGTTGGATTTGTCCTGCTTTTTGTGTACAGAACACACTTTGGCAATTTTTTTTACAGTGTTGGATGGATGTCAGTGTTGAAACTGTACTAGGATAGTTTGGCTATGGTTGCAGCAAGTTCTGGAGCACAAGTCTTCAGTAGTATTGCTTGAATATTATCAGGGCACATAACCTTTGCAGTATCCAGTGTCTCCAACTGCTTCTTGATATCACAACGAGTGAATCGGATTGGCTGAAGACTGGAAACAAAAACAAAAACAGAAACTGCTGGAAAAACCCCACAGGTCCAGCAGTATCTGTGGAGAGGAAGCAGAGTTAATGTTTTGGGTCCAGTGACCTTCTTCAGACCTGAAGACCTATGATGCTGGGCTCCTCAGCAGGCAGCTGAGGTAGATCATCCACTTGGCACCTTCTGGCTAAGATTGCTGCAAATGTTTCAGCCTTATCTTTTGCACTGATGTACTGTGCTTATCACATCGTTGAAGATGGGGCTATTTGTGGAGTGGAGTTGGTGAGACCACAAGAGTTATGAAAGTCCTCATTTTAATAATGGAGTGTGGAATGTGGGAATCCAGCCACAAGTCTGTTGGGAAAGGTGAAAAGGGTTTGAATGAGGGTTCAGCAGCAGACAACCTGAGCAGGGATGAAGTTGGGTGATGTTGGAGTAAAACCAGGTCTTATTGATGGCTTGAGTATATGATCAAAAACTCCATCGGGAACTGCAACAATGACAAAGTGTATACTTCCTCCACCTAAGACCATAAAACAACTACAGAGAGTTTTGAACTCAGCCAAGTTCATCACACAAGCCAACCTTCCCCATCCATTGACTCTGTTTATACTTCTCACTGCCTCAGGAAGGCAGCCAACATAATTGGAGACTCCGCCAACCCCAGTTATAATCTCTTCCAACCTCTTCTGTCTGGCAGAAGATACAAAAGCTTAAACACATGTAACAACAGATTCAAGAACAGCTTTTGCCCCGCTGTTATTAGACTTCTGAATGGACCTCTCAAATTTTAAATTTAATGTTGATCTTGCTCTTCATGCGTCTTCTCTACAGCCATAACATTGTATTCCTCACTCTGTTCTATTACTCTAATGCACTTCATATGGTATGATCTGCCTGTGCTGCATGCAAAACAAAACTTTTCACTGTACCTAGGTACAAATCAAATTAAATCAAATCAATCAAACCAAATCAAATCAAAGCCATGACATATGAAGAGAAAGTCAATGCATTTACGTGGCAAGACTTCATTTTATGATCCTTTTTTGATGTTCTTCAGCATTTACAACCAGCATATTCTACGCAGATGTTTGTCATCTGTACAGTTTGACAGTAATGGCTTGGTCATGCATTACAGCTCTTTACTCACATTTTGCAAAGATATAAAAGTACAAAATAGGAGCAAAGTAGGCCATTTGGTTCCTTGAGGCTAACTCCACCATTCAATAAGATCTTGTTTGTGTTTGGAATTTCACATTCCCATTGACCCCAAATAACCTTTGATCCTCAGCCTAACAAGGGTCTACCTAACTGCAATTTAAAAATAATCCTCTCTCCATTGACTTCTAAGGCAGAGTTCCTAAGGCGTGCAGCCCTCTGAGAGAAAACAAAATTCTCCTCATCTCTCTCCTGTAAGGGAACCAGCTAATTTTAATACAGCACCCCCTGGTTCTGGAGTCACTCACAAGAGGAAACATCCTTTCCGCATCCATCTCATCAAATCCATTCAGGATCTTATAGACTTCAACCTTGTCACCAGTGACTTTACTGGACTCCAGTAGAAACAAGCCCAGACTGTTTTACTCAGTATTAGCCCAGTTAGCTTTATTCCCATCCCTCAACATACATAGCCTTTAGCTTCAAAGCCAGATATGAGGAGAATGGTGGACATCTTTAGAAACCATACGGCCAGAGTCAACTGTTCTTCCAAACCACACTGCCCTTGTCACATGTCTTGTCTCAAATTACTCAACATGTCTCAAAATGTTACCTTCTGAGAGAAATCTATCTCACTAACATGTGAATGAATCAATACTTCCTGCTTCTACAGTCTCCCCAGGGAGTCTGTTCAACAGATTGACCATTCAGTTGATATCGTTTGCCTCAGTTAGTTTTAAATTTACTCTTCTTCAGTTGCAGCCCATGTCCTCTGATTCCATTGTAGATAATGAGAAAGTGGTTGTCATGTTCTGCATGATCCAGTCCCTTTTCCACTTTCAGGTGCCGACTGTGGAAGTTGGCTTTTCTGTAAATTGTCTGGCACGTTCCCTACAATCCAATAGCACCTACACCTTAGATAACAAGGTGTACAGCTGGATGAACACAGCAGGCCAAGCAGCATCAGAGGAGCAGGAAAG
>NC_063333.1:14960125-14982275 GCF_021869965.1 Rhincodon typus
TGCCTATCCAAGAGTCGCTTAAAAGTCTCTAAAGTATCTGACTCCAGAACTTCAACATATTAACAGTTCACTGAGATAACAAGGTGTAGAGCTGGATGAACTTTCTGAAGAAGGGTCTAGGCCTGAAACGTCAGCTTTCCTGCTCCTCTGATGCTGCTTGGCCTGCTGTGTTCATCCAGCTCTAACCTTGTTATCTCAGATTCTCTAGCATCTGCAGTTCCTACTATCTCTCCCACCTTAAAGGCCGCCACTACACAGAAAGTTCATTCAGTTGTCCTATATGCAATAGGTAAGATGATTGTGGGTTCAAGTCAGAAATTTGACTACAAAATTTAAGGCTGACATTCCCAAAGCAGCACTCAGCAGGTGCTACACTGTCAGAGGAACTGTCCTTCAGTTACAATGTTTAACTGAGGTCCTATGTGCTCACCCAAGGATGATGTAAGGGATCACATTAGGCACTTTCAATGAGGAAGAAGAGATCTATCTTTTGCGTTACTGGCCAACATAAGGGTCTTATGAACCAGATGAGAACCCTTTAAAATATATTAAGAAGATAGCCTAGACCCTGACCTTTTCTTATTTTTAAAGGCAAGTGCAAAGCACTGCGTTGCGGAAGAAATTCAATTGGTCAAACTACCAATCTTGACACAAAACATACTCTATTCATACAATTTAGTTAAAATAGAACGAAAGAAAGAAGTTGGAATAATTTAATTCTGTTGGAAAACTTAACAGAATAGTAGATTATTTAAACTGCTAAACAGTAACCGTTGCAAAATAATGACATCACATAAACACACCCTTGGCAAAAGCAAATTCAGTAAACCAGATTGTCTCACAAGCAATTCTCCGGTCCAGGACGAAAAATATCGAGAAATCTCTGATAGAGAGAGTAGCAGGGAGAGATATGCTGCAGCTTCCAAACCTAGCTTCAAAAACTCCAGCAACTGCTACTAAAAAACTAAAATGAAAAGTCCTCACTCTGGGGGAGCTTGAACCTACCCATGCAGGCTGCTTCTATTGTTACAATTTTTTAAAAAACCAAGACCTCACAAACTTTTTACTTTATTAACTCTGAGCATACCAATCATCACCTTTATCTCAACCTATCGTCATAAAAACAACCAGGACAAAATACGCCTCTTAAACCCATGGGATCTATGACAAGGATCTGCTGAGCGTCATAGAAAGGTTAAGGGAGTGGGAACAACCTTAGCAGATGGAATATGATGTAGGAAATTGTGAGTTTATGCACTTTCGCAGGAAAAATAAGAGGAGTTGAATATTACTTAAATGGATAAAGACTACAGAAAACTACAAAACAGAGGGATTTGGGAATCCTCATCTATGAATCATAAAAATCTAGCATCCAAGTTCAAGGGGAAGGCAAATGGAATTTGGCCGTTATTTCAAAAGGAATGGAATATAAAAGAAAGAAGGTTTTATTAAAACCATACAAGGCACTAGTCAGACCACAGCTGGAATGCTGTGAACAGTTTTGGATCCCTAAACTAAGGAAAGGTACATATGATATTGGACGCAGCCCAGGGAAGGATCACTAGATTGATACCCCTGATATAGAGGGTCTGACTTATGAGGAGAGGTGGAATAAGTTGGTCCTGTACCCTTTGGAATACAGAAGAATGAGAGGCAACCTTACTGAAATATACAAGGTTGTTAGGGGATTTGATACAGTAGGTGCTGAGAGGTTGTTTTCCTTGTGGGAGAGCCTAGGACCTAATAGAATATCCTTTATTGTCACGTGTACTCCAGTCGAGAAGAACAGGAGTACAATGAAAAATTTTTACAATAGCTGCCTCTAATGGTACAAGTACCTAGGTACAAATCTTGTAGCATTACTTACAATGTCTCAAAAAAAGTTAGAAATAAGTTAGTTATAACATAGTTAAAAGATGGACATTACAGCCCAGTAAAGAATTTCAAGTAGCAGCAGCTCAGCACATGGTCTGACCAGGCCCCAGTCCAACAACTGTCCCACTCTGGTCCAAGCCTCCAGTCTGCTCTGCACCGGCACACAGCTACACCAAGGTAAGTTGCGCTGCTCCGGGACTTGCTTCCCCTCATGCTGCTCTGGAATGGCTTCTCTGCACACTGGTCCAGGACCCCTTCCCTTGTGCTGCTCAGTAACTGCTTCTCTGGCGCTGCTCCAGGACCCACTCCCCTTCAGCTACTCAGGAACTGCTCCTCTGCACACTGCTCCAAGACCCACTCCCTTCACACTGCTCAAGGACACACTCCCCTTGCCCTGTTCAGGAACAGCTTCTCTGCACGCTGCTCCAGGACACACTCCCCTCGCTCTGCTCAGGATCAGCTTTTCTGCACACTGCTCCAGGATTGCTGAAAAGAGAGAGGAAGAAAAGCAAGAAAAAGAACAAGTGGACCATTGGAGTTCTGGGTGGATTGTTCTACCCTGTCGCTATCTTGCTGGAAGGGAATAATCTCAGAATAAGGGACCATACATTTAAGATAGAGCTGTGGAAGGACTTCTTCTCTCAGAGGGTAGTGAATCTGTGGAATTCTTTATGCAAAGGGCTGTCAAGATTGGGTCATTAAGGCTGAGATTGATGATTTTTAACCATTCAGGGAATAAAGGGTTATTGGGAAAGGCCGGATTGAGGATTATCTGATCAGCCATGATCTCAATGAATGCAGATTCAATGGGCTGAATGGCCTACCTCTGTTCCTACATCTGTGTCTTGTTATGGCCATGCTAGGGGTGGAGATGGGACTGCTATAGTTAGATTGTGGTAGGCCCTCTTGTTGGGAGGTTGGGGGTTTTGGTTGTTGAGGGGGACAATCCCAGGCCAGGAGCAGCACTGGGGCCCATTGTTCCAGCCACTGACACTGTACAGGGGCAGATATTACTGTCCAGGTGTCCCTCTATGGAAGGACTCACATGGAAGGTCCTCCAACCCCTCTATAAGTCTGCAGGGGGGTATAACTTTACTAGATGGTCATTTCCATGTTACACTGATTCACCCTTCCCCTTCCCACAGCGTGATCAAAAGGCCGACAAAGTAAGGAAGTAGCTCAATTGAGCTCCAGGCCAGTGGCACATCAGGCAGTTTCCAACAGCAGGCAATATGTCATGGTGACAGGATGTGCCACACACTCACAGTCCTCACCCTTACTGGCCCTTATCATCTTATCATATTCCCAGCCTCTCAACTTCTCACTCTATCACCAAGGGGTAGGCAATAATCCATCAATGAGTCAAGTGACACAGCAGGAGGACATTGGACCCATTGGCTGGATGTCAGCAGATAATCTGTTCATCATTAGACCTCTGTCTGTAGCTTTCTGTGCACTACCTGAATCAGCTGCCAAGTTTCAGAGATTTGATTTGATTTGTTGTAGTCACATATACCTAAGTGCAGTGAAAAGCTTTGTTTTGCGGGCAGTGCAAGGTCGATCATAGCAAACAAGGACATACAGATCGTAGGCTGCTTAGACAGAGTGAGACATACAAGGTTACAGTTGCACAGGAGGTGCACAAAGCAGGATCAACATTATTCGAAGTTAGAGAGGTCCGTTCAACAGTCTCATAACAGAGAAATACAAAAGAGGCTACACTTCAAAAGTACTTAGCTTGGTGTGAAGCACACTGGGACATTCTGAGGTCAGGAAAGGTGCTTGATAAGTGGAAGAATTTTCTTCAAGAATCTTGAAAGCAGAAAGTTTATAACTGTCCACTGATGAGAACATGGGCAATTTACATATCATTCTCCCTAGTTTAATCACTTCTGTCCATTGATGTTGCCTTGCAAATACAAATGAGTTTGTTCTTGTTGCATATATCTGGAAAGATGCAGTGAATAGTGTTATGTCACCACAATCTGGCATATACTGTATCTTAATACAGCTGTAACATGTTTCAACTTCAAATCCATCAGGATCCTTCAATGGCCTTCTGTCTTCTTCAAAATATTGACAGCTGAAGGGGACGAAATCACTCCTCAAACACCAAACAGATGGAGGCAGCATTCTGTCTCAAAACTTGAAACAAAATGAAACAGCAAATTTCAGAACAAAGACCTCAGGGTAACACATTGCTTGTGTGGTTTTCATCTGTGTTAATCATCTCCCTGATGGAATTTTGCATTAGCATAACATTATGAGTCACATTCATTGGTGTGGAGCGGGATTTAATAATTCCTTATTTACATATTAATTCCATTGTGTGTACATCAACCGCTCCCCCATTCTATTACCCCTTTAAAAACTGAACTTGCTATTATCATATTGTTGCGTGTTGGAGCTTCACTATGACCATACCGGCTGCCACCTTTTTCCACAGTGCAGCCCTGACCTTGCTTTAAGGACTTGATTGTCTGTGAAGTTCTTTATGACATCCTGAAGTTATATAATAGAACAAAGAACAAAGAAAATTACAGCACAGGAACAGGCCCTTCGGCCCTCCAAGCCTGCACTGACATGCTGCCCGTCACAACTAAAACCCCCTACCCTTCCGGAGCCCATATCCCTCTATTCCCATCCTATTCATGTATTTGTCAAGATGCTCTTTAAAACTCACTGTAGCAACTGATTCCACTACCTCCCCCCAGCAGAGAGTTCCAGGCACCCACCACCTACTGTGTAAAAACTTGCCCTGTACATCACCTTTAAACCTTACCCCTCGCACCTTAAACCCATGGCCCCTGGTAACTGACTCTTCCACCCTGAGAAAAAGCTTCTGACTGTCCACTTTGTCCATGTCCTTCATAATCTTGTAGACCTCTATCAGGTTGCTCCTCAACCTCCGTCGTTCTAGTGAGAACAACCTTCTCCAATCTCTCCTCATAGCTCATGCCCTCCATACTAGGCAACATCCTGGTAAATCTTTTCTGTACCCTGTCCAAATCCATCACATCCTTCTGGTAGTGTGGCGACCAGAATTGAACACAATATTCCAAATGCAGCCTGACTAAAGTTCTATAAAGCTGCAACATTACCTGCCAATTTTTAAACTCATTGCCCTGGCCAATGAAGACAAGCATGCCATATGCCTTGTTGACTACTTTTTCCATCTGCGTTGCCACTTTCAGTGACCTGTGTACTTGTACACCCAGATCCCTCTGCCTATCAGTACACTTAGGGTTTTGCCGTTTACTGTATATTTTCCATCTGGATTAGACCTTCCAAAATGCATTACCTCACATTTTTCTGGATTAAACTCCATCTGCCACCTCTCTGCCCAAGTCACCAACTGATCTATATCCAGCTGTATCCTCTGACGGTCCTCATCGCTATCCGCAATTCCATCAACCTTTGTGTCATTGGCAAATTACTAATCAGACCAGTTACATTTTTTTCCCAAATCGTTTATGTATATTACAAACTGTAAAGGTCCCAGCACAGATCCCTAAGGAACACCACTCGTCACAGCCCTCCATTCAGAAACGCACACTTCCACTGCTTCCCCCTGTCTTCTCTGACCGAGCTAGTTTTTTTATCCATTTGCAAGCTCACCTCTGACTGTGTGTGACTTTACCTTCTGTATCAGGCTGCCATGAGGGACCTTGTCAAAGGCGTTACTGAAGTCCATGTAAATAACATCCACTGCCCTACCCTCATTGATCATCTTCATCACTTACTCAAAACACTCAATCAAGTTAGTGAGGCACGACCGCCCCTTCACAAAACCATGTTGCCTCTCACTAATACGGCCATTTGTTTCCAAGTGGGAGTAAATCCTGTCTCGAAGGATACTCTCAAATAATTTCCCTCCCACTGACGTAAGGCTCACCAGCCTGTAATTAGCTGGATTATCCTTGCCACCCTTCTTAAACAAAGGAACAACATTGGCTATTCACCAATCCTCTGGGACCTCCCCTGTAGCCAGTGAAGATACAAAAATTTCTCTCAAGGCCCCACAATTTCCTCCCTTGCCTCTCTCAGTATTCTGGGGTATATCCCATCAGGCCCTGCGGACCTTTCTACCTTAATGTTTTTCAAGACCCTCAATGCCTCCTCCTTTTTGATCTCAACATGACCCAAACTATCTACATACCCTTCCCCAGACTCATCATCCACCAAGTCCTTCTCTATGGTGAATACTGATGCAAAGTACTCATTTAATACATCGCCTATTTCCTCTGGCTCCACACATAAATTCCCTTCCCTTTCCTTCAGTGGGTGAACCCTCTCTCTGGTTACCCTCTTGCTCTTTATACATGGAATTTTTACATGGGATTTTCCTTAATCTTGTTGGCCAATGACTTTTCATGATGCCTTTTAGCTCTCCTGACTCCCTGCTTAAGCTTCTTTTGACTTTCCTTGTATTCCACCCTTGCTTTGTGTGTTCCCAGCCTCCTAGCCTTGATAAATGTTTCCTTTTTCTTTTTGCCTTTGTTAACAATATCTCTTGTTATCCAAGGTTCCCTCAACTTGCCATACTTATCCTTCATCCTTACAGGAATGTGCCAGTCCTGAGTTCCCAGCAACTTACACTTGAAAGCCTCCCACATACTAGATGTTGATTTGCTCTCAAACATCTGCCTCCAATCTACATTCTTCAGTTCCTACTTAATATTGTTGTAATCAGCCTTCCCCCAATTTAGCACCTTCATCTGACAACTACACTCATCTTTTTCCATCAGTACCTTAAAGCTTACTGAATTGTGATCACTGTTCCCGAGCTGCTCCCCTACTGAGACATTGACCACCTGGCCAGGCTCATTCCTCAGTACTACATCCAGTACGGCCCCTTTCCTAGTTGGACTATCTACATACTGTTTCAAAAAGAACTCCCAGATGCCCTTTGCAAACTCTGCCCCATTCGCGCCCCAAGCACTAAGTGAGTACTGGTTAATATATGGGAAGTTAAAATCACCCACGACAACAACCTTGTTACTTTTGCATCTTGCCAAAATCTGCCTACATATCTGTTCTTCTATCTCCTGCTGGCTGTTGGGAGGCCTATAATAAACCCCAAACATTGTGATTGCACCCTTCCTGTTCCTGAGCTGTACCCATATTGCCTCGCTGTATGGCCCATCCGAGGTGTGCTCCCGCAGTACAGCTGTGATATTCTCCTTAACAAGTAGTGCAAATCCCCCACCCCTTTTACATTCCCCTCTATCCAACCTGAAACATCTGTATCCCGGAAAGTTAAGCTGCCAATCCTGTCCCTCCCTTAACCAAGTCTCTGTAATAGCAGCATCATAATTTCAAGTACGAATTCAAACTCAAAGTTCATCTGCCTTACCTGCTACGCGATTGCAATTTCTTTCACTTGCCTGTTCAATAGGGTATCGTGATTACAAGTGGCAACCAGGAATCAGGAATTGGCAATATTCCTCTTCCCTGAATCATAAGATGATCGATTCAAGTCATGATCCAAGGCTTCAGCACAATATTGAAAGCTGTTACTCCAACCCAACACCGATGAAGCACTGAACTGTCCATGGTGCTGCCTTTCAGATTAAACATTAAATCAAACCCTTCGTCTGCCCACCCTTCAGCCAGTCAATGCATGGCACTATTTGGAATGAGAGCAGGAGAGTCCTGGATAACGTTTACCTCCCAGTCAACGTCACTAGAACCGACTGCCTGCGTATGATCACACTGCTTGTTTTGGGAAGCTGCTGACCACAAATTGGGTTCAAGTTTCCTATGGAAGCAACACTTTAAAAGGTGGGATAACAAGGTGTAGAGCTGGATGAACACAGCAGGCCAAGCAGCATCAGAGGAGCAGAAGGGTCCACATCCGAAACGTCAGCTTTCCTGCTCCTCTGATGCTGCTTGGCCTGCTGTGTTCATCCAGTTCTATACCTTGTTATCTCAGATTCTCCAGCATCGGCAGTTCCTACTAACGTTAAAAGTAGGGTTGGGTCAGTTGCCTGGATAGCTGGTTTACAGGGTAGAGTGCTACTGCCAGTATAGGCTCAATTCTTGCCCCAGCTGCAGTTGCCATGAAGGTGTGGTGGTCCTCAGATTAAATAAAAGGACGAATACAAAATCTCCAGTTGTGTGACTATCTTTTTTTCCTCTAGTAAGAGAGCAGCCCTATAATCTGCTAAGGCTATGACTAATTTATATTTCAAAAATATCTCTTTGGCTGTGAAAAACTTTGAGATGTCCAGTGATTGTTTTAAGTTCAATCATTCTTATTTTACGTGTAGATAATATGATCAGGGGTAGGCTATTCGGCCTTTTCGATACAATATGCTCATGGCTGATCATCTATGTTCCCGCTTTTGCCTCATCCTATTTGATCCCTTTAGTCCTAAGCATTACATCCATTTCCTTCTTGAAAAAAAATCAATATTTGGCCTCAACAGCTTTCTGTAGCAGATGTTCCGTAGGCTTACCACAGTCCTAAATGGCCTACACTGTATCTTTAGACTGGGACCCCTTGTTCTGAAATGCTGGGTTACCGGGAACAGTCTTCCTGCATTTACTCTGTCTAATCCACTTAGAATTTTGTAGGTTTCTATGAGATTTCACCTTCATTCTTATAAACTCTACTCAACATTTCCATTGAAATCGTCTCTCCATACATCAGATATAATCACAAGAAAACGTTATTTCTCCTGCTTTTAATTACATTTTGATTGAGTGACAGTTTAGTGTAAATTAGTAGATTACACAATTCAGTTTATTAAGACATATATTTATATTCCATAGGGATCAATAGTGCTTGTATTATGTTCAAGGTAATGATGCCAGTAAGGATATAATGTTGTAAAGATCACAGAACGTGTGGTATTTTGCTCTATTAACTTTCCCTCATTAATATCATTTATTTCTTCAGCTAGGTAGATATTATTAGCTGAACAAAATATTTATTCTGAAGTGGATGGTTCTGTTATTGTCATTGCTAACAAATGATACAGTGGAGGAATGAATAAGCAATGAGGAGCAATGATAGACACATTCTCCATCTTTGCGAAATTTGTATCTGACTTTTCTTCACTCCAAATCAGGTGATTTTGTATTAGTCCTGTCATTTGCACATACTTTCTTGGATTGATTCATGGGATCTCGGTGTTGCTGGCTAAGCCAACGTTTGTTGGATATCCCAATTATCCTTGAGAAGCTGGTAGTGAGTTGCCATGTTAAATTGCAGCAGTCCATGTAGTGGGGATGCACTCAGCTGCTGTTGGGAAGGGAGTTCATATATACATAGAGGCAGGTAAATGAGATTTGGACAATCAACTAACAGCCTGAATCCCAAACGATCATGCCTACTAATCCAGCTAATATCTGGGCACAAGGGGCCTTATTTGGGATTGATGCTCTTGCTGCTTTATGGTTGGTGATCCATTGTTTATTCTTCTATCCACCTGGAAGCCACAGCTAGCTGCTGTTTTTTTGTTTCATTTGTGGGACGTGGGCATTGCTGGCTGGCCAGCATTTATTGCCCATTCCCAGTTGCCCTTGGGAAGGTGGTGGTGAGCTGTCTTGTTGAACCACAGCAGTCCACCTGTTGTGTGTTGACCTACAATGCCATTAGGGAGGGAGTTCCAGGATTTTCACTCAGCAACAATGAAGGAACGGTGATTTTTTTTCCAAGTCAGGATGGTGAGTGGCTTGGAGGGGAACTTGAAGGTGGTGGTGTTCCCATTTATCTGCTGCCCTTGTCCTTCTCGATGCAAGTGGTCATGGGTTTGAAAGGTGTTGTCTGACGATCTTTGGTGAATTTCTGCAGTGCATCTTGTAGACAGTCCACACTGCTGCTACTGAGCATCGGTGGTGAAGGGAATGGATGTTTTTGGATGTGGTGCCAATCAAATGGGCTGCTTTGTCCTGGATGGTGTCTAGCTTCTTGAGTATTGTTGGAGCTGCACCCATCCAGACAAGTGGGAAGTATTCCATCGCACTCCTGACTTAATGCCTTGTACATGGTGGACAGGCTTTGAGGAGTTAAGAAGTGAGTTACTCGCCACAGTATTCCTAGCTTCTGACTTGCTCTTGTAGCCACTGTGTTTATGTGGTGAGTTCAGTTGAGTTTCTGTTCAATGGTAACCCCCAGGATGTTGATAGTGGGGGATTCAGTGATGGTAACAGTGTTACTTGCCACTTGTCAGCCCAAGCTTGGATATTGTCCAGATCTTGTCACACTTGAACATGGACTGTTTCAGTATCTGAGGAATTGTGAATGGTCCTGAATTTTGTGCAAACATCAGCGAACATCCCCACTTCTGACCTTGTGATGGACGGAAGGTTATTGATGAAGCAGCTGAGGATGGTTGGATTGAGGACACTACCCTGAGGAACTCCTGCAGAGATGTCCTGGAGCTGAGATGACTGACCTCCAGCAACTACGACCATCTTCCTACGTGTCAGGTATGACTCCAACCACCGGAGCGTTTGCCCCCTGATACCCATTGAATTGTTTTGCCAGGGCTCCTTGATGCCACACTCGGTCAAATTCAGCCTTGATATCAAGGGCTGTCACTCTCACCTCACCTCTGGAATTCAGCTGTTTTGTCCATGTTTGAGCCAAGGCTGTAATGAGATCAGGAGCTGAGTGGCCCTGGCGGAACCCAAACTGGGCGTCACTGAGCAGGTTATTTCTGAGCAGGTGCTGCTTGATAGGACTGTTAATGACACCTTCCATCACTTTACTGATGGTTGAGAGGAGACTGACTGGCAGGATTGGATTTGTCCTGTTATATATGCACAGGACATATTTGGGCAATTTTCCACATTATCGGGTAGATACCAGTGTTGTAACTGTACTGGAACAGCTTGGCTAGGGGAGCGGCAAGTTCTAGAGCACAAGCCTTCAGTACTATTGCGGGAATATTGTCAGGGCCACAGCCTTTGCAGTATCCAGTGTCTCCAACCATTTCTTGATATCATGTGGAGTGATTTGAATTGGCTGAAGACTGGTGGAGACCGCTGGAGGAGGCTGAGATGGATCATCCACTCGGCACTTCTGGCTGAAGACTGCTGCGAATGCTTCAGCCTTATCTTTTGCACCGATGTACTGGGTTCTTCCCTCATTGAGGATGGGGATATTTGTGGAACCTCCTCCTCCAGTGAATTGTTTAATTGTCCACCACCATTCACGACTGGGTGTGGCAGGACTGCAGAGCTTAGATCTGATCCGTTGGTTGTGGAATCGCTTAGCTCTGTCTATCACTTGCTGATTATGTTGTTTGACGTGCAAGTAATCCTGTTTGGTGGCTTCACCAGGTTGATAACTCATCTTCAGTTATGCCTGGTGCTGACCCTGGCATGCCCTCCTGCACTCTCCTTTGAACCAGTGTTTATCCCCAGGCTTGGGTAATAGTTGAGTGGGGTATATGCTGGGCCATTAGGTTACAGATTGTGCTAGAGTACAATTCTGCTACTGTTGATAGCCCACAGTGCCTATGGATGCCCAGTCTTGAGTTACAATGTCTGTCCCATTTAGCACAGCAATGGTGCCACAAAACACAACGGACGTTTTTCTTGTTGTGAGGTTTTCTTTGCTTCCACAAGGACTGTGCAGCGGTCACTCTTACTGATACTGTCATGGACAGATGCAACTGCAGCTGGCAGATTGGTAAGGATGAGGTCAAGTATGTTTTTCTCTCTTGTTGGTTCCCTCACCACCTGCCGCAGACCCAGTCTCGCAGCTATGTCCTGTAGGACCCGACCAGTTCGATCAGTCATACTGCTGCCGAGCCACTCTTGGTGATGAGCATTAACATCCCCCACCCGGAGTACAATTTGTGCCCTTGGCCATCTTCAGTGCATCATGCAAGTGTTGCTCAACATGGAGGAATACTCATTCATCAGCTGAGGGAGGACGTATGCGGTAATCAGCAGGAAGTTTCCTTGCCCATGTTTAACCTGAAGACATGAGACTTCATGGGGTCCAGAGGCAATGTTGAAGACTCCCAAGGCAACTGCCTCCCGACTGTATACCACCGTGCTGCCCCTCTGCTGGGTCTGTCCTGCGAGTGGGACAGGACATATCCAGGGATGGTAATGGTGGCATCTGGAACATTTTCTGTAAGCCTAGATGATAACACAAAATTACAAAGGGATATTGATAGACTGAGTGGGCAAAACTGTGGCAGATGGAATTCAATGCCAACAAGTGTTATCCATTTTGGACTGTAAAAAAGATAGATCACGGTACTTTCTAGATGGTATGGATTTGGATGTCCAAAGAGACTTGGACGTTCAGATGCATAGATCTACAAATTGTCAGAACAGGTGCAGAAAATAATAGTTAGAGATTCATAGAGTCATACAGCATGGAAACAGACCCTTTGGTCCAACTAATCCTCACCAACAATCGTCCAACTTGCCTGCATTTGGCCTATACCTCAATGGAATGCTGGTACTTTTTATCTTGAGGACAGGTGTAAAAGAATGCAGAAGTTATTCTGCAGCTGTCCAAAACACCAGTTAGACCCCACTTGGACTAAGTGAGCAGATTTGGACACCACACCTTAGGAAGGACATATTGGCCTTGAGGGAGTACAATGTAGGTTTACAAGAATTATTCCAGACTTCAGGGATTAAGTTATGGGGAGAGATTATTCAAACTAGGCTTAGTGCCGCTTTGATTTAGAAGGTTAAGAGGTGATTGATAGAAATCTTCAAGATATTAACAGCAAAAAGCAGAGGAGATAAAGATTAACTATTTCCAGTGGTTGGGGATTCTTGAACTAGGGGGTATAGACTGGAAGTTAGGGTCAGACTGTACAGGAACGATGTTAGGAAGCACATCTACACACAAAGGATGGTAGATGTTTGGAATTCCCATTCACAAATGACAATGGATGGGGGATCAGTTATTAATTTGGAATCTGAGATAGATACAGTTAAAATAAAACAGAAATTGCCAGCAAAACTTACCAATGGCATGGTGCAAACTATCTTTAATGAGCATTTGACCATGAAGCACGTTTACACTGCATGCATTGCAAAGGGACGATGAAGTGTTTGGAAATGAAATGTATCCACAGTTAAAAATGCATGTTTTGTGTGTTTGCCCTTTCAATGTATAAAGTCGAGCAGACATGGATTGGACTCTTTAATCCATCTCTAATTCTGCCCACCTTGATTCATGTTCCAGCCAGTTTCATGTTATGTTTTGCACTTCATGGATGATATGATCGCAGGTCATAGTGGATACTATCAATACTGGGTCCACTTAGTCACCGGGTATCCCTGAGACACTCCATGTTCTGTTTTACCTTGCACTGACCCAACATCCCATTCCCACTCATTTCCCTGCTCCCTTATACGAAGACCCACGACATTGAACTCTCTCTCTAATCGTTCCCCTTTGCCCCTGAGCCTCAACATTATACTTGTATACCCATGGCAGCCACGGTGATGATAACTTCCACAAATTCTCCTGTGGTAACCTATCATGCCCTTCAATGCTTTTCTGCATAAGCCCCATTATATCTTAAAATCTCCCCTCCTTCACCTTCCTCTTCCCTACCTATAAGACCATTAGACCATAAGACATAGGAGCAGGAATTAGGCCATTCAGCCCATTGGGTCTGCTCCACCATTCAATCATGACTGATAAGTTCCTCAACCCCATTCTCCTGCATTCTCCCCGTAACCCTTGATCCCCTTGATAATCAAGAACCTATCTATCTCAGTCTTAAATGTACTCAATGACCTGGCCTCCACAGCCTTCTGTGGCAGTGAATTCCATAGATTCACCACTCTCTGGCTGAAGAAGTTTCTCCTTATTTCTGTTCTAAAAGGTCTTCCCTTTACACTAAGGCTATGCCCTCGGGTCCTAGTCTCTTCTACCAATAGAAGCATCTTCCCAATATCCACTCTGTCCAGGCCATTCAGTATTCTGTAAGTTTCAATTAAATCCCCCCTCATCTGTCTCAACTCCAATGAGTATAGTCCCAGAGTCCTCAAACATTCTTCATATGTTAAGCTTTCCATTCCTGGGACCATTCTCGTGAACCTCCTCTGAACCCACTCCAGGGCCAGTACATCCTTCCTGAGATATGGGGCCTAAAACTGAACACAATTCTCCAAATGTGGCCTGACCAGAGCCTTATAAAGCCTCAGGAGTATGTCCCTGATTTATATTCAAGTCCTCTCAAAATAAATGCCAACATTGCATTTGCCTTCCTGACTACTGACTCAACCTGCAAGTTTACCTTGACAGAATCCTGGACTAGAACTCCCAAGTTTCTTTGCACTTCAGACTTCTGAATTTTCTCCCCATTTAGAAAGTAGTCCATGCTTTTATTCTTCTTACCAAAGTGCGTGACCTCACACTTTCCCATGTTGTACTCCATCTGCCACTTCTTTGCCCACTCTCCTAACCTGTCCAAATCCTTCTGCAGCCTCCCAGCCTCCTCAATACTACATGTCCCTCCACCTATCTTTGTATTGTCTGCAAGCTTAACCAGAATGCCCTCAGTTCCTTCATCTAGATCATTAACGTACAAAGTGAAAAGTTGTGGTCCCAACACTGACGCTTGCGGAACTCCACTTGTCACCAGCTGCCATCTGAGAAAGACCCCTTTATCCCTAATCTCTGCTTTCTGCAAGACAGCCAATCTTCTATCCATGCTAGTTCCTTGCCTCTAACACCATGGGCCCTTATCCTATTTAGCAGCCTCCTGTGTGGCACCTTATCAAAGGCCTTCTTGAAGTCCAGATAGATAACATCCATTGGCTCTCCTTGGTCTACCCTGCTCATTACTTCCTCAAAGAATTCTAGCAGATTTGTCAGGCATGACCTCCCCTTGATGAAACCATGCTGACTTTGTCCTATTTTACTATACACTTTCAAATATTCAGAAATCTCATCCTTTACAATGGACTCCAAAATCTTACCCACGACCGAGGTTAGGCTAATTGGCCTGTAATTTTCCGTCTTTTGCCTTACTCCCTTTTTAAATAGGGGTGTCACGTTAGCGATTTTCCAGTCCTCTATGACCCTCCCTGACTCTAATGATTCCTGAAAGATCACCACTCACGTTTCCACTATATCTTCAGCTATCTCCTTTAGAACTCTGGTGTCATCCATCTGGTCCAGGTTATTTGTCCACATTCAGGCCGATCAGTTTTACTGGCATCTTTTCCTTGGTGATGGCCACCATACTCAGCTCTGTCCCCTGACTCTCTTGAATTTTTGGGCGATTACTCCTGTCTTCCACCGTGAAGACTGACGTGAAGTAATTATTCAGTTCCTCAGCCATTTCCTTGTTCCTCACTACGATCTCTCCACTGTCATTTTCCAATGGTCCAATGTCCACTTTTGCCTCTCTCTTGCCCTTTATATACCTAAAGAAATTCTTGCAGTCTTCATTTATATTACTGGCTAGCTTACCTTCATATTTAATCTTGTCCCTCCTTATTTCTTTTCTTGTTGCCCTCTGTTGGTCTTTGTAAGTTTCCCAGTACTCTGGTTTCCCACTGCCCTTCGCCACACTGTATGCTTTCTCTTTTGCTTTTATGCTGTACAAATGCCTCTTCCTCCCTTCTCCAGCTTTGACCATACCACTCCTTTTACCCTGAAAGCCAACCCCACCGCACCCCTTTGTCACCCAACAGCATACAGAACCCTTGAGACAGTATTTGTCCCAGGCCCTCTGACCGATTTTGACAAGTTATCCTTAGACATGACTGACCAGGCCCCTGGCTGTTGTGTTTGCAGACCCTGCCCAACGACCAGTGATTCTCCTAACAGCTTGTGATTGCCCTAGAGGTCTGACCATTGGCCTCTCCCCAGGAGAGTGTTTAGACAGCTCCCTTCACCGTGCCCGAGCTCCTTTGATTGATGGTACCAGGTGCCCCTGACAGTGGCCTCGTTTCTTGACTGGACAGAGGACTAGACCACACCTCCTTTTTGACACTGTCTTTCGCTGAGTAAACGTGCACTTGTGTTTGTCATATTAGCCAGCTGGAATATACTATTGTGTTAGAGCAATGTCCCGATGTGCCATGCAGCAAGCCTTTCAGGATTCTTGAATTTGCTCGGTGTGTGTGGTCAGATGGGAAGCTGCAGATTAATGAGGTGAGATGCACAGTTAATCAGGCCGTTTACAAGGAATGATCCCATTTATTGGCCAACTCACTACTCCCTGGTAAAAATCTCGCCTCGACTCCCAGGACATAGTTCAAAGGGGTAGAACTGTTCCCAACATTGAGATAGACTTCTTGCACAATCCTAATTATTTTAATTTAACCTACTTTCTAATCAACCTGCTCAGAGATTTATGACACACCTCTGGAGCAGGTGGTACTTGAACCTAGGCCTTCCACTGCACCATAAGAGGGTCCGCTATCACATTTCTCACTCAGGCCCCTACAACATTCTACCCACTGGGTCTGAAAACTTCCTCTCAAAGAAAGATTGAGAGGCGTATTAACTTACGGAGGAATTATTCAGGGACAATGAGCATAATCTTCTTGAAATATTTGTTTCAATATCCATTTTATCTCAAGTGGATTTGAAAATTGTGTTATATTTAAAGTAGAATTGTTATGTTGCAACCATCTTTAGGGAAACACAGTCAACATTCCTTGTTATGCAGAAACATTATTGAATATCTAGTTTTATGTAGATCATTTACTTGTGTAAATGAGTTGACTATGTTCAATTCATCTATTACTTGTAATATTGTAATCACAAATATAATGTAACCCAGAATTGAATGTTCTAATAGTTGTTAAGCAATTATGAAAAGGTTGTAGTCACCGTCATTAATTTCTCATAAACTCACAGATAATAGTATACAGTTGGACCGAAGGGTCTGTTTCCATGCTATGCAACTCTATAATAATTTTCTAAAATGCTTAAATTAGGAATCTATATGCTGGCAGAAAAACAGAAGTTGCTGGAAAAGCTCAGCAGGTCTCGCAGCATCTGTGGTTCTGAGGTTCTAAGGAAGGGTCACCGGACCCGAAACGTTAACTCTGATTTTTTTCTTCATAGATGCTGCCAGATCTGCTGAGCTTTTCCAGCAACTTCTGTTTTTGTCCCTGATTTACAGCATCCACAGTTTTTTCGGTTTTTCATCTGTTTGCTGATCTGGTTAATTCAAATAATTTGCTTCAGCTTTAATATTTCTGGAGATACTTTTTATTCTGAGAAAATTTTGGTCCTCAGAAAACTCCCAAGAGGGAGGATATTCCATTATGGGACCACATCCATCACAAACAGCACTGACTATGTTCCTTCACTGATCTGAAAGCTCTCCTAGTTGAGGGTCAGTCAAACAATGAGTCCAAGTGAATTTGTTTATCTTGCCAAAGATAAAGAGCGGACCCTAAGAGGTACAGAGGATCAGAGGTACCATACTGTGTATGTCCATAGATCCCTCAAAGACAGCAGGACAGGTAGATAAGGTGGCTAAGATGGCATATGATACTTGCCTTTATTCATTGGGGCATAGAACACAAGGGCATG
This sequence comes from Rhincodon typus, assembly GCF_021869965.1. Lineage (NCBI taxonomy): Eukaryota > Metazoa > Chordata > Chondrichthyes > Orectolobiformes > Rhincodontidae > Rhincodon > Rhincodon typus. Next base: position 14,977,500 of record NC_063333.1, read on the forward strand.
AAGTTTATGCTGGAACTTTGGTTAGGCCAAAGCAGTTCAGGTCACCACGTTATAAGAAGGATGTGATTGCACAGGAGAAGGTGCAGATGTGGTTCACTGGACTGGAGCAATCCAGCTGCGATGAGACGCTAGACAGGCTGGGATTGTTTTCCTTACAGAGGAAAAGGCTGAAGGCTGATTGAGTTGTGAGAAGTATAGAGAAGGTAGATAGAAAAAAATCTTTTCCTCGCACTACTGAGTTCAATGACCAGGGGGCACCGTTTTAAGGTAAGGATCAGGAGTTTTACAGGGTGTTGGAGAAAAATAATTTTCACTCAGAGATTTCTGGGCATCTTGACTTGGAAATATATCGCCATTCCTTCAGTGTCACTGGGTCAAAATCCTGGAACAGCCTCCCTAAGGGCATTGTGGGTCAACCTACAGCACATGGACTGCAACAGTTTAAGAAGGCAGCTCATTAGCACCTTCTCGAGCGCAATGAGAGATGGGTAGTAAGTGTTATTCCAGCCAGCAATACTCATGTCTCAGGAGTGAAGAATAAGCAAACAAATTATTTAAATGAACACTTGAAATGACACAGCATTCAAAGTGCTGGAAAATGAGATTGGTTAGATGGATGATTGGTCATCAACGTGGTCAGGATGGGCTGAAGGGCCTCCTTACATGTAGGAACATGATGACTCCAAACAAACAACAAAAGGGAGACGCAGAATACCCCTTATATGGTGAGAGATTAGGCAGTGTTATGTAGGTACACAGGAGTCCTGCTCATAAGTCACTGAAAACAGACATGCAGGTGCGGTGATTAATTAGTAAAGCAAAGAAAATGTTGGTCTTTACTTCAAGAGGATTTGAGAACAGTAGAAAACATGTCATTTCTCAGCATATAAAGTGCAAAGTTCTGAGGTCCATAGACTGGGAGAACCCTTTCCCCTTAGCAGAGAGGTCAATAAGCAGGGGACACATTTATAAGGAAAGGGACAGGAGTTTAAGGGGGATTTAAGGAGAGTTTTGTTCACCCAGAGGGTGGTAGTTATCTGAAACTCATAGCCTGAATGGGGGGTCAATGTGGGAATCATCGCAAAATTTTAGAAGCATTTGGATGAGCACTTGACATGCCATTGTGTACAAGGGCTGGAAAACAGGATTAGAGGAGATAGGTGCTTGGTTATTGGCATGAACTCGAGGGGTCAAAGAATCCTATTCTCTACTATAAGATGATGACTGCATGACTTGGCATGAATACCAGAAGGTCATTGATGTCAGTGCCACTTTGGGGCAGAACAGTGGTTAGCACTGCTGCCTCCCAGTGCCAGGGACCTGGGTTCAATTCCAGCCTTGAGTGATTGTCTGCGTGGAGTTTTCACATTCTCCCCGTGTCTACATGGGTTTCCTTCGGGTGCTTTGGTTTCGTCCCACAGTCCAAAGATGTGCAGGCTATGTGCGTCAACCATGGAATATGTGGGATTGCAGGGATAGAATTGGGGGTGGGGTCTATGGGTCTTGATTACTATAAACTTTATTAACTATTCACAGATTGAAAGAGCCAATATAGATAAACTGTTACACACAGAAAGAAGCAGTAATAACTCTGTCTGGAATAAACTATTGAAGATAAGGACAAACTTACACAGGAATTGACAGCAATTAACCATGTCTGGGAAAAGAGGGAATCAAAGGTACAATGGCAAAACTGTTTTGACATCAGCTTGATAACTAGCTGCTTAATGCCACAAAGAGAACTAATTGCCCTGCAGAAGACTTTAAGGAGTTAACTGCAATAAAGCTGTGTTGTCAAGAAAACTGTTAAGGCCAAACGTAACAAGGAACAGAGGAGTTGCTTCAAATAAGAAGACAAGCTGCAGGCGATGGTTTCAGAGGACTAGTCAATAATTTGGATGAAAGAACCTGAAGGCTGAAATTGTACAGGAATCCAACACCACAGCAAAGAAACAATAAAAGAACAAAGAAAATTACAACACAGGAATAGGCCCTTCGGCCCTCCAAGCCTGCACTGACATGCTGTCCATCACAACTAAAACCCTCTACCCTTCCAGGGACCATATCACTCTATTCTCACCCTCTTCATATTTTTGTCAAGGTGCCCTTTAAAAGTCACTATCATATCTGTTTCCACTACCTTCCCCAGCAGAGAGTTCCAGGCACCCACCAGAATTCAGCAATAGAACTTCAAAGAATACTTCTCAATGATCAAACCCTGGACACTTCCAGAGATAGACACTGTTGATTGGAATTGTAGGTAAATTCCATCATTAATTGGGTAATAGCCCAAATTGAGTTGTGAGACTTAACTTGCTTACTTGAGAGGTCTTATTTTAGTTGCTCCATGCAATAAAGTTTAAATCATTGTTTCAATACTTGATTGCCCTGTTAAACTTCTTAATAAGTAGCTGAATTAAATGTAACTTGTGGTGATTTACCGACAACAATTGGCATCCCTGGGTGGCCTTCAGTAAGAAGTGACTTTACATTTCCCCGAAGTTGAACCTACCAGCCTTGTATTTTCAGAAATCCTGCCTGAGCCTGATTTAAAAGGGCAGCTGCCCCAAGTGAAAGCCTGGAATTCAAGTGGGTGGATGAGGACAGAGGCAACAATTTTTCAGATTTAATTGGAACATTAAATTTTTTGTATTATTGAATTTGGCACCCGAATTGAAATCATTTGAAATCATGGGCAACAATCAACCTGAATGGGAAAGCTTGGTTAAGGAATATTTGAATGAGATGTTGCCAAAATGGATAAAGTACTGGGAAATTTGTGATGTTACAAATCCAGGGGAATCAGATTGTTAGTTTGAATCAGCCAGGAAGTCCGTGGGAAAGCACACATCCAGATAAGATGGGCTGATAGGTATTTGTTTCTTTTTGAAAAGGCTTGGCATGTAAAGTATGTGTTAAAGCAGTGAAATGCGGATATGAGTGAGTTGTAGTCAGAAAATGAGGAATTACTGTCATAAAAAGCAGAGCTAAAACAGAAACTTGATGTCCTAGAGGCTGTCAGTCAGGAAAGGCTTGCTTTCCAGCTGGCAAACATAGAGTTAAAGGGAAAGGTTAAATCCCTGGAGATTGCCAAACAGAAGAAGATAATTTACCTCTCAAATTATCAATGTCAATTTGAGACAGTGAACAGAAATGCTGAGAAGGCATGGAGGCAGGTTCAGGAGCCAGAAATTAAGACTCAGGAACTGGAAAGTTAATGTAAAGATCTCCAGGCAGCACATAAAGTACTGCATCATGCACAGCTTGAGCCACAACTGCAGAATGCTGATCATTCTAAATGCCACCAAGAAATTGTTGCCTTGGAGTCACTGCTTTCCAGCCAAAATTAGGGGACAAGAGGGGCAATTTTGATTGGTGTCATCTGTCGGCTGAAATCCTGGCCAGATTTCATCATTATTCAGGCAATAGCCAGGTTGGGTTGTGAAGCTTAACTTGATTACTTGAGGGGTCTTAATTTGGTTGTTACGTGCAATAAAGTTTAAATCATTGTTGCAGCACTTGATTGTGAGATTTCTTAATAAACAGTGGAATTAAAGGTAACATGTGGTGATTTAGCCAAAACAGTGGGATGCTCTTCAGAGGATCGATGCAGACTCAATGGACCAAATAGCCTCTTTCTGCACTGTAGGGATTCTATGTTTCTTTGATTTATTTCAGTCTTGCCAAAACATCCATAGGAGTAAGGAAAACAAAATAAGGAAAAACACATTACCAATCTCTACGTGCTCGTATTTGAATCATGACATATAAAATTGCATTCCTTCCTTCCACTTGAAACAGTATATGATGCAAATACATACATTCTGTTATCAAAGTGACACTGGTACTGGGAATTGAAATGTAGGTCAGCATTTGGAATTATAAATATTTGGAATATGTTTAATAACAGTCACACATCTCATATTTTATTCTGTTAAATCGTAACATTTCAAATGTTCATCAGCGGACTGGCGGCATTATTTACATCATAAATATTTCTATATTTCTACATCCATTAATGCAAATAAATAACACACGCACTGTGACTGCAGACACATGGGAAGAAACAGTCTCGAGAGGATATTTTTATTGTTAATTAATGATTACAGAGGAACAAAAATATGAAGAAGCAAATGCTGCAACCAAAGCATCGTGGAATGCAAAGCCGAAATGGGCTGACAGCTGACATCCAAACTCGGGTGTAGGATATCAACAGCAAAATGGGAAACACACAGACCCACAAACAGAAAAATGGGTGACTTTGCAGGTGATTATTAATTTCACGGGTATGTGTTTGGCTGGCACATTTTGTCAGCTCTTTTTCCTCAGCACCACCAATTCACGAGGAAAATCAACATTTACGCTGTTTGACAGGAGAGCTGATTGCTCGGACTCTTATTGGTAGAGACGTTGCCATGATGTATGTAGCCATTAATGATGATTGACAGTTAACAGCCGAGCTTTGTTTGAATTTTAAACCAGGCAGGTTGACTCCTCTTGGTCAGAGTATTGTCCTGAGAAATGAACCAGCGAATGTGTGTCACTATTTTGTTGAGTTTTAACAGACGCAGAGCAAGTACATGTTATTTTTCTGTCTGCAGAAAGCTGTGTCCTGTGTATTAATATGTCCCACTTCCAGTACATACAAATGTGACACATTGACAATCCTAAATTGTTGTCAGAGATAGTAGGAACTGCAGATGCTGGAGAATCTGAGATAACAAGGTGTAGAGCTGGATGAACACAGCAGGCAAGCAGCATCATAGGAGCAGGAAG
>NC_063333.1:14997275-15076348 GCF_021869965.1 Rhincodon typus
GATGCTGCTTGGCCTGCTGTGTTCATCCAGCCCTGCACCTTGTTGTCAATGAATCAAATAGCCTCTTTCTGTGCAATTAACTTCAATGGGAGGTGATGGCCTCGCGGTATTGTTGCTGGACTGTTACTCCAGAGAGCCAGGTAATTTTCTGGGGACCAGGGTTTGAATCCCACCACAGTAGATAATGGAATTTGAATTCAATAGAAAAGAGTCTACTGATGACCATGAATCTGTTGCGACTGTTGGAAAAACTCATCTGGTTCATGAATGTCCTTTAGTGAAGGAAAATGCCATCCTTGCCTTGTCTGGCCTACATGTGACTCCAGACCCACAGCAATGTGGCTGGCTCTCAATCTGCCCTCTGGGCAATTAGGGATAGGAAATAAATGCTGATCTAGCCAGCGATTCCCACAATACATTTTTTAAAGTGAGGAAAATATTTGTTTGTCAACTTGTTATGGACCACACCAGACCCCACAAAGTATATTACAGCCTCGGCCCTAGGTTTTATTTTTTTTTTAAAGACAGGTGTAAGGTGCTATGTTCTCGATGTGATTTGATTGCCCACCACTAAGCTCTAATCAAAACATTCTTGATTCTTACAACACAGTTAAAATACAACGAAAAGAAAAATTGGCATAACTTTACTCTGTTGAAAAACTCAACAAGATAAATGTATTATTTCATCACCAGTCATCAACTATTCCAATATAGACAGCATCCCATAAACACACCAAGCCAATTCAGGAACACAGTTAGTATTCTCACATGCTGTCTCTGTCCAGTTCAGTAGCAAAAAACGCTGAAAGAAACAATCTGCCCTTCTCGATTTTTAAGAGGAAGCCTCTCAGTCTAAGACTTCACTCTTGCAGCAGGGAGCTCAAGCTTTCACCTCTAGCAGTCAGCAAAACCCACCAACCCACTGAAAGCAAAACTAAAGTCTTCTGGGTCTGTGTGAACCTGACCCTACCCACTCACTTTAAAAAAAAAGGGAGAACTCAAAACTATTTACCATATGCCTGCCTGAAGAAGACATTTTGGCGCCACTGTAACACAACCCTCTGCAGGAAAAAGAGGACAGAACACATCTCTAATAGGCACGGTATCACCACAAACCCAGCAAGGTAGAAGGCTGCTTGAGCTTCTCCCTGCATGACCCATGCAGTGTTCTTCAATGGTATCAATCCCACTTCTTTATTTTTCCATGGATTATGGTCATTACTAGCAAGACCAGTATTTATTGTCTAACCAAAATTTGCCTTGAGTTGAATGGTTTGCAAGGGCCATTTCAGAGAGTAGTTGAGAGTCAACCACATTGCTGTATGTCTGGTATCATATATAAGCCAAACGGGCTACTGTACATTTCCTTCCCTAAAGGACATGAGGGAACCAGATTGTCTTTTCTTTGTCACAATCAACTTTGGTTTCTTATTAGCCATAAGATTAGCTTTTTATTAAAATTGCAGATCCTTTCTTTTGTTAATTGAATCCAGGTTCCACCAGATACTGCAATGGGATTTGAACCTGTGTCCCAGAGCATTAGTTTGGATTTATGGATTGCCTGTCCAGTGACATTATCCCTATAGTGTCTCATTAGACTACCTAACCCTGTGGTTATTGAGTGTGTATTTTCTGCACCCAGGAGCCTGGCTATGGCTGCGATCCAACACACTGATACCTCATCTCTTATTTTCATCTCAATCTAAGCCACATATCATGCTTTACCCTTCAAAGCGCCCTGCTAAGCCAACGTGGGCAATGAGAGACAGGTTGGCAAAGCCTATCCTACAGTGATGGAGCTGGCATTATTTACCTGCTGGGAGCAAGCAGCCAAGAACTGAAGGCTAACTCATGAGCAACTAATCACCACCCATAATTCTGTCTCCCTGGCTGGCACCTGTACTGAGTACGTAAGAACAAAGAACAAAGAAAATTACAGCAGAGGAACAGAGCCTTCTGCCCTCCAGGCCTGACATAGATACGTCATGTGATGAATAAGCAAGCAAACAGTGTTAAGAAAAGTTAGGCTGATTTTCCAATTTTCTGTGGCAATGTTGAACATTGTGCTTTTTAATGAATGAAGGCTTAGGCTATGGGGTCAGCTAGCCCAGTTGGCTGGATGGCTGGTTTGCAATGCAGAGTGACACCAGCGGTGCTGATTCAATTCCTGTACCAGCTGAGGTCTCTGTGAAGGTCTCACCTTCTCAGCTTCACCCCTCACCCAAATATGGTGACCCTCAGGTTAAACGACCACCAGTTGTCTCTTTCTCTAATGAGAGAGTAGACCTTCATCCCCTGGGATTGTGGCAACTTTACCTTCATAAAGGGCCATAAAGGAAAGGGTGCACTTAGAACATTGAACATAGGACAGTACAGCACAGTACAGAACTTTCGGCCCACGATGTTGTGCCGAACTTTTACCCTAAACCTAAGGTCTATCTAACCTCCACCACTACCTTATACTATCATCCATATGCCTATCTAATAGCCGCTCAAATGCCCCTAATGAGGTCGACTCCACTACCCTCTTCGGCAATGCATTCCACGCCCCTATCACTCTCTGAGTAAAGAACCTATCTCTGACGTCTCCCCTATATCTACGTCCACTCACTTTAAAACTATGCCCCCTCGTAATAGCTACCTCCACCCTAGGAAAAAGTCTGTGGCTGTCTACTCTATCTATACCTCTGATCATTTTGTACACCTCTATCAAGTAAATGCTGAACTTGCAAATGCTGAAATTTGCATTCAGGTCATGTTGACTGGCACACTATCCAAGGGCAAAGTAGGTTAATGCATGCTCATGGGATCAGGTAGATAGTGATTTGAGAGCAAGTCCCCTGAATTGAAAATCGTGGAGAAGCAGATAACAATTTGGGTACAAAAGTAGGTTTACTTACAGAGAGAGATAACATGTACTAACCGCCTTATAAAACTTTTTAGAGTAAAATGCTACCTGAATTTATATTCCGCCAAGTTATTTCCACACCCATCCCCCAACCACACAACACCCACCCCCCACCTCCCCAACCACCCAACAACTCCATGTCCACTGTTGGTAATAATAGCAACGCCAGCATTTGTGCAGCACCTTTAAACATCCCAAGGTTTTCTTGCTGGGTCCTTTATCAAATAACAACTGAACCAGATAAAGAGATCCTTAGATGAGTGATTTCTCAATGAGGTACATTTTAAGGCAAAGCAAAGAAAAATTAGATGCGGTTCCCCTGAAGACCAGCAAGATTAAATAACTGAATTAATCAATGACTCCAATGAGCAAAAATAGTGGACGAGATTTCATTTTCATAAATTTTAATTTAACAATCAAATTAAATGCAACATTAACTAAACATGATTTAACAATGAAATTGTGTCAATATTTTCAACAGTATCAAAGAATGAAAGGCGATCTCATTGAAACTTACAAACTCCTTACAGGGTGTGACAGGGTGGATGCAGATAGTATGTCTCCCTTGGCTGGTGAGTCTAGAACAAGAGGAGGTAATCTCAATATAAGAGGCAAGCCATTTAGGACAGAGAGGAGGCTGAATTTCATTATACAGAAAGTGATGAATCTTTGGAATTCTCTACCACAGAGAATTGTCGGAGCTCAGACTTCAAGACAGAGAACGGCAGATTGCTGGAGACTAATGACATCCAAAAAGATAATGTGGGAAAGTCGCAGTGAGGGAAGAATTTTCAGTCTTTCAATCACGGGATCTTTACTGGCAAGGCTAGTGATTTGTCACCCATTGATCAGCCACGGTGAATGGTGGAACAGGATTGATAGACAGAATACCCTATACCAGTTACTTTGCTGTTACAGAAACCATAAATTACACTTGGGGAGTTTTACAAATGGGGAGTTCATTTTGTAACTATGGCACGAAAGTCAGCCACACGGTCCTTTAAAACTAAACTTCCTTAGGCCAGACTATAGATTCCAGATTCCAGATCCTGTTCTTTGAGGCTTTCAGCACCATGTCCCATCCAACAGTAGCTTTACTCCACACAAGTTTCACTTACAATTTTCACCAAAAGACGCACTTTTCCCAATGTCTCTCAGCTGTGCTTCCAGATCCCACCTTCTCAGTCATCCTTTCTGTCTATGAGAGGTCTCTGGTGCTCATTTCTTTTTGCAAAGGACTGTAACATTAAAATACCAGTTGTCACACTGTAGGCGCTCAACATCACAAGAGATCGCGAGACATGGAGGTTTGTGGAGGCTATTCCAGTGGGGCTTTGTGCTTAGGCAAATGAAGGAGGAGCTGCCAATGCAGGGGCAGAGAAAGAAGTGAGGGGCTGATTTCCTCCGTCTGCCTTTTCTGGGACAAGCACCAGGACCTGTGCAGGGTTGCTCCAAACTGACAATACTTGGAGTCATTGAGTCATAGAGTAATACAGCACGGAAACAGGCCCTCCGGCCCAAACTGGTCCATGCTGAATGTGATGCCTATCCTTGTCTGGCTGCAGAACAGCCTTTTAAACGTGGGCCATCACCAGGAAGGTTGGTCAATTCTGGAATCTCCAGTGAGTTGCTCTGGGATAGGCACTTGGTAAGGTGTGGCCGGAAATCAAATGTGATAATGCCCCTTAAGGCCTGAGATACCAATTAATGAAGCAAGTTTGGTAAGATATGGCAGGAAAGTTCACTTGTCCTCACAACAAGAATCGCTCCAACAAACTTGACACAACTCATATTTAGCCAAAAAGCCCTAAGATTCAACCCAATGTGTAAATATTCATCATTGGGTTGACAGTCAATATGAGTTTGTACATTCTCCCCAATCTGCATGAGTTTCCTCCAGCTGCTCCGGTTCCTCCCACAGTCCAAAGATGTACAGGCTATCTGCATTGACCACAATAAATTGTCTGTCGTGTCTAGAGAGGTGCAAGTTGTGTGGGTCAGCCATGGGAAATGCAGAGTTACAGGGATAGGGTGGGCTGTTCTTCAGAGGACCAACGCAAATTCAATGGGTGAATGGCGTCTATCTGTACGGTAGGGATTCTATGATTCTATGTATTCACTCCCTATTGGAAGTGTGCAGTATGGAGGTCATAAATATTGCGGCGATTGGGGATTTTGCTTTCACCAAGGGTCTCTAATGCCCATAAACTTTGAATCCTGTGATTATTTAAATGAAAACGTTTTGTGGAATGACAAGGCAGATATATTCATGTCATCTTAGCTGTTACTTTTGGAGTGATATACAGTAGGCCTGGACATTACATGACGTGATGTTACTACCCAAATATCATTAGCTTACTGTTAACCTTCTCTAACTCTCAGCATCTACTGGTTCATAAATAGTTTCTCAAGTTGCTTGCAATCAAATTCTTTTATGCATATTGACAAGATTCTAAGTGTCCGCAGGGAATTCTTTTTACTGCATTTGACTATTTCAGTTTCATCTTTTCTGGAGTTGGTGTATACAAGATGACAATGATGTATGTCTGCTGTCTGCCTTCTGAAATCCCTTGCAGCTTTTCGATTTTTCTTTCAAACTGACTCTGAAGTCTTACCCTTGTCACAGTTCTTTTGGCACCCAAAGGGGCCTTGAGCATTCAAACAGCAATTTCAGTCAGTAGTCTCCGTGGCTGGAGCTGCATATCAAGAGAGTTTCGCCTGCATTGGATTATTACGTTGAGTTTTGCTTTTCATCGAGGTTCATGAAATCGTTCACAAAAATGCTTTCAGAGGTGGATTTTGAAGAGGCCTATTTTCAGCAACATCTTTGTTATTATCAGGCCTGAAAAAGTCCATTTTGGCCATAAGCAGCAATTCCTGTACACAGTCAGCTTGGCTGTTTGCACAGATTGAGTGAAATCCAAATCACAAGGCAGACTGGGTATGCTTTGGGCTGAGATACATGAGGACTTGGTTCAAACTTTGTTCACAGGGTTTTAGTGCCGCTAGCAAGCAGCGTTTTTTTGATTTGTCTGTTTCTAATTGCTCTTGAGGAAGGTGGTGGCAAGATCCACTTGTCCCTAGGTTGGGGTACTGCACCTGGGAGTTTCAGGATTTTGATACAGCAACACTGAAGGAGCAGCGACATGCTTCCGAGTCGGAATGCTTGGTGGCTTGGAGTGGCATTGTAGGTGGCGATAAGAGGTTGTGTGTTTGGAAAAGGCTGCTGAAGGAGCCTTGGTGAGTTGCTGCAGTATATCTTGTGGATGGTACATACCTCCACTTCCCCTGTCTTTCCAGGGTGTAGAGGTTACAGATTTGGAAGAACTTCATCGGCAATGGAAAGCACAGGATTGATGGGAGATGAGGAAATTCGATAATTTTTTTCTTACAAAGTGTGAAGGGCTTTGGCAGAGGCAATTCAGGAGAAATGATTTCCTCTTGGTAGGAAGCGAACAATAAGAGGTCCTCAATTTACTGTCTATGGCCATGAGGACGGAGAACAAAACATGGAGGAAATTTCTTGATGGAGACGTCATTGGAGCATGGAATTTATTCTCGCTGGGAGGGTGAGGCATTTCTGAAGGTAAATTGATTAAATGTAGTGAAAGAGGAGAAGAAGTTGTAGAATTAGCTTCGTGTAACTTCAACAAAGAGCTGGCTGAGACACAAAGGCCCATATAGTGTCCTTCTATGCTGTAAATGCCCGTTGTCCTACGTTGTCAAGCAATTTGCATGAAGAACGAGTCCACTGGAGAAGGTGAAATTTTAATAAGTCTAACCTCCAGTATGCTTTCACTTCCTGTAGTTTCCTGCTTTGTACTTGCCTTATAGATTGATTTGCTCTTTGCAATGGCCCAATCAACTCCACCCGCCTGCAAACAACTGTAAAGCAAGTCCAGAAATACATATTTGAATTGATCCTTGCCCTCCAGTGAGTCCATTGTGTGGAAAATTGAACAAAATATACCCAGCACTGTATAACCTGTAATTGAAGTATAATACGTCAAACACATTGGACCACATAATACTGAAGTAGACTGACACAAATTCAGTCCATAAATTCATGAGGGATTTTGTTTAAATCAGATTTTTTTTGAAATGGAAATGTGCTGTTTGCAATTTAAGATCAATATTCCAAATGTTACAGCTTCTATTTCCTCCATAAGACAGAGCAGTTTGCATATAATGCTGTTTCTAATTGATGTATCAAGCAATACTGCTTATGTAATGTAATAATATTTAAATGAGTGCATTGTGTAACCCCCAAAACTGTGCTGTTCTAGATATTCCATTGCAGCATGTTTTTGACAAGTTAAAAGCATAATTTATGCCTGCTATGTCACCTTGCTCAAGTAATCCATCCCATTATTTTTGTTGCAACACTTCAGAGATGATGAACGGACCACCAAATGCTTCCTTATCTTGTCTGGAAATGTAGCAAAGCAGAGATTAGATTCAAAATGCTGCTGCAGTAGCCTTGTGGCTTTTCAAAGATTGTCACTGTGCCCTATTAGGATCTTTGGGATTGTGAAGCGTGTTGTTCTCTATGTCCAAAGTGCACTGTTCAGATGCACTATCTACTGCTGCAGATGGTCTTGCATGACAATGGGACAATTTCTGAGGCTTTGATTGTTGGAAACATGAATTGGGAATCAGGCTATAACATTTTGTGCCTTGTCATGCGTCTGATAAACCATCATTAGTTGCTGTCCTCTGTTTTCCACCTTGACTGGAAGAATAGTGTCCTCCGATATTACACAATGCAATGACAAACTTCAATTTTTGTTGAATTGTCGCAAGGGTTGAAAATACTGTAACAAGCGCTTTAGTGTAATGATATAATGATCCTCCATGCATCAATTTGATGAATTATAGTTTAAAATTTGAAGTCTAACAAAATACAATGGAACATTGCATGGAAAAATGTTATCCAGGACAATTTTCAATTTTATGATCAAGTGAAATAAAGGAAGCACAGTTAAGAATGCTTCGTGCGGATATGCATTATCACCATCAATATAGTTATGAAGATGACTTGTGAAATTGCTAAAACATTGCAAAGGAATATCTATGATTCCAATAGCAATGCCAAATAATAGATGCTTCCACGTATATTTACAATGTAGAACACAGTAACAAGAAGGATGCACATCCCTTACATCAGCAATTATTTCATTATTCAATCCTATTTGGGTATGGAACTTGTGTAATTTTAATGATGTAAATACTATTTGAGTTTAATTTGCCAACAACATTTCAACTACATTTGATTCTTCCAAATACAAACCACATAGGTCTCTTTCCAAAAATAATGGTATACATTTTGCTGTCAAATTAATGTTGAGGCTAATAAAGTTACTGTTATTCATGTGCAACTGGGAGAACAACTTCAAGTGAGGGATAGATACACATTTAAACTCACAATTATAAATGTTGCTGTAAGCTAATGTGACTTGTGTGATTTAAGGGAATAGTAAATATGAACTAGCCTTGTTTCAGAAAGATAAATCTAGTTATTTTGAGTCTAAGTACCATTTTGACAATGTGATAAGTATTCATTATTGTCAATCAACACTCTAGCACTGAAAATTAAAAATGACAAGTGTGGATTCTCATTTTTTCAGGTTCTCATCATTAGATATTTGAGTTGTCAAATTTTAATTTTAAACACTTTCCAAATTGTTGCTTTCTCTGTTTAACTCTCTCTGTTTCTCTATCAACCTAATTGTTCTGTTCTTTACTTGATTTCTCTTTCTGTATCTAATTTGACATTGAATTCACCCATTTTAAGTTGCACTTCCTCTCAGTCCTTGCACTGTTGATTTCACAATCATTCAATCTTGTTGGTTAAAGACTTACTTGCTTGCCCTGCTCACTCAGCTGTCCAATGCCCTATTTCCCTTACTGTGACACTATTAGCCTGCATCTTGAGCAACTTGACATACAAGCATTAACTAAAATCTAAATGCACAATGGCAGGTCTAATTAACAGTAACAGACACTAGCATTTTCACGCGAAAGTGAATCATGCTGTATAATTTTGTGCTGAGTTATGCCACATGTTAAAAGTGCTATGCTTTCGAGGGACAGAAGACTTTGGACCTATAATTCTCAAAGCTCGTCAACACTGGGGTTTTCCTCACTTCAGTTTTGAGTCAGTTTTGTGGATTTAACTGATAGAGATTGATTGCTGTGATCAAGCTACAACCCTAATATTGTTGGTTAGAGTGGTGGAACAGTTGCAATATCACTAGACCAAACAAAAACAAGCTAATTGTGTCTGGGGAGAGGTATTCAAATCCCACCATGGTAAATGTTGAAATTTGATTTTAAAAAAAACTTTTTAAAAATTTGAAATTAACCTAATGATGACCTTGATACCATTGTCAATTGTCATCAAAAAAACTGATGGCCTTCAGGAAAGGAACTCTATCTTTAGGGGAGGCAATGGCCTAGTAGTGTTATCGTTGGACTGTTAATCCAGAGCCCCACTTAACGTTCTGGGGACCCAGGTTTGAATCCTGCCACAGCAGATGGTGGAATTTGAATTCAATAAATGTCTGGGATTAAGAATCTAATGATGTCCGTGAATCCATTGTTCATTGTTGGAAAAACCCATCTAGTTCACTGATGCCCTTTAGGGAAGGAAACTGCCATCCTTACCTGGTCTGGCCTACATGTGACTCCAGACCCACAGAAACGTGGTTGACTCTAACTGCTGTCTGGGCAATTAGGGATGGGCAATAAATGCTGCCTAGCCAGTGATGCCCTCATCCCATGAATGAATAAAGGAAAAAAAAACCTGGTCTGTCCTACACTTGACTCTTTAGACCCACAGCAACATGGCTGACTCTTAACTCAAGTCTGTGATTGGCCTAACAAGCCATTCAGACATTCAGATCAATGGTCAATACATGTTGTCCCAGTCAAAAGCACCCACGTCCTGTGAAAAAATGCAAACAAAATGAACTAGATAGACTTTCATCCAACAATGCCCATGTCATTATAGGCACATACCTTCCAAGATAATTGCGAGCCCAATGTACACAATTTTTTTATATTCATTCATGGGATAAGGGCGTCACTGGCCAGGCAGCATTTAGTGCCCATCCCCAATTGCCCAGAGAGTAGTTAAAAGTTAACCACATTGCTGTGGGTCTGGCCAGATCAGGTAAAGATGGCAGTTTCCTTCCCTGAAGGACATTAGCGAAACAGATGGGTTTTTCCCTGACAATCGGCAATGGATTTATGGCCATCATTAGAGCCTTAATTCCAGATATTTATTGAAATAAAATTCCACTATCTGTCATAGCTGGATTTGAACACAGGTCCCTGGAACATTATCTGGATCTTTGGATTAACAGTCTAGTGATAATACCACTAGGCCATTACACCCACCCCCCACCTCCCCTTAATTAATGTAGAGCAGAGCAGTTTGTAAACATGCATGACTTCACTCTTATATTAAAGGATTATTAAAAGAAAATACAAAGTTTAACTTACTGTTCCTTTGGTCATTCTGTGGTATGGACAAAATGCAGTTCCTGAAATCAGATTATACATTGCAAAAATGCTTTTTACTTATTTTTATGTGTTCATGTCTAGAAATGGGTAGTATATGTATGCAGAAGACAGACTGAGAAATAAATCAATATTATTGCCTTTCCTTTTCACAGACAGAGATCCTAGAGAATCAAAGAAAACTCACCAAACAAAAGGACAGGCCATTCACCTATCACTCCTAAGCAGGCATTTTATCATTGCCCCATTATAATCCAGATTCCTTTGCAAAGAAAAGCTTGAGATCTGTATAATCTATTTATTATTGAACCATATAGTTGGATTGTATAGAATGTGACAAGTGCTATTATGAGTAAAACCTCCAGGAAGGATGTGTTTCCTTCAAAAAAGGAGTTGTCAATCCTGCCTCTTCTCTTCCACATGGACTGGACCATCTCTTTCCCAGTGTGACCATGGAAACAAGTCAAGAGTCACATCCTACAGCTTTTCCAAATGATTACACAATGTTTTTGAATTTATTTTGAATGGGCAATTCTGAAGAAGAGTCATATTGAACTCAAAATGTCAATGCTGTTTCTCTCTCCACAGATGCTGCCCAATCTGCTGCATTTCTTGAGCAATTTCTGTTTTTACTTCAGATCTCCAGCAACCATAATATTTTGCTTTTAATTAAACAATGGGTGCCAGCTAAATTGGGCCACAACCCATTAAATGCAAAAGCACCCCTTTAACAAGATTTAACCATTGAGTATAGGAGTTGGGAAGTCATGTTGCAGCTGTACAGGACATTGGTTAAGTCATTATTGGAATTCTGTGTTCAATTCTGGTCTCCCTGCTATAGGAAGGATGTTGTGAAATGTGAAAGATTTCAAAACAGATGTACAAGGATGTTGCCAGGGTTGGAGGGTTTGAGCTATAGGGAGAGGCTGAATAGTTTGGGTCTATTTTCCTTGGAATGTCACAGGCTAAGGGGTGACCTTATAGACGTTTATAAAATCATGAGGAGTATGAATAGGGTAAACAGACAAAGTCTTTTCCTGGGGCTGAGGGAGTCCAAAATTAGAGGGCATATATTTAAGGTGAGAGGAGAAATATTTAAAAGGGTCCTAAGGGGCAACTTTTTCTCGCAGAGGGTGGTGTGTGTGTGGAATGACCTGCCAGAGGAAGTGGTAGAGGCTGGTACAATTATAACATTTAAAAGGCATTTGGATGGGTATATGAATAGGAAGTGTTCAGAGGGACATGGGCCAAATGCTGGCAAATGAAACTAGATTTATCTGGGATATCTGGTTGACATGGATGAGTTGGATAGAAGGGTCTGTTTCCGTGCTGTACATCTCTATGACTCAATGCCTCTATCTCAGTGTTTCCCCACAATCTGTCTGGAACTAAAAAGCAAACAAAAGGGTTTTAATTATATGCGATAAAGCCAAATCTCAATCTTATGCGTGTATAGAAACATAGAAAGTCTATGGCATAGAGGAGGACATTGGTCCCGTTATATCTGTGTTACATTATTAGGGCATTTAGAATCATAGAGTCATAGAGTTGTATAGCACAGAAACAAACCCTTCTATCCAACTCATCCATGTCAACCAGATATCCCAGATAAATCTAGTTTCATTTGCCAGCATTTGGCCCATGTCCCTCTAAACTTTTCCTATTCATATACCCATCTAGATGCCTTTTAAATGTTGTAATTGTACCAGCCTCCACCACTTCCTCTGACAGCTCATTCCATACACGCACCACCCTCTGCATGAAAAAGTTGCCCCTCAGGTCCCTTTTATATATTTCCCCTCTCTCCTTAAACCAATGCTCTGTAGTTTTGGAGTCCCCTATCCTGGGAAAGAAAAGCTTGGCTATTCACTCTATTCATGTCCCTCATGATTTTATAAACCTCTATCAGGTCACCCCTCAGCCTCCGACACTCCAGGGAAAATAGCCCCAGCCTATTCAGCTTCTCCCTGTAGCTCAAACTCTCCAACCCTGGCAACATTCTTGTAAATCTTTTCTGCACTCTTTCAAGTTTAACAACATCTTTTCTATAACATTTAAACCAATAGATTGCATTCTTAAATGTTGAGCTAATTGTTCTGTCCCTTAAAATGACTTTTAAAAGATTGGTGTTAAAGGATGTAGTTCAAGTATGCCAATTCATTTCAAGAAGATGCTGATGAATTGGCTGTCACACATGACTTGACTCCCTATATATTGTTAATTATTAAGGATAGTTTTTTTTTAAAAATCTCGTTTTACAGCTTGCTGCTGCTGCTAAGATATCAAAGATGAAATTCATTCCACTTTATGATATAATTGATCATCATTCAAACTTATGTAAAAGGCTTATTGAGGGAATTGCATGCAAATAATTCAATGCCATCTGTTCCTCTTGCACTTCAATCACACAATGCAAGGTAAGTGTGAAATTGCATTGACTGGCTTAATAAATGCAGATAGCAGAGTATGGCTATCCATCAATGCTGGAGGCATTCTGTTCCAACATTCAGATTAATTTTGATGAATGTAGTGGAATTACTGACAACCTCCATGCTCCAGGCATCTTATAAAATCAGTTTCAAAGTAACAGGTGTCATGCCAATAACTTTGTCACTTATTCAATATCCAGAACAGAAGGAACTATGATGTATTAATCAGAATCGATTTCTAAATCCAAGAGTTATATGCTACAGGAAATAAGGACTGCTTGTGCTGAAAGAAGATTGGATACCAGGTCTACAGATTTAAAGCAAATGGCAAAAGTAAATGGAGTGAGATTAGGATTTATTTGACTCACAGACTTAGTTATTATGTTCTGGAATGTTCTGCTTAAGAGTATGTTGCAGGCAGATTCAATTATGGCTTTCAGAAGGAATTGGCTATTTATCTGAAGAATCAAAGATTTACAGGCGAAAAGGCAATAGATTGGGGCAATCTCAGTAGCTCTTGCAAATAACCATCTTTTCCGTGGTTTTTTTTTGTCCAGGAATGTGGAAGGTTTAAAAGAACCTTTCAAACTATGAAAGCAATATTGAAGTCTTGGGATGTCCTTATGTGTTGTACAGTACAGCAGTTCTTAAAGGCATAAAATTGTTTTGCAGGTAAGGGAAGATTGAATTTCTGTGAGGTATTTCCTTCAAGGGATACTTTTAACCATTGAGGGCATGAGATCCATAAGGCAGTATTTGTGTTTTTTGGTTTTGATTTGATTTGATTTGATTTGATAAAATGGACTGAAGGGCAACCAAGTCAATTTGACATGAAGAAACAAAAATGGTACGATGAAGCAGGAGTGGCCAATCGGCTGAGAAAGAGGGTCAGAGTCTTTCCACAAGATTGTGGGTGGGGAAAGCAACTGGAGGATCAGTAAGCCTGAGCTAATCAGTGGGGCAAGGTCAGCAAAGGAAATGATGGACAGTTCACACACACACAAACACACACACACTGTCTTTCTCTCTCTCTTACACACAAACACACACACACACATATACTCTCTCTCTCTCTCACACACACACACACACACACACTTTCTCTCTCACACATACACACACACACAAATACACTCACACACACACAGACATACGCTCTCTCACACACCCTCTCTTTCTCACACACACACAGTCTCTCTCTCTGTCTCACACACACACACACACACACACGTCTGTCATATGGAGGGAAACATGAGTCAAGCTGCAAGGTAGTAATGGCGACTATTGTTGACTGTCAATCTAGAGTCCCAGGTAATGTTGTGGGTACTTGGGTTCAAATCTTATTTACAGCAGATGAATTCATTAAAAGTCTGGAATTATGGGTCTAATGATGATCATGAAACCCATGTTGATTGCTGGAAAAACACGTCTGGTTCATTGAAGTCATTTAGGAGTGAAAACCACCATGTTACCATCCTGTAACCGTACAGGGTGCTGGTGAGCCCACATTAGAGTATTGCGAGTAGTTTTGGTCCCCTTATCTAAGGAAAGATATCATTTCATTGGAGACAGTTCAGAGAAGGTTCATTAGGATGATCCCTGGTATGGATGGATTGTCTTATGAGCAAAGACTAAGCATGTTGGGGCTCCACTCATTGGAGTTTAGACGAATTAGAGGTAGTCTCATTGAAACATTCTTAAGGGACTTGACAGGGCAAATGCTGAGAGGATGTTTCCCCTCAAGGGAGAATATCGGGCCGGAGGTCAGAGTCTCAGAATAAAGGGGTGTTTAAGACTGAAATGAGTAGCAATTTCTTTTCACAGAGTTTTATGAGTCTTTGGAGTTCATTGCTACAGAGAGCTGTGGGAGCAAAGTCCTTGTGTGTATTAAGACTAAGAGAGATAGATTCTTGATCAGTAGAGGAATTGGCACTCTTAAATTTCATCAAAATTCATCCTTTTGCTTATGGGGTTACGAGGAAAAGAGAGGAAAGTGGGTGTGAGGGATGTTGGATCAGCCATGATCCTTGATTAAATGGCAGAGCAGGTTTAGATGCCAAATGGCCTGCTCCTGTTCTTATGATCTTCTTGTCTTACCTGTTCGGGACTACATTGACTCATAGCAATGTAGTTGGCTCTTAACTGTCAGCTGAGCAATTAGGGTTGGAAAATCAATGCTTGCCTAGCCAGTGATGCCAACATCCTGTGAATGAACTAAAACAATTACGTGGCAAACAGGTGGTGCCTCCCAAACATTGGGCCTCCTCACTGCTGCAGCCTGTGAAAAAGTTTGAGACTAGACAGAGCATCAGTGCAGGGAGTGAGGGAATGGGCTGGGAGTTGGGGAGGAAACTCCAACCCTGGGCACTCGATTATCTGTTGCATTCTCTGTTGTGACTGCTGAGCTTCTCATAATAAAGTCTGGAGAACATCTCAGACTTCAGCTTTTTGCTGTGGTGCCTGTGCTATGGTTGCTGCCTTTTCCAATAGCCCCATTCCCAAATCTGATCATTCCAGGTAACCATCTAGTGGACACACCAGACCTGCTCAGTGGGCCATATGGTCAGTGGTTCCTATCGCTTATATTCTTACAAAGCTTTGCAAGGAAGACAAATTTGTCTCATTAGGACTCTTCTACCCAAGCAAAGGGATGAAATTTGATGAAATTTCAAAGTGACAATTCAGCTGTACAAAATTAACAATTCTTTTGTCATATGACATACATGGTTTAGAATAAGACATTAAAATAATGTTTCATCTCTCCTTTCAGAGAAACTCTTCATAATCTTCTGGTCAATTTCTCATTTGGGACTTAGTCTTATAAGTATCAAGTTCAACAAGTTTCTGCATGGTAGACCAGTTCGCAAGGTTAAACTATATGGAATCCAGGGGGAGCTGGCCAGTTGGATACAAAACTGGCTGGAAGGCAGGAGACAGAGGGTGATGGAAGAGGGTTGTTTTTCAGACTGAGGCCTATGACCAGCAGTGCGCCACAAGAATCGGTGCTATGTTTTTTTTTTGTGATTTATATAAATGATTTGGATGTGAATAGAGGAAGTATGGTTAGTAAGTTTGCAGATGACACCAAAATCGGTGGTTTAATGGACAGTAGAGAATATTACCTCAGATTACAACAGGACCTTGATCAGTTGCGCTGCTAGGCCAAGGAGTGGCAGATAGAGTTTAATTTCGATAAATGTGAAGTATTGCATTTTGGAAAGGCAAATCAGACTTCTACACTTAATGGTAGGATCCTAGGGAGCGTTGCCAAACAAAGAGACATTGGGTGCATGTTCACAGTTTCTAGAAAATGGAGTCACTGGTGGACATGTTAGTGAAGAAGGTGTTTGGTATGCTTGGCTTTATTGGCCATTGCATTGAGTATAGCAGTTGGGAGGTCATGTTGCAGCTGTATAGGACATTGGTTAGGCCACTTTTGGAATAATGCATTCAATTATGGCCTCCCTCTTCATCATAGAATCCCTACAGTGTGGAAACAGGCCATTAGGCCCAACAAGTCCACACTGCCCTTCCAAAGAGCATTCCAACCAGACCCATCCCCCTACCCTCTCCCTGTAATCCTGCATTTCCCATGTCTAATCCACCTAGCTTACAAGCCCCTGGACACTACGGGCAATTTAGCATGGCCAATCCACCCAACCTGCATATCTTTGGACTGTGGGAGGACAACGGAGCACCCGGAGGAAACCCACACAGGTAGGAAAGATGTTGTTAAACTTTAAAGGGGGCAGAAAAGATTTACAAGGACGTTGCTGGGGTTGGAGTGTTTGAGCTACAGGGAAAGACTGAATAGGCCAGGGTATTTTCTCTGGAGCATTGAGCTGAGAGGTGACTTTATAGAGGTTTATAAAATCATGAGGGGCATGGATAGGGAGAATAGCTATGGTCATCTTCCCAGGGTAGGGGAGTCCAAAATTAAAAGTGAGAGGGGAAAGATTTAAAAGGGACCTAAGGGGCTATGTTTTCATTGCAGAGTACGGTACGTGTATGGAATGAACTGCCAGAGGAAGTGGTGGAGGCTAGGACAATTACAACTTTTAAAAGGCTTCTGGATAGGTACATGAATAGGAAGGGTTTAAAGGGATATGGGCCAAATGCTGGAAAATGGGGCTAGATTACTTTAGGATATCTGTCTGGAATGGATGCGTTGGACCGAAGGGTCTGTTTCCATGTTGTGCAAATCTATGACTCTAAGTCACTTGCATGCTGCACATGCAAAAAGAGATGATCTAACCACTTCCCCTTGACATTCAATGGCATTATCATTGCTGAATCTGCTGCTATCAATATCCTGGGAGTTACCATCAACCAGTAACTGAACTGGATTAGCCATATAAATACCGTGGCTATAAGGCTGGGCCAGAGATGAAGTATCCTGCTGTGAGTAGCTCATCTCCTGACTCTTCAAAGCCTGTCCGCCATCTACAAGGCACAAGTCGGAGGTCTAATGAAATAGCCTACATTTGCTCGGACAATACCTTGCCTCCAGCTGAAAAGTGACTTTGTACCGTATAGGTATCAGTTCAAATAAAAGCAAGATGCTGTGGATGCTGAGTGTTTGAACATCATTTGCAGTGAGACTAGGTGCACAAAAACCGTGCCCAATTTTCAATTCCACTGAGGTAAATGAGCCCCAACCCCAACACCCCAAATCAATCAATCAATGTCTCAAGACAGGCAGAACACTTTCAAACCGAGTTCAAAAGGAACATTTGTCTGGCACAATGTGAGATGAGCAACTGCAGCAACACGTACATATTCGTTTGAATAAGTCATCAAAGTTATCTCAGGGAATTCTTTGCGCATAATCAACAGGTCAGGCTTTCAAAGCAGCGGTGGAATTTAAATCAATTGAGGCCTAAAGTACATTTAAAGGATTTGGCAACATCTTTCCACAGCTCTATTCCTTTTGAAAAAAGTAGCGCTGTTCACAAGAGCAAAAGTTTCAAAATGAGAACAAAGAGAAAGCTTTCCTGAAGGCTTCAGAACCAGAACCACTCACTGAAACGTGGAATTTTCTCTCTCCTGAGGAAATGGCTGGAAAACCTACAAGCAGAATATAGTGCTAGGTTGGCACTAGATAATACAGCCAGACTAGATCATAGGGACAGTGCCAACACCAGAATAATTCGGTAATTCTGTGATCAGTCGGTGAACGTAATGACACCTCAAAATGGCTGTAAGACAACTTTGGGGAGATGATGGCCTAGTGGTATTATTGCTAGACTGTTAATCCAGAGACCCAGATAATGTTCTGGGGACTGGGGTTCGAATCCTGCCACAGCAGATGGTGGAATTTGAATTCAATAAATATCTGGAATTAAGAATCTAATGATGACCATGAATCCATTTTCAATTGTCAGGAAAAACCCATCTGGTTCACTAATGTCCTTTAAGGAAGGAAATTGCCATCCTTACCTGGTCTGGCCTACATGTGACTCCAGACCCACAGCAATGTGGTTTGCTCTGAACTGCCCTCTGGGCAATTAGGGATGGGCAACAAATGCTGCCTAACCAGAGATGCCCTCATCCTATTAATGAATAAAAGGTGGAGAAGGAGAGGGAGGGCACTAAGCGGGGTGGGGGCTCAATCAGTTGTGTTAAGACCTTCAGCAGCAGGTGGTGATGGTGAGGGAGTAACCAGCTGGAGCATTCAAATGGACCTTCTCGAGGAAAAAAAGGGAGCCTCTGAGTAGAAGGAGCATGCAGATAAAGGATTCCTCAACCCCATGTAAAGAAAGAGGCTTCGTTCCTGTTAAAACCTTAACTTCTCTTCAAGTTTGTTACGACCTGTTTGAAGAATCCTGTTTCATGATCTTTGGGCCATACATTGTTCAAATCACATGTTATATGGGAGCACCCTCAGTGGCAGAAATTACGCATTATGGATCCTCTGGCCAAAGGAGCCATAAAATCACTCTTAATTGAAGGTCTGACAAATGGAAATTTCCTGCCTGCTTCCAATCTGTAGGCTGATGAACCATTTCTGAGGCCACCCAAGGAAAGATTCACAGCTGTGGGAATTCATTCTGGAAGCCATTTGAACAAAGCAGGAAGCCGTGTCCCCTGATATCCTTGGCCCACTCACATCTCAGCCCACCACCACGAAGCTGGAAAAGCCCAAATTTAGTCAAACTTTAAAATGATAACAAAATTAAAGTAAATGAAGAAATCTGGGCTTGTAAACCTGTTTATGTTTTTAAAATTGCTATACATTAACCTGTTATGATGAATTTTAACATAAACATGCATAAATGAATAATTGCTTTGCAAGGGTTAGTGCAAAGGGAAGAAGGGATTTATTACAAAGAAGAAATGTTGTGGCTTATACAAAATTAAAATGAGACAGAAGGTGGCCGAAATAACGGAGTTGAAAAGTGCTAATCACATCACTTTCATTCCCTCTCATTTGGACTTAGAACTGAGTTTCAGGGTGCATTCCATTTCAGTGCAATCAACATGCTGTGTGACACACCAGGATTCTCTTCCTGATTGATGGCAAAGAGACCATTTGAAAAGACTGTGATAGAACATGAGCTATGTGCACTAATCCTCAAAGAGCAACTTCAACATAGCCAAATGGCCCAAGGTGTTTCACAGGAAAACAGCGGGTTATAAATATTGAAACTGAGCCAAAGAGATATGAGAAAATGTGGCAAAAAAAATACTTAGTTAGGCAGATGGGTTTGAAGTAGGATCTTAAGGGAGGAGAACAAGTCTAAGTAGAAAATTCAGTCTGGGCAGCTGAAGTATAGCTGGCAAATGGGTTATAAAAGAAATGGGGGAAAGAGAGGAGACCAGTTTGGAAAACACAAAGTTCAGAAGAATGTGGATGTTTTTGTCCTAATACTGTCAAGTTATAATAAGCAGTGGTTTGTGAGTTTTATAAGAAGCAATAAGCTAGACACAGGAATGGCTTTATTTGCCATTCCAAAGTCAGATTCAACTATTGCCATTTTCACAGTCAAATGTTTCACTGTTCTCTCAGGAACAGATCCCTGACTTAGTTTAGGCTCTATATGTACTGGCCCCATTTAGTCTTTCTTTAGCACCTCCCCCCATCTCCCAATCATCTAATCCAGTGATCAAGCTACCAGAGTAGATACTTATTCATAGGTTCATGAGTGGCTCAGGTCCGTGCGGCTTTGAGCAGGAAGGCTCTGGGTTTGAGTTGCACTCGAGGACTTTCAGGAAGGAGCAGTGGTAAGCTTCAACGCTGCCTGTTAATCAGCCTGCAAAATCCTTTGGAACACTGCCGTATCATTTCACGGCTGCAAGGAGTGCCAAACAAAAGTAGAGAAGGCTGTTCAGTCCATTGTGCCAGTGCTGACTTCTTCAAAACCCAGTTTGGACCCATTCCGTGTCCATTACCCTGCAGATTCTTTCTGAATTCCCTTTTGTGAAAGTGCAGTGACATCAAGGAAGGGTGCCAACTAACTCAATACATTCCCTCTGATTTAAACATTCTATGGAATGTCCTTGCCCTCCACCTTTTCATGTAGTGGGTTCCAAATCTGGGCAGCTTGGTATGTAAGACAGGATCCCCTACTCTGGCCTTTAGTAAAGGAAAGTGACGGCTGAGTGGTATTATCTCTGGACTGTTAATCCAGAGACACAGATAATCTTCTGAGAACGGAGTTCGAATCCTGCCAAGGCAGATGGGTGGAATTTGGATCCAATTAAATAAAACCTGAATTAAGAGTCTAATCCTGACCATGAATCCATTGTTGATTGTTGGGGGAAAAAACCCATCTCGTTCACTAATGTCCTTTAGGGAAGGAAACTGCCATCTTTACCTGGTCTGGCCTACATGTGACTCCAGACCTACAGTATTGTGGTTGACTCTGAACTGCCCTCTGGCAATTAAGGATGGACAATAAATGCTGCCTAGCCAGTGACGCCCTCATCCCGTGAATGAGTGAAGAAAAAAGAAGTAAGCAGTATGAACCTGGTAGCAAGGATTCCTATAGGACATATAGCTTTCTTAAAGGGCTTGACAGGGTAAATGCTGATAGGATGTTTTCACCTCATGGGAAAGTCTAGGATTAGAGGAAATGGTCTCAGAATAAAGGGGCCCAAATCTAAGAATGAGGCAAGGAGGAATTTCTTCTCTCAGAGGGTTGTGACTCTTCGGAACTCTTTGCCAAAGAGAACTGTGGGTACGGAGTCATTGTGTACATTTAAGGCTGAGATAGCTAGAATCTTGGTAATCAAGGGTTACAGGGAAAATGCAGGAAAATGTATGTTAGGTTGTGGGATCAGTCATGATCCTACGAAATGACAGAAGAGGCTCAAAGGCCCAAATGGCCAAAAGGCCCAAATGGCCTACTCCTGTTCCAATTTCTTATGGTCTTATGATTCAAAAGATTAATATTAGGAACATGGGACTTAAGACTACGATGAGGCCATTCAGCCCTTCAAACCTGCTGTGCCATTCTACAGAATTATGGCTTATCCAATTGTGTTCTCAACCCTAATTTCTTGTTTGCCCCATACACAGGGGCAACACAGTGGTTCAATGGTTAGCACTGCTGCCTCACAGTGCCAGGGACCCAGGTTTGATTCCAGCTTTGCATAACTGTCCATGTGGGGTTTCCTCCTACAGTCCAAAGATGTGCAGGTTCGGTGGATTGGCCATGCTAATTTACCCTGTAGTGTGCAGGCTAGGTGGATTAGCCATGGGAAATGCAGGGTTATGAGGATAGGATAAGGTGGGGGTATGGGTCTGGGTGGGATGCTATTTGGAGGGTTAGTGCAGACTTGATGGGCTGAATAGCCTCCATCTGCACTGTAGGGATTCTATGATAGGTTGATTGACAAACCAACCTTGAAAGCAGTTAATGTGAGACACTGTGGGTCAAAAAGAATCAGTGACCTACAGTTAGTCTGAAATAACGAGGAAAGGTTTTAAGTGATTCTTTACCAACAATAAAAATAGGAATGGCAAAACTAAGAAATGTCATAAACAAAAAGAAAACACCTTGAGATATTGCAGCATGTTATGTGAAAGATGTTTAGGGGATTTGACAGGGCAGACACTGAAAAGGCAGTTTCCCCTGATGGGCAGCTCATAATGAATGGTCATAGTCACAGGATAAGGGGTCAACCATTTAAGGCTGAGTTACACAGCAATTTCTTCACTCAGAGGGTTATGAACCCTTGAAATTCTCTATCCCAGAGGGAGCTGGATGTTCAATCACTGACTAAGTGAAGACAAAGCCTAATGGTACATTATAAATGCGAGATGTTGATCAACAAATCCGTTCAGGCAAAATTCCAAGATGTGACTTCCCAAAGCAGCATTCATAACTTTTTAAATCAAAATTTTTTGGGGGATGGTTGGGAATAATTTTTTGTCATATAATGAGAACGTGCATTTAGTGAGGGGATGATGATGATGGAACTCCGATGTCAATAGCCACATGTTATCAAGACTGAGGAGAAAATATAAAGACAGCACTAGAGAGCTGCATAACAAAGATCAGTGTTCTATATACAACTGTACATACAAAAGAGATTATTGGAACTCCACTGTGTCAGATAAAAGTCACTCTTAGATGAGGCAGAAGCAGGAGTGCAGCAGAGTCAAGGTAGGGTCTGTCTAGTCAAAGAAAACAGTCTCTACAGCACTGGACTGAAAGCTGACACACAAATCACATGAGATAACAAGGTGCAGAGCTGGATGAACACAGCAGGCCAAGCAGCATCAGAGGAGCAGGAAGGCTGACGTTTCGGGCCTAGACCCTTCTTCAGAATTTCTCTACACCAGCTCTACACCTTGTTATCTCAGATTCTCCAGCATCTGCAGTTCCTACTGTCTCTGACACAAATCTCATGATTGGCAGATTCCATGGAGTCTAACGTGACTCTTCTTTCAAACTGGATACGCTGCTTGATACAATCCACTAGTCTTTCGGACAAATGGCCTGCATATCTGGCATCACACTGGCATTGAACTTCACATACCGTATTTCTGATTTGTGTGATAAGCAAGTCATTGCTCCGGTTTGATGACAACATTCCGATTGTGACAAACACCACTCATTGCTGCAGCACAGTAACAGCATTAATCAGCTTGCTTCACCTGTCTCTCAAATGTTTGAGATACCATATCGATCTTGAGTCTTGATTTTGTTGTCATGTGTATTTTACAGTAAGAATACAGTAAAATGCAACGAAAAGCTTTCGCTTGTCACCATGATACGGCGCTATTTTGAATAATTTAAGAAAAAGGGGAAAAAAAAAGATACAGCTTGAAGAGTGTCCATCACACCTGAGCCAGCCCATCACCATCAACGATGCCTGTGCCACCATCCCTCCTCCACTGCTTCCCCACTATCTACGGCAGAACCAACCAACATTGAAGTCATCACTCTGCAGGCCGTTGGTGGGATACCCCTCCGCCACTGTCTCACCACCTCCTGTGCCAGCCTAACCGATGTCAGAGACGCGTTTCTCGCCACTGGGCCCACCTCCTCAATGTTGCTGTGATGCCCTTCCACCACCGCCAGTGCCGACCCCAACCAATAACAAAGTCGCCGATCTTTATGCGCCATCTTTTGCCACTGAGCCTACCTCGCTGACATTGGTTCTGCTGATACAGCAGCTGCTGATTCCAGATCCTGTGCTTGCTCCAGAAAAATAAGTCGGGGACTCCCTTGAAGTCCGCTCTGGGCCCATTCTCCTCCTCCGCGCCCTTGCCTGGTCAAGGTCCGTGCCCTGGGCGTGGTTCGAGGTTCCCACGCTGGGCTCTCGCCGCCGCTGATGCCATCCAAGCTCAGGTTGAAGTAAGTCAGTTAAAAAAAAGAAAAGAGAGGGGAAAAAAGAAGATAAAGGAAAAAAAAAGCAGTCAGAGTGGATGAGCTCCAGTACAGGAGCCCTACTCTACCACCATTTTGGATCAGCACAGACGACACCCGTTTACAAGTTAGCATGAGATAGACTGGGCACTTTTCAGGACCAAATATGTCCACCTTAGGGATATTCCTGATATGCACCGTATATATCAACAAATGATATGATCAGGTAGCTATTATCCTGCAGGACAGCATTGATGGGGCCTGTTTCAACATCATCTTTATTCAGTGCATCCTATTTATAAGACTGTTGGCAGATGGGTTGGTCAGATGGGCAGATCAGTGGCAGATGGAATTTAACCCTGAAATTCTGAGGTATTACATAGAAGATAACAGCAGGAGTAGGCCATACGACCCCTCAAGCCTGCTCCAACATTCAATATAATCATGGCCGATTACTGAGCTCAATACTCTAATCCCACCCTCTCCCTATATCCTTTGATCCCTTTAACCACAGGAAGTAGGAATAAATAGACTTTTCTCATGCTGCCAACTTGAAAATGCCCCATTTACCCCTTTCCTATCCATTAATCCTGCATCCTTCCTTCTACAATATCTCCAATCTTCAAATGTAGACTAACAGGTCCTGGGATCTAGTGACTTTTAGTTCCTTCTCGTGTATAATAAGAATGTGTCTAATATATTGGACACGTAAAAACATAGAAATGTAGAAACTAACAGCAGGAGTAGGCCACTTCCTCTGTGAGTCTGTTTCACCAGTCAATATGACTTCACCTGACAAAGGAGCAGTGTCCCAAAAGCTTGTGATTTTAAATAAACCTGTTGAATTATAACCTGGTGCCATGTGACTTCTAACTTTGGACACTTAATATGATTATTGTCGATCTTTTATCTCATTGCCATATTCCCACTTGCTCTCCATATCCCTTGATGCCTTTAATATCTAAAGATTTATCAATCTGTTGATAGGAGATACGCAGTCTTCTCAGTCTCTTGCTCAGATGCCAATTTGTGCCTGAAATACAGCTATGAATTTCTAGGCCTGAAGGCCCAGCCAATCAAAACAGAACAAATTTGCTTCTCAACCAATTAGCATCACTCGAAAACAATTGGCAGGAATCTGATTGATTTGTCTTTTGCTCCCACAGATCTGGGCTTGTCGTGATCAGCCCAGCTCAGAAAAAAACAACTTCAGCATGGACTGGTGTCAGATGGAAAAGGTTCATGATGCCTCGGTGTGAATCCATTGCAGGGAATTTTACCATTTTCTTGTCTTTCAATGACTGAATCCATTTCAAACACATGAAGAACACCATTTTGTATTTCGTGATATGAATTAAATGTAGTGGAAGTAAATCCAGTGTCACATTTTCATATTGGGCTTATATACAGCTCATCCCCAGAAATCTCTGATACACTATCTTGGCAGCCTTCCAACTGATAATGGATGGGGAAGCAATAGCTTATTCAGTTATTGAAGATTAATGGGCTCATAAACTGAGAAATTCTTTACAAGAAAAGAGATTAATTTTGCTTTTTTGAGTAAAAAAAAGCCAAGTCCACCCATCAAATAGAGACTACTTGGTAAAAATGGATGTGCTATTAACAAGTTTGTATGACACGTAAGATGGACAGATAGAAGAAACTTGCATTTGTATAGCTTAAGGATGTCCCAAACTGTTTTGCAGGTTCTTTTAAACTTAGTAAAACATCAAGGTGCTTTATAGGAGCATTATGGAGTAAAATTAAATGGTTATATAGGGCTGCAATAGGGCAAACAGGTTAACACTTGGTTAAAGCACTCAACCTTAGGCAGCATCTTGAGGGAAGGTTAGTGCAGCGGAGGTATGGACAGGTTCATGGAGGAAATTCCAGAGCTTAAGGCCTGGGCAACTGAAACAACGTTTGATGTGATTGAAAGCAGACCTGTTCAAGAGGCCAGGGTTAGTTCAATGCAGATATATCAGAGGGTTGTGAGGCTGGAGGAGATTACAGAAATGGGGAGGTGGAGGCCACTGAGAGAGTCGATGTCAGGGTTGAGAAAGGAAAAATTAAGATGCTGCTTGAAAGGCACATAGGGCAGGTCAGTGAGCATGGGGTTGGGAGTTGATTGGGGTGCAGCTGAGATGAACTGAGATACATCACAAATTAGAACAAAAGCAGAAGGCAGGCACTTGGATGTAACAATACCTAGTGCTTTTTCAGTTAATCAGAGACATACTGTAAATTAGAATCCCTATAATGTGGAAGGAGGCCATTCAGCGCATCAAGTCTACACCAACCCTCTGAGGAACATCCCACCCAGACCCACACCCCAATCCTATCCCTGTATTTCCCACAGCTAATCCATCTGGCCTACACACTATGGGCAATTTAGCATAGCTAATCCACCTAAACTGCACATCTTTAGACTGTGGAAGGAAACACATGCGGACACAGGGAGAATGGCCTCATTAGGGGCATTTAAGCAGCTATCAGATAGGCATATGGATGATAGTATAAGGTAGGGGCAGAGGTTAGATACACCTTAGGTTTAGGGTAAAAGTTCGACACAACATTGTGGGCCGAAGGGCCTGTACTTTGCTGTACAGCTCTATGTTCTATGTTCTATGCATAAACCCCACACCGTCACCTGAGGCTGGAATGAATCCTGAGTCCCTGGTGCTGTGAGGCAGCTATGCTAACCACAGAGCCATCATGTTGACCCATACGGCATTGTGAACTGGAAACTGTCTGACCAATATAATTCTATGGGTCCAGTAATCATCAATTCGATAACAATCAATGTTTAATTACAGTTTTAATTGGGTATTAAAATGCTTTCCATATCAGATAGATAGAGAGATCACATGAGAATAAACATTCACATTTTAGTAACAAACACTACCTTTGAGTTGTAAGAAAAATAATCACATAGTTTAGAAAGGGAACACACAGTAGAGGCAAGAACATGGTACAAGGATTGGGGAATAGATTCTTTTTATGTTTTAATCCATTTTAGCTAGACAAGTAAAACCCATCATATGCTTTCTGTGCCGGTTACAGACATTGCAGCTCAGATATTAAAAACTATCATCACTGGTCCATAACTGGTCAAATTTAAACTTCAGACATGGTTCTACTTGAAGCTGTATCATTCCTCTGCTATCATTTCTGCATACGTGAGCTACGAATCTTGTTTACACGTGTACATTAGAACCTCGGACATCAAATTCATTGCTGGTCCCAGTGCATTTTATGTTTTAGATTGTGACAATAGTATCCACACAGCTTCCCTTTAAAATGGATTGTCTGCTTTAAGAATGGAAGCTTGACTGTACAATGCGCTGCCTGTGTGACCCAATTCTATCTTGGGAAATGAAAACAGACAGTGTTGAAAAAAGTCACGAAAGGATATGGGCCAAAGGCAGGTATATGGAATTCAGCCACAGATCAGCCACGATCTCCCTGAATGGTGGAAGAGGCTTGAGAGGCTGAATGGCCTACTCCTATCCATATCTTCTTGTGTTCCTATGTTCCTAACATCTAATTTTTATTTTAGCCATTGAGATGGCATGTTCTTATGCAATTTCATATTGTGCTGCTTGCTGGATTATTAGCGTTTGCTTTTCTATGTTATTTGTTCTGGCTGTCCAGCTGAACTTCAGCTGATGTTTATTTGCACAAACCAAACATATTGTTGATCTCAAGTACAAGTGTGTTACAGTCCAAGCTCAACATAATTGGAGATGGGCAAAGGCAGACAGTGCCCATCCATGGTTATTGACACAGGATCAAGCCTCTTACTGAATACTGTAGGGGTCTTGGCATACATACTGTTTACTGAGGACCCTAACTGACAGATTGATAATATCACCCCAACCCACTGTCTTGAACGTCAAGTTACATCCTACAGCAAAAAGAGAGCATGTAGCAATGAAGCAGACAGTTAAAGCAGAACTTTAATTCCAATATCACTGGAAAAGTGATTATAAGCAGCAAGATGCAAAGTCATGCACCTGTAAATGTATCTTGTAGACAGCCCTTCAGCAAATTAAGATAAGTACTAGTCTTAACTGTATTAATTTTCTATGCAAAACAAAAATGTCAAAAGAGAGTACTTTGGGAAACAATGTTCCATACTCATTAAGCATTTGTAGTGTATGGAGTCTTCCCTATTAGAGTCGGTAACATTTCAGGCCATTTGTTTGGCCACCTATCACAATAATTAGGACCCACAAATGAGGGGCTTAAAAACTGCTCTAGCCCACTCACCAAAATTGGTTTGTGACCAGCAGAGCAAGTATAGAACCTTAGGATTCTTCAGCAGCCAATATTATTCAAGTAATTAGAAAGAAGAAACAATCATCATTTTTTTGCAACATGGAGACAAGAGAGATGAGAAAGCACACAATCACCACGCACTCCCCCCATCCCTCCCACCACCACCCTATCCTGGGACCAGACGAAACTCTACACCACCAAAAACAGACCTTTCTACAATGAGAAGCTCATTGTAAAAATTTGGTCAATGCTGTTCATAGCAAGGCCTTGTCTCTTGCATTTGTTCTTTTCTGATGTTCATTGATTATGAATCATTGATATATGGCCATCACTCCACTTTTAAGTGAACTGTAAAACTAACAGATATGAGGCTGAATTAATTATACTTTGCATTGAGACAATTGTTTGGTTAAGTGCATTTTCTGAAGAGCTGAGACACTCTTGATAGGATTAGACAGAATGATGCCCCAGACCAAAGCTGTTAATGTGATGGTTTCCATATCAAAGTTTACCACAGAAAGGACACCAAGGACAAGTGCACTGATGCATTCCAGAAAAGGCAAAGCAGATATTTGAGAACTTCTAAATATTAGCTGATCGATGCTTGCATTCTTTATGAGTACATAGTACAAAGAAGGCGGCTTTGGGCCAACAATATTTGGGACACTTACACTTGTGTGCATTATGTTCAAGGCGTAAAGGATAAAAAATTAATTTGCTGTATGGAAATGGAATGATGTCAATAAATGTATCGCATTCAATTCTGCAACATGCCATTCTGATGTGAACTCACAGCCTTTTGGGTCAATTCTCATTCCAGATACTTGAGCATTCAGTCTAGGCTGTCACTTGATAGCTAGGTGACCGAGTCCTGCATTGTATGAGGCACTGTCTTTTGAAGCAAACATTGAATTAACACTTATCTGTCCCCTCTGATGGATGTACAGGCTTGTATGGAGCTATTATGAAGGAGAGCAAGGAATTCTTTCATAGAATATTTATCCCACAACCTAGGAAACTTTGGCACATTGTGCGGATATGATTTTGTTGCTGTTTAAAAGACTTCACTGTGCATATGTTGGTCATCACATTGTCTACTTTACAACAATGATTGCCCTTCAAAAAGTACCTTGTTGGTTATAAAACATTTTGGATAATCTGAGGATGCGAAAGATTTTTTTGTTATTATTGATTCTTTCGCAGGATTAAGCATCGCCCAACCCTAATTACCTTTGAGAAGTTGATGGCGAGCTGCCTTCTTGAGCTACTGCAGTCCATTTGCTAAAGATAGACCCACAATGCCATTAGGGTGTGAATTCCAAGATTTTGACCCAACAACACTGAAGGAATGGCAACCTGTTTCCAAGGCAGGAAGGTCGGTGGCTTGACGAGGAGCTATAAATTGGTGGCGTTCCCATGCATCTGCTTCTCTTGTCTTTCCAGATGGTGGAGATTATGGGGTTTGAAATTGCTTTCGAAGGAGCACTGGTGTGTTTCTGTAGTACATCTTGGAGATGGTTGACACGTATGCTACTGAGTATTGGGGTGTGCTTAAAGTGGGCTGCCTTCTCCTGGGGGCATCAGGTTTCTCTGTTGGCATTGGAGCTGCACTCACCCAGGTAAGCGGAGAGTAATCCATCACAACACTGCCTTGTGCTTTGTAGATGGTGCACAGACACTGGCAAGACAGAAGTTCAGCTAAATACCATCAAAGTCCCAGCCTCTGACCTGCTCTTGTAGCAACATTCAACTTCTCTCTATTTTGTTCTTATACTTTAATGAACTTCTATCAACAATAATGAACTGCTTCTGCTCTGTTAATGTATATGACTCTTATACTTTCTTGCTCAGTCAGGTCAGTGAAATGCCATAGTAAAATGCTTCATGGGGGATCCAGGATAAGCTGACTAAGAGTGATTCCCAACTCTACAATACTTGTGATTTCTTCCTGACATCCCATCCCCAAGCAGCCATTCTCTAGTGACATGAAACTCATTTCCTACTGAGATGAGACAAATTCCCAATGTAGGGAATAAGGTCCAAGAACCAATGTTGTGGATTTCCAGCTGTTTATCCTGAAATAATTAAGAGGTGTAAACAACATACCTGAACCATCTTCTAACCTGAGTCCATATGATCATTGCAAACATTTAATCATCAGGTATGGGAAAGTGTTGAAGCATACATGCGTCAGTATCACAGAGAGGTTCTAGATTCAGTCTGGAAACAATCTCATTTGGAATATTGATAATCTGTTAAGATGTTTCTGCCACAGGATTTTTTATAATAGCAGGTTGATGTCAATTTACTGGGTTATTGATAGACTTTTGGTAACTTGCTGATCTCAATAATATGGTTATTAGCAAGGCTGAATTTGTTAACAAAATGTAGTGCTACTTTCCTCTCTGCTTAAGTAGAGCTATCAGAAAGGTAACTGCTCCCTGTGATATAAAGTAAGTCATGTTTCAGGTGTGTGTCTAACAGTATTCCATCAAAATAGCCTTGAAATTTCCTGTCCCTTCTATTTTCAGATTAAATAGAATTTATAATACAGAAATAGGGTCATTCATTCTAACTGGTTTATGTTCCATTTGAGACTCTTGTTACCCTTTATTTTTAATCTATTCAGTGAATTCTTTCATGAGATGTGGGTGTCACTGTCAAGCCCAATATTAGTTGTCCTACTATAGAAAGGATATTATTAAACTAGAACGAGTGCAGAAATTATTTACTAGGATGCTACCTGGACTGGAAGGTTTGAGTTATAAGGAGAGGTTGGATAGGCTGGGACTTTTTTCCTGGAGCGTAGGGGACTGAGAGGTGACCATATAGAAGTCTAGAAAATCATGAGATGCACAGGTAAAGTCAATAGCCAACAGCTTTTCCCTATGGTAGGAGAGTCTAAAACTAGAGGGCATCGGTTTAAAGGTGAGAGGGGAGAGATATGAAAGGGTCCAGAGGGACAATTTTTCACACAAAGGGTGGTGAGCATCTGGAACGGGCTGCCAGATGTAGTGCTGGAAGTGAGTATGATTTTGTCATGTAAGAAACAGCTAGACAGTTAAATGGATGGGATAGGTATGGAAGGATGTGGATCAAGTGCAGGCAAGTGGGACTAGATTAATTGTGAAAATTGGGTGGCATGGGTAAGTTGGGCCGAAGGGCCTGTTTCCATGTTGTAGACCCACATGACTCTACTTCCCTATTTGTTGCACATCCCTAATGGTCCCTTCAACTGAATGGCTTGCTAGGCCATTTCAGAGGGCAGTGAAGAGTCAACACATTACAGTCGTTCTGGAGTCTATATAAGCTATACCAGGTAAAGATGAGAGATTTCCTTCCCTGAAGGACATTAATGAACCAAATGGAGCTTTACAATAATCAACAACATTTGTCAACATCACCATAACAGACTTGTTAGTGGAATTTAAACTCCACCAGCTGCCTTGGCGGGATTTGAACCCATGTCCACAAAGCATAAGGCCCGGCTTCTGGATTACTAATCCAGTGACATCATTGCCATGCACCATCACCCCTTTCAGCATAGACTTCTATTGACTAAATTTAGCAACATATTCTTCCAGAATAATCTTAGGTTCAGACAGAGTCGACAAACATATTACATATACATATCTATGATGCTGCAAACCCCACCTTTTACAACTTCCTCTTCCCCACATCAACTGCTTCTCACAACTTGTTCTGTTTTAGCTATTTTATTTTAAGCTTTGAATGAGCTTTATGACACAGGCATGTTCGATTCTCCCAATGCATGCCCGGAATGGACTGAAGTTTCCATAAGCAATTAAACATTATTCCTGAGCTTAAAAGTTGAAGTTCATAGTCTGGCGGGCTAAAGGAGTGAGCAACAGAGATAACAATCTGATGTCTTTTATACTAGATGATCAGTGCTCATTTCTATTGAAAAAGTGAAAAAAAAATGCCACAGCCCTCAAGTCAAAGCCACAAGCATAATTTATTGAGAAGATGAAGTTTATACATAGAGAATGAAAGGGTACGGATCACAGTCGGGACAGTCCCAAGGATTTAATTTAGAGATCATTGGAGCAACAGCAGAAAAATGAATGACACAGGAGAAAAACTATTCTCAGTACGATGCCAGAGTACAAGCAGGATGGTAGCTATAAGTTTATAAATAAATATTTGTGTGAACCTACCCAGGGATCTAAGCTTGATAAATAATACATTAAAGAAGGAAACACTTGGCTAAATTAATTAAAGATGTACATTTTAATTAAGTTAGTAAGTTGATAAAGGTTATATATAGATGCGAGAGCAGATAGCGTGCAGCAAATGCAGCATATGGGAGATGGAGTGTGCAACATGGAAAATTGCCCAGATTTGCCCTGTCTGCAAAAAGCAGTCAATGACCACCCAACAATCTACTCCCTACAATCAGTAAAGTGATGGAAATGATCACCCACAGTGCTATGAAGAGCCTCTTGTTTAACAATAACTTAGTTTGGGTTACAGCAGGGCCATTCTGTTCCAGGCTATATGACAGTTTTGGTCTAAACATGGACAAAAGAGTGAGCTCCAGAGATGAGGTGAAAGTGACAGTCCCTGATATCAAGGCAGCATTTGACCAAGTGTAGCATCAAGGAGCCTGAGCAAAAAACTGGAGTCAATGGGAATTAGCAAGAAAACTACCTGTTGACTGGAGTCATACCTAGCACAAAGGAAGATGTTATGATTGTTCAGAGTCAATCATCTCTGCAGGAGTTCCTCAGTGTGGTGTCCTAGGCCCAACCATCTTCAGTCAGTTCATCAATGAACTTCCCCTATCATAAGGTCACAATGTTGAGCAAAGTCTGTGATTGTCACAGCGTGTGCTTACGTACAGAATGAGCTAATAAATGGAAAGTAAGATTGGTGCCTCACAAGTGCCACGTAACGGGAAACTCTAACTCAACGACCTCACCACTATTGCTAAATCCCCCACTACCAACATCTTAAGGGTCACCATTGAGCACTGGCTGAATTGGACTAGCCATGTAACTACTGTGGCTACACAGCAGGTCAAAATCTAGCACTTTTTCAACAAGTAACTCACCTTCTGACTGCCCAACAATTGTTCCACCATCATTGATTGATTGATTTATTGTCATGTGTACTGAAGTACAGTGAAAAGCTTTGTTTACAAGCAGTACAGGCAGATCTTAGTAAGCCAGGACATATAGATCAGGAGTTGTAAAAAGACTTAAACAGAGGCATACATGTTATATTGCACAGGGTGTGCACTAGGTGAGATCAATGTTAGCAAGAACAATATTATTTGAGGCTACTGAGTCCATTCAACAGTCTAATAACGGTCGGAAAGAAGTTGTTCCTGAACTTGTTTGTGCATGTGTTCCAGCTTCTGTATCTTCTGCCTGACAGAAGAGGTTGTAGGAGATCAATACTGGGGTGCAATGGGTCTTTGATGATGTCGGCCGCAGTTTCACGACAGCAAACCATGTAAATAGAGTCCATGGATGGAAGGTTGGCTTCCATGATGGTCTGGGCTGTGCACACCACCTTCTGTAGTTTCTTATGGTTCTGGACAGAGCAGTTGCCATACCAAGCCGTTATGCACCCAGACAGTATGCTCTCAATGGTGCATCTGTAGAAGTTGGTGAGGGACATTATGGACAGGCCAAATTTCCTGAGCTGCCTGAGGAAGAAGAGGTTTTGTGCCTTCTTGACTGTTGTGGGAAGTCTACGTGGGAAGTCCAGGAAAGGTTGTCAGTTATTGTCAAATCCGAGGAACTTGATTCTCTCCACCCTCTCAACCTCAGTTCCGTTGATGTAGATGGGGGCGTGTTTTCCTTTCTTTCTGAAGTCAATGATCAGTTCTTTCCTTTGCCGATGTTGAGAGAGAGTTTGTTTTCATTGCACCACATCACTAAGCCCTCTATGTCCCTTCTGTATTTTGACTCGTTGTTGTTAGATATCCGTGGTGTCATCAGTGAACTTACAGATGGCGTTCATTTGGAATTTGGCAACACAGTTGAAGGTGTATAGAGAGTACAGTAGTGGACTGAGGACGCATCCTTGGGGGTTTTTGAGTGTTATTGTAGAGCAGGTGCAGTTACCTACCCTCACTGATTGCAGCCTGTCGGTCAGAAAGCTGAGGATCCAATTGCAGAGGGCAGAGCCGAGACCAAGGTCATGCAGTTTTGAGATCAGTCTGGACGGGATAATGGTGTTGAACGCAGAGCTGTAGTCAACAAGCAGGAGTCTGACGTAGGTGTCTTTGTTGTCCAGATGTTCCAGGGATGAGTGCAGGGCTAGGGATATGGCATCCTCTGTGGACCTGTTATGTCATTCGGCAAACTGTAGGAGATCGAGGCAGGCTGGGAGCCTAGAGTTGATGTGGGCCATGACCAGCCTTTCGAAGCGCTTCATGAATATTGAAGTCAGAGCTATTGGGCGGTAGTCATTAAGGCGCACTGCATGTGTTTTTTTGGGTACAGGGATGATGGTGGTCTTCTTAAAACAGGTGGGACTTCGGCTTGTAGGAGGAGAGGTTGAAGACGTCAGTAAATACCTCCACCAGTTGGTTTGCACAAGATCTGAGCGCTCGACTGAGGACAACGTCCAGGTCCATCGCTTCCCTTGGTTTGACTCCAAGGAAGAGTGATCTGACATCTGCAGCGGTGACAGAGGGAACAGGTGTGTCTGGGGCTGTTGGGGCAGGCATCACCACGTTGGTGGTATTCTTCTCAAACCAAGCATAGAAAGATACGAGTGAAATGTATGACTGAATATCTCCACTTACTGGGATGAGCGCAGCTCAAACAACACTGAAAAAGCTCAATATCATCTAGAACAAAGCAGCCCATTTGATTGGCACCTTCGACATTTACTCATATCAACACTGATACGGAGTGCCAGCAGTATGTGCTGTCTACATGATGCACTTCTGAAATTCACCAAATTTACTCAGACAACTCTTTCCAATCCCACTGCCATCTAGAAGGACAAGGGCAGCAGATACATGGGAACACCACCACCTCCAAGCCACGCAATATGTTGGAAATACATCAACGTTTCTTCACTGTCATTGGGTCGAAACTACCTCCTTAACAGCATTGTGGATTACCTAAATGAAAATGGACTGCAGCAGTTTAAGAAAGCAGCTCCCCACCTTTGGCTCAAGGGTGATTAGGGATGAGCAATAAGTAAAAACTGAAAGGACTGCAGGTGCTGTAAATCAGAAACAAAGACAGAAATTGCTGGAAAAGCTCAGCAGGTCTGGCAGCATCTGTGAAGAAAAAATACGTTTCGGATCAAGTGACTTTTCTCAGGTCACTGAACCCGAAATGTTAACTCTGATTTCTCTCCACAGATGCTACCAGACCTTTATAAGCAGTAAGTGCTGGCCCTACCAGTGACACCCACATCCTATGAATGAATTTCTAAAAATAATAACAGTTACATTTGACTGGTAGTCGATGTGATGGTGAACTTACTTCTGCAGGACAGAACTTTACAATCGATATAAAAACAGAAATTGCTCGGCAGGTCTGGCAGCATCTGTGGAGAGAAAGCAGAGTTAACATTTCAGGCCCAGTGGTGCTGCTTCAGAACTTGTTCTTATCAGCATAAAGTGTAATATCTCTGGGATGCATCAAGAGGCAAAGTCTCATTTGTGTTTGCTAAACAAAGCTACACTAAACCACACTGCTCTCACTTTCCAGCAAGCGGGCAGTTGTCTTGTATTTGGAGGAAGAAAATTAAAATTACCTGTGGTCCTTTAAAGGAATGTGCAATACCAAATTTGCAGACGACACAAAAGGTGGGAAGGCAAGTAGTGAGGAGTTTTCTTTCTTTATTCATTCACGGGATGAGGGCATCACTGGCTAGGCAGCATTTATTGCCCATCCCTAATAGCCCAGAGGGCAGTTCAGAGTCAACCACATTGCTGTGGGTCTGGAGTCACATGCAGGCCAGACCAGGTAAGGATGGCAGTTTCCTTCCCTAAAGGACATTAGTGAACCCGATGGACTTTTCCGACAATTGACAATGTATTCATGGTCATCATTCGGTTCTTAATTCCAGATATTTTTATTGAATTCAAATTCCACCATCTGTCGTGGTGGGATTCGAACCTGAGTCCCCAGAACATTATGTGGGTCTCTGGATTAACAGTCCACCGATAATACCACAATGACACAAAAAGTCTGCAGAAGGGTAGAGAGGTTAAGTCAGTGGGCAAAAACTTGGCAAATGGAGGACAATGTGTGAAATGTGAGGTTATCCTCTATGGCATTGGAGGCAGTTCAGAGAAAGTTCACCAGGTTAATACCAGGTATGGAGGGACTATCCTATAAGGAGAAGTTGAGTAGGTTTGGCCTGTACTCTTTGGAATTTAGAAGAATGAGAGGTGACCTGACTGAAGCATACAGGATTCTCAGGGGACTTGGTAGGATAGATGTGGAAAGATTGTTTCCCTTGTAGTAGACTCTGGGACTAGATAGCACAATCTCAGAATAAGGAGCACTTAATTAAGGCAGAGATGAAGAGGAATTTCTTCTTTCAGAAAATGGTGAATCTATGGAATTCTGTACCAGAGAGGGCTTTTGAGGTTGGGTCATTAAGCATATTCAAGGCTGAGACAGACAGATTTTTAATCAGTAAGGGGATCAAGGGTTATAAGGAAAAGACAGGAGAGTGGAGTTGAGAATGATCAGATCAGCCATGATCTCACTGAATGGCAGTGCAGACTCAATGGACTGAATGGTCTATTTCTGGCCATATGTCTTATCATCTCAGTCTTCTCAGCATAAGGTGCAATATCTCTGAAGTGAATCGAGAGGCATTTTGTGGTCCTCATGCGGAAAGCCTCCATGTCTTAATGTATTGAAGCCTATGACAAAGCCTCATTTGTGTTTGCTGTGACTGCTCAGGAATCATGTCACCAAAAAGTGTCCTGTTTTTGTTATTCCCCACATTAGTTACCGAATGAATCCAGCCGTGGCAGGTACTACTGTCACTGTCACATGAAGACATAGGCAGCATTGGTGCATTGGAGAGAGCCAAAGACTCAGGAACAACAGCAGCCTGCAGATGAATACTCTCCACATGCAGGAACCACAGAAGAAAGTTTTACCTTACTCCCTGAGGTGCAGAGGACGCTAAGATATCCCAGAGTTTACCATCCTCACTGTAGTTTCCTCTAGATGGCTGAAGCTCAGTGAAAGTGCCAACTGAGGATGTCCCAGGACACCATAACATAACTGTGTCTTCTGCTGGAGCAGGACACGAGCTCTTCAGGGGTAGTTGGCCATCAAGGTGATAGAGTTCTTTAAGCGACCTGTCCATTCCAAGCATCCACTGGGTTTCTGTGTGAACTCCCTCAGTTCTCATCCCACAAATGGATCAAGGAGGTTACCATGCGATTTGTGCAAGATCACTCTGCTTTTCCTCACGGTGAGGTCAGTGCCACAGCCCGGGGGCAGTGGAATTTGCATTTCACACTGGCTTCCCCTAGTTGGGGGCCACTATAGACTGTACACATATCACATCCAGAGTAGCATACTATAATATAGTTGAAGTCATTAACAGAAAAGGGTTCGTTTCCATCAATGCCCAATTCATCTGTGATCATGATTACCACAGCTTTGAGGTCTATACCAAGAATCCTGGCAGCTGCCTTGATGCCTATTTCCTTGTTTATTCTCAAATGCCAGTCTCATTCGAGGGGCTGAATACCATACAAGGATAGCTGCTGGGAGACAACCCTGCAGCCCCCCCCCCCGCCCCCCCCCTCCCCCCCCCCCCCCCCCGCCCTTTCTAACCATAGCCCCTTTAAGGAGCAGCGTGACTGAGGAAGAATGCAGATACACTGCAGCCTACTCTTTCACCAGGGTCATTGTGAAACAGAATGTACAGCTATTCCATAAGAGGTTCCACTTCTCGGATCAAGCTGGAAGGGCCTTGGATTGATCTGGATTGTGCTGTACATCCCTGCAATGCTGTGCTCTGCTCTGACTGAAGCAGGTAAGGAGGAAATGGCATGGACTCTGAGGAGCTGCGATAACAGCAGTGGTCTTCTGAGAAGGAAGATGAGGACATTGAATAGGAGTGATACAGCAATGAAGCATGGGGTGCAACAAGCCAGATGGAAATTAATTGGTAACTGGTTTTCAGAGGTACGAGTGGATAAACACATTATTCATTAGATATCATCAAATGTGATCAATGGATGAGCACATCATTCACTGGATGTTGTTGTTCCAAAGGCAACAGCCACCGTTTACATCAAAAGTCAGTGCAAATGCTTTGTTACGCTTTCCTCCTTCCTGTTGTGCAATAAATGTCACCAGTATCAGCTGTTTGAATGTTTCACAATGTCTGCTGCTTCCATATTCAAGAACAAGAATATTATCTTTTCCGCTGTGCATTAGGAAAAGATTGGCATACATTCAGAAATTGTTTTAACATCTCGTTAGTTTGAGCGGCTTCTTTCATGACCAGGGATACGAGAGCTGCACAACAAATTCTGGCCGTGATCAATATGGGTTTGAGAGGTATCCTGACGTAGACCCTTCGCTGTCACTGATCATCATTAGGCTCTCACTGCCTACAAGTGTGCAATTTTACAAACACAGCGAAAGGAGCAAGAATTGTTTTAGAAGGCTTCACACCAAAGTCTGCATGTCTGCAGTCAGTGCTTAAAAACTATCCTCCAACCAGAGCAATGTGCTATGAGTCAGAGTTCAGATGTTAATGGGATATTGATCATCACCAAATTCTGAATGAGCGTATGCTCACCTATAAGCCAAAATGAACGTTTGCACCTTAGAGAAATTCTTAGAGAAATGTGCAGTCATTAATGAGCACTCACTCACCAAAAGACAGAAGGAGTGGAACCTGAATAAAGGTAAGGACCCATCAGAATGCATTCCCATTGACTTTTCAATCAGTCATCTCCTCTCCAAAGTACAAGTTCTTGGTTGCAGTGATGTACATAAGGGTTGAGGAATCTCTCCAAGCTATTGCACGCTAGGAGGCTTCTCAGAGAACAGCACTGCCTCACCAATATAACCACTAACCTCCTTGAGATGTAAGAGTAGGCTGCTGGACGCTAACACTATGCCCGGTTAACCCAGTCCTACGGCTAAAGTGACAGTCGATCAGACAAACGAAAGTTCATATGTTTATGGGAGTGGCATTCTGTTTACAATTTGGTGTCCGCTGTGCCATCTATGTACTCTCAGCAGCTTTTCTGTTTCCTTACTCTCCCACCACGTCTATGTATAGTCTCAGAGTCTGCAGCTAAAGTGGAGGGAACCAGTAGTGGACCGTGTTGCTCTTGCAGATTTAGGCTGACAGGGTGTTTGTGACTAGAACATCCAGACATGTTGAGTGGGTCCTGCCCAGATGCACTGCTCGGCTATAACTTCCACAGCTTTGGGGATTGAAGCGAGGTGGAGGTGGAGGGGAGTGGCCGCTCTGGACTGTCCTAAGACAAGGTTTCTTGGGGACCTGTGCATAGTTTCCTCCTCTGTTTGAGTGACTGAAACCATCCTGTCTCTCTGGAGCAAGGTTGGCATCTCTCGCCCCTCTCTCTCGTACTAATGGCTAAAGCAAGGGGGCGCAGGCATTTCTGGCAGCATTCTGCTGGACCTGGGTCTCCAGGGCTTGAGCCAGTCTGTCCATGAAGACAGACAGACAGACACACGACAATGTCAGCACGTTATTGATAACAAAGGTGGACTCCTCCAGCCTTCGATCCAAGCTTGGTGCGTGTCTCTGCTACTCCACTGACTGTTACTGCCTGCCTGTTACTAATGACCAATATATGTGAGGTAATCTACTGTCGGAGCCTG
The DNA here is from genome assembly GCF_021869965.1 of Rhincodon typus. Lineage (NCBI taxonomy): Eukaryota > Metazoa > Chordata > Chondrichthyes > Orectolobiformes > Rhincodontidae > Rhincodon > Rhincodon typus. The sequence goes on from NC_063333.1 coordinate 15,037,075, forward strand.
AGCAGGGCCTGGGGTCTCTGGCAGTCCTCTGAGTACCAGCAACCCAAGCAATTTCTTCCTCAACAGCTGCATTGATGTGCCCAGTCCTGTGCTCACCAAATTGTGCTCCAGTCTCGAATCTGGCTGATGTACCCATTGATGTGGAAGGACCTGAGCACTGGGGAGACAGTCTTGCTGGGACAGCCACTGAGCGATCTGTACCTTCTACCTCAGAGATAGAGGAGGAGCTCATGTCCTGAGGGGCTGGCCTCTTCAGGCTTTCTCTGTGTGGACGTCGCTGGTACCTGGAGAGGACAAGGGAGGGAAGGAGTTGGGAGTAGGGGTAAAAGCTCAAGCATTTTATGAAGGCTTGGTGATAATGGGACTGCAGGACCATATGGCACTTCGAATCTTGTTGACTTGCTTGCCGAGCTAGCTGGTTATCATCGTACGGACGTTTTGTCACCACGCTAGGTAAATTCATCAGTGTGGCCTCCGATGAAGCGATGTAGTTCTACTCCACTTAGTATCTAGTCTGTTGAGGTGACCTTGTGTCCTGACAAAGGATTTCAGCCCAAAACGTTGAAGTTCCTGCTCCTCTGATGATGTCTGTCCTGCTGTGTTTTTCCAGCCTCACACCCATAGCCACTGATCCTCTACTCCTCTCAATGCTAACCATACGAGAAGTGTATAAAAAACTACCATCATGGAGGTGAATTCCCCCAAGGAGTAGGCCCGGACCAGCAAACATTAGGACACAGAAAGCTGCTGGGCTCTGATTGGCTGGCAGCATCTGGTTACCTGGAGCACCAGTGTCAAGGCCTATGATTCACCAAGAATCTTGCCAACACTTTTAATGAGTTGATTGGCTGGCCATACAGAGAGCTGTCTTGGCAATGGGGGTGGTATATTAGTCAGCACCTCTCAATCACCCCAATCCCAACAAGTTTAACGAAAAACGACGGGAAAATTTCACCTGACATTGACTCATCCGAAACATTTCTGTTTCCTTTATTTCAGATTTCTCACATTCAGTGTGTTTTGCTTTCACAACAGAAGGAGATGTTGACATTCCACATAAATGAGCACTCAATAACCATTTCTGCTCTGTCCCCAAGAATGACTAAATGACAATGTGTGCCTCTTTTTTGTAGAACAACCCTTGTGAGTAAATGTCTCAGCTATTGTGAGTAAATGAAGACATTTGCCAGCTTGCTTGCAGTTCCACGGTGAGGAGAGAATTTATATGGCAATTAACTGTAATGACTTCAGACCATGCTTTGTGTATTTGTCTCAAACTCCCCCACACAAGAACAAACAGAATTCACAGAAAGCAACCAAGTGGAATCAATCTTAAATTCACCATTCCTTGTTCTCACTAAAAAAAACACGATCGCATGAAAAACTACTGTGCAGGAAAGAGAGTCCTTGTGACCTTCAAACCAGTGACAATTAAACGTTTCCCTTTAGAAGTCAAACCTTAGAAAGTGAGAGTGGAATCTGATAATAATTTAACAAGTAAGTCACGTGTGACACAGGGTAGGTGTAACACAGGGGACACAGAACTGCAGATGCTGGAAATCAGATACAAAAACAGAAATTGCTGGAAAGGCTCAGCAGCTGTGGAGAGAAATCAGAGTTAACATTTCGAGTTCAGTGATCTGAGGAACGTTAACTCTGATTTCTCTCCACAGATGCTGCCAGACTTGCTAAGCCTTTCCAGCGAGCTCTGTTTTTTTTTCAAGTATTCACAAAATGGTTGCAGAGTTACAGCACAGGAGGAGATCTCTCAACCCATCTTCACTGCACTGGCTTTCCAAATGAACAACTTAGCAAATGGCACTCCATGGCCACACAATATTCCTTTTCAGATAACAATCCAACTCCCTCTTAATTGCTGTGATAGAACCTGCCTCCGCCATTCTCTCAAGCTGTGACCCCAGATCATTTTCCTCATGGCTCCATCAGGTTCTTTTGCCTGTTGCCTTAAATATGTACCCACTTGTTCTTGATCCTTCCACCAAAGGGAACAGTCTTTCTATCTCTATTCTACCTAGATATTTCATGATTTTGAATAATCTATCAAATTTTAAGACTATACATCGATCAAAACTTAAATTGTCTTCTCCGAGGAACACAGGCCGATCTCTCGAATATATCTTCCTAACTGAAGTTCTTCAACCCTGGAACAATTTTAGCAAATCCTTTAATATCTTTGCAACTTCACACCCAGAAATAAATGCAATTCTTCAATTTTGTGTGTTATACAAGTACAACATAACTTCCTTGGTTTTATTTTCCATGCCCCAGTGAACGAGTAACTTCATGGGCAACTTCAATCAACTTATGGATTGGATGAATCTGCACCAAATCTGTGGAGGAAAAATTTCTGGAATGAGTTCAAGATAACTTTCTGGAGCAATATGTTGAAGAGACAAATAGGACATGGGTGATTTGATATCTATTATAAAGCATATGAAAAAGTCTAATTCATAAGTTTGTGGTACAATAACCTTTAGGGAATAATGACCATAGTATGATAAACTTTTCTATTAAGTTTGAAAAAGATGTAGTTCTATCTGAAACTGAAGCCTTGAGCCAAAACAACAGCAGCAATGAAAATGTAAGATCATAATAAGTGGTCCATTGGAAAAATTCATTAAACTTTTTGATGGTAGATTGGCAACAATTAGCGTTCAAAGAATTAACATTTGGTCTCCATACTATGCGCATTTCTCCATGGTCAAACAGGAGAAGTGAGTGCGTCATGGCTAACAAGGGAACTGAAACATAGTATTACATCAAAGAAAAAGACTTAGAAAGTTGCTAGAAATATGTTGTTAGCTTGAGGACCAAGAGTATTTTAGAATTTAGTAAAAGAGAACCAAAAATTGATAATGAAAGAGAGAATAGAGTATGAATGTAAAATAGCAATGAACTTAAAAAGAGCTTGTAGAAGCTTCTGTGGGTCTATTAAAAGAACAGGATTAGCAAAAGAAAAATGTGTGTCCATTAAGAGCAAAGACAAGAGAATTTATAATAAGAAATAAAGAGTAGTTTAAAAAGTACTTTGTCTCTGTCTTTACAGGAAGACACAAAAATTCTCCCTGATAAATTTATTACATTTCTTTGAGGAGATAGCAGGCAGGATAGATAAAGGGGACCTGGTAGATGTAATATCTTTGGATTTCCAAAAGGCATTCCATAAGGTACAGCACAGAAGGCTACTTTATAGGATAAGAGCCTATGGTGTTCAGGTATATATCAGCATGGTTAGAGGGCTAGCTATCTAATAGAGTTGAAGTTAAAGAGTAGAGCAGTTTTGTTAAAACTAAAGAAGGCACTAGTCAGACCACAGATGGAATACTCTGAACTGTTATGTCCCTTTATTGAAGGAAAGATATACTGGTACTGAAGACAGCATAAAGAAGATTCACCACTGATCCTGGGTATGGAGGGATTGAAGACAATTGAATAAGTTGATCTCGTACTCATTGGAGTTTAAAAGAATGAGAGGAGACCTTTTAGAAGCATCTAAAATTCCTAGGGGACTTGACAAGGTCAATGCAGAGAGCTTGTTTTCCCTGAAAGAATCTAGGGCCAGGGGGTGTGTTCTCAGAATAAGGGGTTGCACATTTAAGACAAAGACAAGAAGGGAGTCTTTCTCTTAGAGGGTAGTGAATCTTGGAAATCTTTACCACAGAGGGCTGCTGGTGTTGGGATGTTAAGTATATTTGAGGCTGAGGGAGCCAGATTTTAAATTATTAAAGGGATCCAGAGTTATGGGGATAAATCGGGAATGTGGTGTTGAGAGTTATCAGCTCATCCAATCATCTCACTGACTGTCAGAATGGACACAATGGGCCAAATGGCCTAGTTCTGCTCTTACGATTTTGGTATTATATATAATTTAATCCATGACCTGGATGTATAAAGGATAGTAACCTGTGAGATTTTGCAGAGTCAGTGTTACATTGATAAGACTGGCTCTCCCTGAATATAGAGTCAAAGAGTTATAGAGTTATAAAGCATAGAAACAAATCCTTCAGTTCAACTTGTCCACACCAACCAGATATCCTAAACTGATCTAGTCCCTTATGCCAGCGTTTGGCCCATATCCTTCTAAACCCTTCCTATTGATGTACCCATCCAGATAGCGTTTTAGATGACTATCCCTAATCAATCCTTGCCTTTCCAAATGCATGGAAACCCTATCCTTCAGAAACCCCTCGATCAACTTACCAACCACTGATGTCAGGCTCACAGTTGATACTAGTGACTTTTATTGTCCTTCTCCACAGTAAATATTGACGTGAAATATTCAGAAGAGGAAGCGTCACTGGACCCAAAATACTCAATCTGATATCTCTTCACAGATGCTGCCAGACCTGCTGAGTTTTTCCAGCAACTTCTGTTTATGTTTCTGATTTACAGCATCTGCAGTTCTTTCGGTTTTTATGATGTGAAATATTTGTTTAGTGCCTCACCCATCTCCTGTGGTTCCACACACGGAAGGCCTCATTGATCTTTAAGGGGTCTTATTCTCACCCGAGTCACTTTTTTGCCCTTAATGTATTTGTAGAACCCTTTGGATTCTCCTTATCCCTATTTACCAGAGCTAACTCATGTCCCCTTTTTGCCTCCTGAATTCCCTTTTAAGTATCCTCCTGCTGTCCTTGTACTCCTCGAGGGATTCACTCAATCCTAGCTGTCTATACCTGACACATGCCTCCTTCTTTTTCTTGAAGGAAGCCTCAATTTTCCTAGCATTCCCTACACCTACCATCCTCACCCTTCGCACTAATAGAAACATACCATCTCTAAGACCTCATTGTCTCAGTTTTGAAAGCCTCCCACTTTCCACAGTCACTTTTCCAGTGAACAGCCTCTCCCAATCGACTTTTGAAAGTTCCTGCTCAATTCCGTCAAAATTGGCCTTACTCCAATTTAGAACTTTAACTTTTAGATCAGGTCTATCCTTTTCCATAAGTATTTTACAACTAATAGAATTGTGATCACTTGTCCGAAGTGCTCTCCCACTAACACCTCACTCATTTGCCCTGCCTTATTTCCCAAGAGAAGGTCAAGTTTTGCTCCTTCTCTACTAGATACATCCACATGTTGAATAAGAAAATGTTCTTGTACACACTTAACAGATTCCTTTCCATCCAAGCCCTTAACACTACGGCAGTCCCAGTCTCTGTATGGAAAATTAAAATCCTCCAAGCTTGAATGAAGTATTATTATTCGGATTCTGAGTCACCCAGCACTCTATCAAGTCAAACAACTGCAGTTATCTGGCGTGGTTGGCGGGATCTCAGGCCATATCCCCAGGACATGGCATGAATATAGTGTTGGATGAGTTAGTACTAATTCACCATCTATAATGAGTGCAGAGAGCCACACTGGATAGACCTGATCTAAAAGTTAAAGTTCTAAATTGGAGTAAGGCCAATTTTGACAGAATTAAGCAGGAACTTTCAAAAGTTGATTGGGAGAGGCTGTTCACTGGAAAAGTGACTGTGGAAAGTGGGAGGCTTTCAAAACTGAGACAATGAGATCTTACAGACAGTATGTTTCTGTTAGTGCGAAGGGTGAGGATGGTAGGTGTAGGGAATGCTAGGAAAATTGAGGCTCCAGTCAAGATCCACACAATGTGAGCAGCAGAAACTTGCTGGTGGGACGGGAGAGTCAAAGCCTCGATGGCAAGACTTAAGATCCCCTAAGAGTCGTTAATGGAACAGTTAAGCCAAAAAAAGTTGCCAGATGGGGAAAGAAGACTGTGCAAGGTGTATAAACATCTGAAGAAAAGACATAAAAAAATAACATTGTGAGAGAAATCAAAAAAACAAAGTTTAAAATAGAATTCATTTAAAATAAAGGTCACATAAAATGTCATGCCTTTTGGAACATACATGAGCCGAAGGCATTTTTGAGCTTTCTTTGTTTCCTTTTCTGGAAAGCAACCAGTAAAAAACATCAAGTTCAAGGGACATTGAAAAAAAAGAATGAACGCATAGGCAACCAAAAACAAGACTCATTTCTTTGGAAACAAGTTTTAGAAAAGAGAAATTTAAAATGAAAGGAAACCTCATAGGTTTTTTTGAATTTTGCTATTATTTTGACATGTGGAATTTTACAAGTTACTTTTGAAAAACAGAGATACCTAAGCAAAAAGAATGGATCTAAAAGAGATATTAGTGCCTGGAATCAAACAGAAATGTTTGGTTTTTCTTTTAAGAATACTGTAAGAATATTTTATTGGATAGTGAACATTCTCCAAGACTCATGAATGAGACAGAATGGTAGTTATGAGATGCCTCAGTTAGGTTAGAAGATTGAAACAGTAAATATATTTTGTTTCAGAACACGAAACAATTTAACAGGGTGTAATTTAGTTTAATATATATCAATTTGGGATTTATATAGGTTAGAGTGAAAGTAAAATGCAGACAAGAGTCCAGGTAGTTCTGCTATAACACGTGTTCTGTTAACACGAATTGGCTGTAACATGATTGATGAATAGTGGGATAACAAGATGTAGAGTTGGATGAACACAGCAGGCCAAGCAGCATCAGAGGAGCAGGAAAGCTGATGTTTCGGGTCTGGACCCTTCTTCAGAAATCTGGCAGTTCCTACGATCTCTGATGAATAGGGGACACTGTTTAGATAATGCAAACTTTCTGCTGCACAGGTATAGCAATGATCTGTAGCGATTTCTCTATAACGCGATTTTCTATCGTGAGGTCATCCAAGAATGCAACTATTGCGTTATAGGAGAACTACCTGTATATCTGGAATAATTTTGGATTGGAAGAATTAAAGTTTGGGAACTATACTAGCAATAATATGGAATATCCACACGTTGGATATGGCTTAAGGAAAGAAAACTGAAGGATCCTTTAAATCCATTTGATTTGTCACTTAGAGCATTTATGCGTCACTGCTAGCAATCAAGAATTAGCAATAATTTTGCTCAAGAATGTGATTGAGTGAGGCAATGTGTAGGTGGACAATACCAGCACTGGTAGATAGTGACAATTCACATCTTCAGGTGGGGTGATGAGAAGAATTGGAACCATAAGACCATAATAAATGGGAACAGGCCATTCAGCCTCTGGACCCTGCTTCACCCTTTAATAGGATCATGGCTGATTCAACATTTCTTATGTCCACTTTTCCCTGTAACCCTTGATTCCCTTACTAATCAAGATACTATCTATTTCATCCTCAAATACACACAAGGACTCTACCCCATAGCTCTCTGTAGCGAGGTGTTCCAAAGATGCACAACCCTCTGAGAGATGAAATTCCTCCTCATCTCAATTTTAAAATTGGTGTCCTTTTATTCTGCGACTATACCCACTGGTCCTAGAATCTTCCATGAGTGGAACATTCTCTCAGCATTGAACCTGCCAAACCTGGTGGCACGATGGCTCAGTGGTCAGCATTGCTGCTTCACAGCGCCAGGGATCTGGGTTTGATCCCACCCTTAGGTGACTGCCTGTGTGGAGTTTGCACATTCTCCCTGTGGCTGTGTAGGCACCGACCAGGTGCTCCAATTCCCTCCCACAGTCCAAAGATAGGCACATCAGGTGAATTGGCCATGCTAAATTACCCATAGTGTTCAGGAGTGTGTAGGTTTGCTGCATTAGCCATGGGAAATGCAGTGGCAGGGTGATGGGTCTGAGTTGGATGGTCTTTGGAGGATTAATGTGGATTCAATGGGCTGAATGGCCTGTTTCCACATTGTAGGGATTTTGTCCTAAGTCCCTTAAGAATCCTAAACGTTTCATGAATAGAGTCCCAACCTGTTTAGACTTTGCTCTTAAGACAATCCTTCCATACCTGGGATCAACCTTAAAAACAAACTGAAATGTTGGGTACAGATTCTAAATGTGCTGCCCCACTCAGCAAGCTAGCATTTATATAAACAATAGTTATGTTTTTGGTACAGTTCACGATTATATGGTAGTACAGAGTCAAAGGTGGGGACTACTTCACCTCAGGAGGAGGACATATATTGCATGAGATAGTACATAAGGAATTCATGGAAGAGGCTTTAGAGGCAGCAGAGATGAAGGTTAAAGAACACCAGATCAGAAGAAATCTCATCAAGTAGGTAAGCAATGGGCAGATGAGGCAGCTAAAGACTCACCAATCGCAACTAGCCCAAGCACAGGGTGGCAACAGTGGGGCATTGAGTAAGTTTAAGCCAGAGACTGATAGATTTCTAGTCACTAACAACATCAAAGGATATGGGGATACTGTTGGAATACGATCTTGAGGTAGATGATTAGCGTAATCTAATTTGATGCAGCAGGCTCGATGGGCAGAAAGCCCTACTTCTGTTCTTCTATTCCTAATAAAGTCAAGTATGCTGCATGCTTTATTAATTTATGATTTATCAAAAAATTACAGTAGGTAGCAGAGTTGATAAGGGGGAACCAGTGGACGCAGTTTACTTAGAGTTTCAGAAGGCTTTTGATAAGGTCCCACATAACAGATTTGCATATAAAATGAACACACGTGGGATTGGGGGTAATGTAATGACATGGATTGGGAACTGGCTAGCAGACCAGAAAAAAAGAATAGGAATAAACAGGTCATTTTCCAAGTGACAGCCAATAACTAGTGGGGAAAAGTTGAGTGAGTGAGCCAACGCAATGCAGATGAAGTATCATGCGGATAAATATGAGGTTATCCACTTTGGTAACATAAATAGGAAGGCAATGAAGAAGGCAAGTGTTATGTTTGCTTTCATAACGAGAGGATTCGAGTACAGGAGCAGTGATGTCTTGCTGCAATTAGACAGAACCTTGGTGAAACCACATCTGGAGTATGATGCAGTTTCATTCTCCTTATTTGAGAAAAGACTTTCTGGCAATGGGGGCAGTGCAATGACGGTTTACCAGATTAATCCTTGGATGGCAGGACTATGAAGAGAGACTGGATCGATTAGGACTATTTTCACTGGAGTTTCAAAGATTGATGGGGAATCTCATGGAAATCTATACAAATCTAATAGGACTAGACATCTAATACAGGAAGGATGTTCCTAATGATGGGGAAGTCCAGAACCAGTGGTAACAGTCTAAAGATACAGGGCAGGCTATTTAGAATTGAGATAAGGTGAAATATTTTCACCCAGAGAGAGGTGAATTTGTGGAATTCTCTGCAACAGAAAGCGGTTGAGGCCAAAGCGTTGAATGTATTCAAGAAGGAGATGGATACTTTTTCTCCCTTCTTTATTCATTCACAGGATGAGGGTGTTGCTGGCTCGGCATCATTTATTGCCATCCCTAATTGCCCAGAGGACAGTTAAGAGTCAACAACATTGCTGTGGGTCTGGAGTCACATGTAGGCCAGACCAGGTAAGGATGGCAGTTTCCTTTCCTCAAGGACATTAGTGAACCTGATGGGACTTTTCCCAACAATTGACAATGGATTCGTGGTCACAATTAGACTCCTAATTCCAGATTTCTATTAAATTCGAGTTCCACCATCTGTCGTGATGGGACTTGGCTTTCACAGCCTTCAGTGGTAGCAAATTCCACAGGTTCATTCCCCTATGAATAAAGGATTTTTTTCCTCATCTCAATCGTAAATGATCCACCCTGTATCTTGAGACTACGTTCCCTGGTTCTGCACTTCCCAACCAGGGAAAACATTCTCCCCTCCCATATAGCCCTATTTGAACTGTACGTGTTTCCATTAAATCCCTTCTCATCCTTTTTAAACACTGATGAATACAAGCCCAATTGAACCAGTCTCCATAGAAGGAACTATTAGGACAGATGACCAAAACCTAGGTCAATGAGTTAGGTTTAACGGAGCACATTTTAAAGGAGGAGAGAGAGGGAAGTAGAATTATCGCTAAACATTTACTGTACTGGCCAACATTCAGTTTATTGGGAGTTGACAGGCAGGTGTGAGTGAGATTGCTGGGGAATCATAGGCCCCGATACTGGTGTGTTCCAGGCTACCACATGTTGCTTGCCAATCAGAGGCCAGTTGCTTCTGGGTCCTAGAGTCCACCAGTCCATGCTTGCTCCTTGGGGTATCTGGTGGAGGCAAGCAGCGGGGATCTTGGGGAGAAGGGGATGGGTGGTCAAACACAAAGGCAGGGTGGGGTGACTTTCAGAGGACAACCCCTTGTCCCCATCCATTCCCTTGCTCACTTACTTACTTACTTACTTACTTTCTTTTTTTATTTATCTATTAATTGGTTATTTGAAAGGACCATAGCAGAGAAGTATTAGAAAGTATTTAACTCATAGATTGAGATAAAGTAATAAAGTAATTAACTAAGTAGAGATGGCTGGGCAGGTGATGTGCAGTAGCTGTATGATGTGGGAGCTGGCTGATCCCATAGTGAACGGCAGTGACCACATCTGCAGCAAGTGTTGGTTGCTGGAAGAACTCCGGCTCAGAGTTGAAGATCTGGAATCTGAGCTTCAAACACTGCAGCACATCCGGGAGGGGGAGAGTTACCTGGATGTTTTGTTTCAGGAGGCAGTCACACCTGGTAGATTAAGTAATTCAAATTCAGTTAGTGATCAGGGACAACAGGGTGTGACTGCAAGTGAGGCAGGTGGGGGGATCCTGAGTTCAGGAGTGGAGGAGCCTCAGCTTTTGACCTTATCCAACAGGTACGAGATACTTCCTCCCTGTGTGGATGAGTAAAAGGGCTGCGGGGAGGATGAGCCAGCTCACCGTGGCACCATGGTGCAGAAGGCCATTCAAGAGGGGGGAGCAAAAAGACAGGTGGTAGTTATAGGGGATTCTATAGTTAGGGGGATAGATAGTATCCTTTGCAAGCCGGATCGGGAGTCCCACATGGTGTGTTGCCTGCCCGGTGCCAGGGTGCAGGACATCTCTGACCGGCTTGAAAGGATATTGGAGAGGGAGGGGGAGGATCCAGTTGTTGTGGTCCACATTGGGACTAACAACATAGGCAAGGCTAGAATGGAGGACCTGTTTGGGGATTATCAAGCACGAGGAACAAAATTAAGGAACAGGTCCTCGAGGGTCATAATCTCCGGATTACTGCCCGAGCCACGTGCAAATTGGCTTAGGGATAAGAAAATTAGGGAAGTAAACACGTGGCTAAGGGAGTGGTGTGGGAAAGAGGGGTTCCATTTCATGGGGCATTGGCATCAGTTTTGGAACCGGTGGGATCTGTACCAATGGGACGGTCTCCACCTGAACCGATCTGGAACCAGTGTTCTTGTGAAAAGGATAAATACGGTGGTCACTAGGACTTTAAACTAGTGAGTTCGGGGGAAGGGAAAGGGAAAACGACAGGGAGTATGATGGTAAATAAAAAGGCAAGCAGCAGGTTAGCATGTGTGCAGGAGGGTTTAAGTTCAAGGCCGACTATGAAAGAAGCAAAAAGGAAGGATAACTCAGGAGATATTATTAGAGATGTTGGAAATCATGAGGGTAAGAAAGCTAGCATAAAGGCACTTTACCTGAATGCTCGTAACATTCGTAACAAGGTTGATGAGTTAACGGCACAAATCATCGCAAATGAATATGATTTGGTAGCCATTACGGAGACATGGTTACAGGATGGTCACGACTGGGAGTAAAATATCCAAGGGTACCAGACTATTCGGAAGGACAGACAGGAAGTTAAGGGAGGTGGTGTAGCTCTGATATTCAAGGACGCCATCAGGGCGGTGCTGAGAGATGATATAGGTTCTATGGAGAATGAGGTTGAATCCATTTGGGTGGAAATTAGAAATTCTAAGAGGAAAAAGTCACTGATAGGCGTAGTCTTTAGGCCACCAAATAATAACATCACATTGGGGCGGGCAATAAACAAAGAAATAACTAAAGCCTGTAAAAATGGTACGGCAATTATCATGGGGGATTTTAACCTACATGTAGATTAGTCGAACCAGCTCGGTCAGGGTAGCCTTGAGAAGGTGTTCGTTGAGTGTATCCATGATAGTTTTCTTGAACAGTATGTAATGGAACCGACGAGGGAGCAAGCTATCCTAGATCTGGTCCTGTGTAATGAGACAGGAATAATTAATGACCTCATAGTTAGGGATCCTCTTGGAAGGAGTGATCACAGTATGGTTGAATTTAGAATACAGGTGGAGAGTGTGAAGATAAAATCCAGTACCAGGGTCCTGTGCTTGAACAAGGGGAACTACAATAGAATGAGGGAGGACTTGGCTAAAGTAGACTGGAAACAAAGATTTTATGGTGGGACAGTTGACGAGCAGTGGAGGACTTTCAAAGCAATCTTTCAAAGTGCTCAGCAAAAGTATATTCCAATGAAAAGGAAGGACTGTAAGAAAAGGGGTAATCTGCCATGGGTGTCTAAACAAATAAGGGAGGCTATCAAATTGAAAGAGAAGGCATACAAAGTGGCCAAAAACAGCATGAAACTAGAAGATTGGGAAAACTTTAAAGGTCAACAGAAAGCTACAAAAAGAGCTATAAAGAAAAGTAAGATAGAACATGAGAAAAAACTAGCACAGAATATAAAGACAGATAGCAAAAGTTTCTACAAATATATAAAATGAAAAAGAGTGGCTAAAGTAAACGTTGGCCCTTTAGAGGATGAGAAGGGGAATTTAGTTATGGGATATGATGAAATGGCCAAGGCATTGAACAGGTATTTTGTATCGGTCTTCACAGTGGAGGACACTAATAACATGCCAGTAATTGACAAAGAGACGAAGGTCGGTGAGGACCTGGAAACAATCGTTATTACGGAAGAGGTAGTGTGGGCAAGCTAATGGAGCTAAGGATTGATAAGTCTCCTGGCCCTGATGGAATGCATCCCAGGGTACTAAAAGAGATGGTGGGAGAAATAGCAGGTGCACTGGCAGTAATTTTCCAAAATTTGCTGGACTCTGGGGCAGTCCCAGCAGATTGGAAAACAGCAAATGTGATGCCACTGTTTAAAAAGGGAAGTAGACAAAAGATGGGGAATTATAGACCGGTTAGCTTAACCTCTGTAGTGGGGAAGATGCTCGAGTCTATTATCAAGGAAGAAATAGCAAGGCATCTTGATAGAAATTGTCCCGTTGGGCAGACGCAGCATGGGTTCATGAAGGGCAGGTCATGCTTGACAAATCTTTTGGAATTCTGTGAAGACATTACGAGCAAGGTGGACAATGGGGACCCAGTGGATGTGGTGTACCTAGATTTCCAAAAGGCCTTCGACAAGGTGCCGCACAAGAGGCTCCTGCATAAGATAAGGATGCATGGCATTAAGGGTAAAGTATTAGCATAGATAGAGGATTGGTTGACTAACAGGAAGCAAAGAGTGGGGATAAATGAGTGCTATTCTAGCTGGCAGTCAGTGACTAGTGGTGTGCCTCAGGGATCGGTGTTGGGACCGCAATTATTTACAATTTATATAGATGATTTGGAGTTGGGGACCACGTGTAGTGCGTCAAACTTTGCAGAGGAACATAGATACACTGAGTAAGTGGGCAAAGGTCTGGCAGATGGAATACAATGTAAATAAATGTGAAGTCATACATTTTGGTAGGACTAATAGTAAAAATGTTTATTACTTGAATGGTAAAAAGTTGCAGCATGCTGCTTGGCAGAGGGACCTGGGTGTCCTTGTGCATGAATCACAGAAGGTAGGTCTGCAGGTACAACAAGTAATTAGGAAGGCAAATGGAATTTTGTCCTTCATTGCTAAAGGAATTGAAATTAAAAGCAGAGAGGTTATGTTGCAGCTGTACAAGGTGCTGGTGAGGCCACACCTGGAGTACTGTGTGCAGTTTTGGTCTCCTTACTTGAGAAAGGATGTATTGGCACTGGAGGGGGTGCAAAGGAGGTTCACTAGGTTGATTCCGGAGTTGAGGGGGCTGGCTTATGAGGAGAGACTGAGTAGATTGGGATTATATTCATTGGAATTCAGAAGATTGAGGGGGGATCTTATAGAAACATATAAAATTATGAAGGGAATAGATAAGATAGAAGTCGAGAGGATGTTTCCACTGGCAGGTGAAGCTAGGACAAGAGGGCATAGCCTCAAGATTAGAGGAAGCAGATTTAGGACTGAATTGAGAAGGAATTTCTTCACCCAGAGGGTTGTTAATCTATGGAATTCCTTGCCCAGTGAAGTAGTTGACGCTACTTCAGTGAACGTTTTTAATAAAAAGGTAGATTTTTTTTGAACAATAAAGGAATTAAGGGATACGGTGAGAACGACGGTAAGTGGATCTGAGTCCACGAAAAGATCAGCCATGATCTTATTGAATGGCGGAGCAGGCTCGAAGGGCCAGATGGCCTACTCCTGCTCCTAATTCTTATGTTCTTATGTTCTTAGGGCAATTGGAGCAGCACCATCCAAATCGGCAGGTAGGGTGTCTTGCTTTTCCAACTGGGAATTCATCACCTGCTTCATCCAGCAGGGAGCCAGCTGATTGAGAAGGTGCTGAAATGAAGCCATTAATTGGCCATTAATTGTCAACTTAAGGGCCTTAACTAGTATCTGGTCACATTGTTCACTCAGGAAGCTAACTTCAACCCAGAAGCTAACTGGGGATGTTGAGGGGGGTGGGGTGTGAGTTTCTCTTCACCGCTGAGTCTCCCTATTATTTCCCCTCCCCACCCGACATCTCCCGCCAGCTCAGGGAGGGTGTGCGTGGGCGTGAAAATGTGCCCCAAGGAAACAAAGTGCAAAGCTTAGGACCCAGGCAGCTGAAGGGCACAGTGACCAATGATGTTCCTATTCAAACAGATGTGCTGGAAAAACCAGAATTGGAGAAGCACCAAGATTTCAGTGGTTTGTAAAGCTGAAGGACTGGAAAGAGTGGCAAGTTCTGAAAAAGAGTTGAGAATTTTAACAGAGATAACAGAGTAAAAAAAACTTTCTGAAGAAGCGTCCCGAACTGAAACGTCAACTTTTCTGCTCCTCTGATGCTGCCTGGCCTGCTGTGTTCCTCCAGCTCCACACTGTGTTATCTCTGACTTCAGTATCAGCAGTTCTTACTATCTCTGAGAATTTTAACATGTTGCTGTTTTCTTTGGAGGGAGCAGCAACATCCATTCAATGTGATACAAAGAAGGACGAGTGTATCATTAGACAGTTAATTCAAGAAGGGGAAATCTGCTTTTTCAGCATTGTCTCTGACTCTGCTTGAACAACTGAAAACTCTGATTAATGAAAGCCCCAGACTGAAATAAAGTTGGAGATTCTCACAATAACCAAACCACCTTCCTCTGAGTTATTCGCCACACCTAGAAAAACATCTAGCAGCTTTGACAAACGTACACACTCTGAGCGTTGCAGTAAAGTCGGTGATCTATTAGTTTTGCATTTGCCCATCCATTAAACAGATGGTTCTTACCATCAAACTCAGGAAGTAGATTCTCCAGTGGAAAGTGACAAGGTTGTTTAGGTTAGTCACCCCATCTAAACTTCTGTAAAGCCATTGAAAATGGTGTTCAGATCCTGAAAAAGATGCAGAACCCACATTAAACAGAGTCCAAGAAGTAGCTTCATCCAAAATGACATTTTTTTTGTGGAATTGTGTTGGTTAGCAACAGTGAAGAAGTGTTGGTTTGAACTTAATACCCCTGTTCTCAGAATCTTCCTGCCAACAGCATCAGTTTTGCATCAGTGAGCATCTATTGAAATTTGGCATTTGTATGTCTTTTTTAATAACTTATTGGGTACAAACTCTTCTCAGACCTCACATACAATGCCATAGCTATTAACTTTGTGTGATTCTAAAGGCAATGAATGAGCAAAGAACAAAGAACAATACAGCACAGGAACAGGTCCTTCAGTCCTCCAAGCCTGCACCAACACATTTTGACCTTTCATACTAAAACTGTCTTCAATTACGGGATCCATAACCCTCTATTTCCTTTCTATTCACGTATTCATTCAGGTGCTTCTTGAATGCCGCTATTGTGTCTGCTTCCACCACCTCCTCTGGCAGTGCGTTCCAGGCACTCACCACCCTTTGTGTGAAAATCTTGCCTTGCACATTTCTTTTAAACATCTCCCCTTGCACCTTGAACCTGTGTCCCCTAGTAATGGAGCCTTCCACCCTGGGAAAAAGCCTCATACTTTCCACCCTATCCATGTCATTCACAATCTTACAAACTTCTATCAGGTCGCCCCTCGACCTGCTGCATTCCAGTGAAAATAAACCCAGTCTACCCAACCTTTCTTCATAGCTAAAATCCCCCATACCAGGCAACATTCTGGGAAATCTTTTCTGTACCTTTCTGGTAGTGTGGTGACAAGAACTGTATGCAATATTCCAAGTGTGGCCTAACTAAAGTTCTATGATGCTGTGCCATAACTTGCCTATCCTTATAATCAATGCCCCTTCCAATGAAGGCAAGCATGTTATAGGCCTTTTTCACTACATTATCTACCTGCACTTGCCACCTTCAGTGACCTATGGGCCTGCACACCCAGATCCCTCTGCATATCGATATTCCTAAGGGTTCTGCGTTCACTGTATAATTTCCACCTGTACTTGATCTTCCAAAATGCATAACCTCACATTTGTCTGGATTAAACTCCATCTGCCGTTTTTCTGCACATGCATCTAACTGATCTATATCCTGCTGTATCCTTTGACAATCCTCCTCACTATCCGCAACTCCACCAATCTTTGTACTATCTGCAAACCTATTAAATAGACCAGCTACATTTTCCTCCAAATCATTTATGTAAGTCACAAACAGCAGAAGTCCCAGCACTGATCCTTGTGGAACACCACTAGTCACAACCCTCCATTCCAAAAAGCATCCTTCCACCGCTACCCTCTGTCTCCTATGACTAAGCCAGTTCTGTATCCATCTTGCCAGCTCACCCTGATACCTTTTGCACCTTTTGAATCAAATAGAAGCAAGAATCGAGAGAGAACTGGAAAACAGGCTCCTTTTTCGTAATCAGCCAGTTTACACAATTGCATCAAGCTGAATTTAGAACTGGGGACACAGTTTAAAAACAAAATGTTTTCCACTTTAGGTAAAGATGAGGAAGAATTTCCCATGAGTTATTGGAATTGCTTTTCAAATAAAGTAGTTGAGGCTGGGTTATTGAACATATTCAGGGCTGAGTTAGATTTTTGATTGACAAATGTGGGCGAAAAACTGGATTTAAGGGCACAAGTCTTTGATCTAGTTGAATGCGACTGACAGAATCTACTTCTTTACCTGTCAAAATTGTTCATAATTTTAAACACCTTAATAAAGTCATGTCTCAGTCTTCTATGCTTCAAGGAAAATAAGTTCAATTTCTCAAATTATTCCTTGTATCTAAAATCACTCATTGCTCATATCATTCTAGTACATATCCTTTGTACTTTCTCCAGGGCTTTAACAACCTTCCTTAAATAAACTGCCCAGAACTGAACACAATACTCCCAATGTGGTCTGTAGAGGTGTAGCATCACGTCCTTGTTCTTATACTCAATACCTTTATTATTAAACCCAAGTGTCCTGTGAGCCTTCTTAACAACTGTTTCAACTTGCCTCTGCTCCTATATTCCCCTCAAAGTTGGACTATTGAACCTGTATTGTCTCTCAGTGCACCTTTGACCAAAACTTATTTCCTAGCATTTTGCTGCATCTTCCAGGTGTCAGCTCATTTGGCCAACAGGTCAATATTCCTCTGAAGTTGCTTAGCAGTATCCTCACAATTTAATACTCTCCCTAGCTTAGCATCATCTGAAAACTTAGACATTTTGTCCTTCTTTCCCATTTCAAAATTGTCTACTTGATCAGAAAAATCAAATGTTCCAACACTGATCCCTGGGGAACATTACTTTTAACTCATCTCCAGCCTGAGAAATGTCCAATTATATCTACCGTCTAATTCCTTTCTTTTAGCCAAATTCTACTGCTGCCAAAGACCCAACAATCCCAAACGTTTTGAATTTGCTGACCAACTTACCACATGGCACCATATCAAATGCCTTCTGTAAGTCCAAATAGACAACATCCATTTCCTGTGTCACCTTGTCAAGGAACTGAATTAAGTTTGTCAGACATGACCTGTCCTTGACAAAGCCATGTCTAGTATTAACATTAATATTAATATTTTTCTCTAAGTGTATATTTACCTTATCCCTTATCATGGTCTTCATCAGTTTTCCCACTGTTGATGTCCAGCTTTGTAATTTCCTGGATTATCCTTTGCCCATTTCTTAAACAATGGTGTCACATTTGCAATCCTCTAGTCTCCTGTGTTCAGAGATGCCTGGAAAATATCTGTCAATGGCTCCACAATTTGCTTCCTTACCTGTCTGAGCAATCTAAGATGCATCCCATCTGGGCCTGTCAACTTCTCTACCTGAGGTTCTGCCAGCTTTTTTAGCACCTATTCTCTATATATCACTATACTGTTCAGTTGCTCAACACCTTCGTTTTCAACTCAGCCATTGTAACCATTTTGCAAAGATAGAAATGAAGTGTTCGTTTAGTACTTTTGCCGTAGCCTTTGCTTCAGCGAACAACTTAAACTGCTTGTTCCTTATGGCTCCCATTCTATCCTTTACCAATTTTTGACTATTAATGTGTTTGAAGAACATTTCACTGTTTGTTTTAGTGTAATATTCTTTCCTTGTGTTTTGGCTTAGCCTTCCATATTCCAGCCTTAACCTCTCTCCTTCATTTGAGAACACTTCTCCTGATTTCTATCACTATTATTATTCTGGTATGCATCATGTACCTCATTTTTCTTTCTTATTTTCTCATCAATATCCTTACCCATCCAGGTTAGTCTAGCTTTGAATGCCCCATATATTTCTGCTAAGTTTGCACCTAGCTTGTACCCTATTCATCTCTGTTTTGAAAGTGTCCCATTTTCCATCCATTGTTTTATCCACCAAAATGCATTTCCAATAACCTGCTCCAGTTCAACTTTTAGGCCCTTAAAATCTGCCCTTTTCTGGTCCTGGATCTTAATTTTTGACTAATTTTTTAAACTTTTCCAACTTAATATTTGACCTCATTTTATTATGATTCCTATTTCCCAAATGCTCCCCCGTTCTGACATTCTCCACTTGGCTTGCCTCATTCCCTCGGACCAGATCCAACAGAGATCCCTCTCTGGTAGGACTACAAATGTACTGCTCCAGAAAGTCCTCCTGCAAACATTGTAGGAATGTCTCCTTTTCCGTGCCCCACACTCTACTTTTTTCCCAGTCTACCTGAGGATAATTGAAATCACCAACTATCACAACCCTACTTGTACTGCAGATTCCCATGATCTGCCTACAAATGCTCTCTTCTACTTCCGCCCCACTATTTGGAGGTCTATAATAAATACACAACAAGGTCACTGCTCCCTGCCTGTTCCTCACCTCTAACCATGTAGATTCTGATTCAGGAACCGCATCTCGTTCATGGGATGTGAATCTACTTTTCACCAAGACAGTTACACCTCCTCCCCTTTTCCACACCCTGTTTCTTCTGAAAACCTTTTCAACCCAGGATGTTATATATCCAGTCATGTTCAGGTTTGAAGGAGGAAGGAGGGAAGGAGGGAAACATGACAGTAATATAATGTTTAGGGGCTTCACTGTTCATGGTATATGAGCCAAATTCTCCCATAATCCTCCTCAGTCACTTATCATTACCACCCTCTGTAATTGCCGAAATATTGGTTGGAGTTGTGCCTTGGTACTGTGCGGAAATCCTGACTCTGCGTACTCTGCAGAAATTGTCCAGGAAGTTGAAATTTCTTC
The DNA here is from genome assembly GCF_021869965.1 of Rhincodon typus. Lineage (NCBI taxonomy): Eukaryota > Metazoa > Chordata > Chondrichthyes > Orectolobiformes > Rhincodontidae > Rhincodon > Rhincodon typus. Next base: position 15,056,754 of record NC_063333.1, read on the forward strand.
TGGAAATGGCTTCTGGAAACCTCAACATAATTGAGAGGATTATAAGTCACTTAAACCTAATAGTTATCAAGAGAAATTTGCAGATTGAAAACCACTATAACTCCTGTGAAACCATTCAAAGTGACTCACCCTGATTCACCATTGACCTCCCCAAATACACCCCTCCATGCCTGATACACTGCCTGGGACCAGATACACCCCAAATGCTCACACAACACCACTGCCCAGACGTCCCTGTCACACCTTCCACCAGCGTGACAACGTCATGGACAACCTCTCCTGGATGGAAGCCATTCCTCTAACAAACACATTCCCACTCCAGAACCAGCTCTGTCCATCGATTCAACACCTTTCCCTCACCTGATGCCTCCGGACCTGACACGCCTCCAACACTCAATAGCCTTTCCCAACATGATTTCTCTGGATCCAACACCCATTCACCCACAAAATCCGATAATCTCACCTGGCCCCACTTCATCAGATCCGACACTCCCCCGACTTACAGTTATATAGTCATAGATTTGTACAACATGGAAATAGAACCTTTGGTCCAACTCATCCATACTGACCTGATATCCTAAATTAATTTAGCCCCATTTGCCAGAATTTGGCCCATATCTCTCTAAAACCTTCCTTTTTGACCTGCAACCTCATCTAACACTCACACGCACTATCCTGACACATTGCTCCCTTGCTCACCTGGTCCCCTACCCCCAGCCTCCTCATCCATGTGCCACCCTGCCCCACTACCAGTCCCACATCCACATGCCAAATAGACCCACAGTTACCTTTCACAACTACCTTGTCTCAGCAGCTTTTAGAGTGGACTCTTAATCAGTGAATGCAGCACTTATTGTTGAGAAAGGGGACGTGTTTTCAGCTGATCCTGTCTACTCCTGTTTTTGTGAATTCTTGAATTTGTCTATGCTGCTTTAGAAGCAAAGACTCTCATCAAGGTAATTTGCAGAGAGAACTAATTTAATGGTAAGTGTTTATTGTTTTTTGATTGACTGTGTCCTGAAAATCTGAGCCAACTTACTTACGAAACCATCCAGGTTAGAATGTTGGCAATTCACAGAAGAGTAACAATTCTGCCAAATTCAGGCTTACTGTGATCATCACAGTCCAACATATGTTTAATGATCAGAACCTCACTCAAGGCAATTATCTACTTTACAATAAACAAACCAGGTTCAATACAAAGATTGTGAGGACTGTCCACTCCCTGGGTCAACAAGTAACCATTCCCTGTCGCCAGAAACACAGGCAGGCCTCACGAATGTGAGATCCGATAAGTACTGGATTTGTGCATGAAGAGATAATGAGTGAGAAATACAGGGGAGATATCAGGATGGTTTGCCCAATGAGTAATCCTTATAAACTGCAACCCTCTAAAGACTGTGCAACATGCTTACATTTGAAGGCCATAAGACATACTGAAATACAAATTGCACCAGGAGTTTAAGAAACATTGATAGAATATTTATGCATATTTTTTGGATTATAGGAAAAAGTGAAAAACAGTGAGAGTTATTTTTCAGCATGTATGGTATATGCAATACACGGTGTGTTTTATTTAAAGAATTTGGTTTAAGGAATGACTTTTCTTTAATGTTTTGCGATTTACTGCAGCTTCAATCAGTTGTATTGCTATTAAAGGAAAACTGGATTGTGCTCACCTTCAACATATTGACCACTTCTGTGAAGCAGATGGACTGCAAAGGGACCTCCTAATGTCAACAGAGTTCAATTCTTGTTGCATAGCACATGGAGTGCTTATGGTACCATATGGTAAACTGCTCTTCAAGAGGAGATTTTTGAAATAGCTATTTTCAACAGGATATGCATAGATCTTTAATCCCTACCATGAGTGTCTCACAAAAGGTTATAGCAGATTAATGAACTTAGAAATTAATTGTAAAATGCATTTTATTGTATAAGAGTCAAATGGTGCTGTTTAGAAATTGGATAGATTAGCGTCAATGTGCGTTGTCATATGGCATAAAGCAAAGCAGGTCTAAACTACATTTCCTTGGGGCCAGCGGTTTAAGATTATGCCATTCAGCCCTTTGTGCTCACACTGTCACTCAATTCCACTCTAATTACCTGTCTTAGCTCCATATCCATTGAGATTGTTACCTAACAGAAATCCATTGGCACAAAGTCATATGGCAACCGGAGATCCGAAATGTAAAGAGAATAAAATGGAATTATGCAGCAAGTCAGGCAGGACATGTGTAGAGAGATAGTTAATGACATTTTGTCAGATCAGGAAAAAAATTAAAGATTTAACAGGTTATCAGCAAGTATAGATAAGGGAAGGTGGGGAATGGAGGGTGGAACAAACAGAACAGAAAGCCTTTATTTTTATATATTTTCATAGGATGTGGGCGCCACCCATCAAGTTGGTGTTTTTCGCGCATCTCTAATTACATTTGGGAGGGTGTTTAAGAGCCAACCACATTGCTGTCGGTCTGAGTCAAATGTAGGTTGGACCAGGTAAGGTAGGCAGATCTCCTTCCCTAAAATATGTTAATGAACCAGATGGGTGTTTGCAAAAATCAATGATAGATTTGTGGTTGTCATTGCTGAGATTAGCTTTCAATTCCAATTTATGAACTGAATTTCCTGGAGTGTGACATCTAGATAGGAATGTCTACGTGATAATGCCTGGAGTCTAAGGTCTGGACTACAATGTCCAGAGTATGTTACCTGAACCATGATACCTGAAGCACGACACCTAGAGAGGGATGTCTGGCATTTTACATCTGGAGTGTGGAGACTGATGTCAGGAGTACAATATTGGGTTGCAAAATCTGAGGGGGGATTATCTGAAATTCGATAGACTCGAAACTACTTTTATACGTAAATTTTAATGCAAAGTCCTTGTTAGATCATCTGTCTATAGACAGCCAGCATGGACTTGATGGGCCAAATGGCCTCGTTCTGCGATTTTACTTCCAGCTTTCAACCACTTCAGTTCATCAGGCTGTCAGTTCACAGCACCACTTCCTCAAAGTAAACATCCTACAAGTTGAGAATTCAGTAACCTGCAACTACACTCAAGGCAAGAGAACCCATCATATTCAAATATAATGCAACATTGTACAGCTGTCACAACCAGCATCAGAATAAACATTAAATTATCTTCAGTTTCTACATGTGTATAATTAGCACATCAATGAGATGAGAGCAAATGGAAATAAGCCATTTACTTAATCATGTAGATTGAAAGGAATCCCCTAATTAATTAGCAACTCCAACACCAGCCAGCTGTTCTGCTAATTATTTTCAGATCCTAGGAATTAAAAAAGAAGAAATTAAAAGCCAACAATCAAATGAAAAACATAAAGCACAGGCTTCAAGACAAAATTTAAATATGGAATCATTGCTTTCAGACTGCTTAGACCAATCTGAAGAAAATTAACTTCTGCCAGCTAATTTTTCCTGTGATACAGGCAGTCACAAAGAAGTGCAACCTTCAAAGATGAAGTATAATTGGATCTGGAGTTTGTCAGTCCCTGTTCACTTGGCATTTTGAAGTCTTGCATTCTGTTCATAGTTTTACATTTGTTGTGGCATGGCCCAGGCCGAAATTTCCCAACTTGTTCCAGTTCTAAACAGATATCACAATTTGCTAAGCCCCCCAGATGAAGAGAGATGAACTGGCTCCACTTCTTTATCCACCATCCTCTCCATTGGTTGCAACACAGTTAATTTAAAAGCTGTCCTCTTCCCTTTTGGAACCTTTCTCCCAGATCCAAAATGAACTTACATTTTAAGAAGGAGCTAATTTAGACAGGCTTTCTTGAATTAACAAGAAGAATGTTTATTAATTGCTACATGCAAAAAAAAAGTAATGTAATATATGTAGACATATGTTAGAATTAAGAGGTGAGTCCAAAAGGATAAAAAAATCTGCTGATGAGTCTCTGGATTGTTCATTCAGAATGGATGGTTGAACGTAGCAGACATTGCAATGGAGGTTACCAATTCCACTGACACAGGTATTTGAACAGTCAGTTTCATGATCCTTAATTTCGCAAATTGGTTGAGATCCTGTAGTGCTCATTCTTTTTGATAGTGATTAACTTCCAGCACTTAGGGTGAGATAAAGTCCTTTTGTTGTCCTGTTTTCTTTTGTCTGGCTGCAAGCTAGCTGATTTGTGGCACTCACAGAAAGAGAAACATTTTACCTGTGGTAAAGGGATGACTATGGGATGGCTCTTCGATTGTGACCTTTATAGCATAGAGTCATATCCATAGAGTAACACAGCAAGGAATAAGACCCTTCCGTCCAACCAGTCCATGCTGAACATAAACCCAAACTAAACTAGTCCCACCTGCCTGGTCCTGGCCCATATCCCTCCAAACATTTCCTATTCATGCACTTACCCAAATGTCTTTTAAATGTTGTAATTGTACCTGCATCAACCACTTCCTCAGGAAGTTCATCCCACATGCGAACCACCTTCTGTGTAAAAAATATGCCCCTCATATCTTTTTTAAATCTCTCTCCTCTCAACTTAAAAATGTTCCCCATCGTTTTGAAATCCCCCATCCTAGGGAAAAGAAAGCTATAGTTAACCTTATCTATACCCCTCATTATTATATAAACTTCTACCAGGTCGCCCCTAAACCTCTAATGAAAAAAGTCCCAGTCTATCCAGCCTTTCTTTATAACTCCAACCTTCCATACCTGGCAAAATCCTGGTAAATCTCTTCTTGGCTGGTATGCGTAATAAAGTTCAGTCCCACGAGCCCATTCCAGCTGAGTTTACACTGGCTTCCGAACCCCTGCACATAATCTGCAGGGACTGGAGATAGTAGGAACTGCAGATGCTGGAGAATCCGAGACAACAAGGTGCAGAGCTGGATGAACACAGCAGGCCAAGCAGCATCATAGGAGCAGAAAGGCTGACGTTTCGGGCCTAGACCCTTCATCAGATCTGCAGGGACTGTCTGGCTGTTGACTAGAGATGTCAAAAGTCCCTCATTGCTTTTTCAGTCAAAAGAAATCACAGTCCAGTCTATTTGATGTTTCTTTGATACCTTTAGCTTTTAGTCATATATAGAATTATATTGTCAGCCAGCCACTGACTTCACAACTGCAGTTATTTTGTCTCTGTAACAGTCCTCCTTTAATACACACATTCTGGAATTATGGGCAAAAATGCTCACAAGTATTGCGGAGTTCTGATGCAATTTTGTAACACATAATACTTCTATTTGAATTATTTTGAATAGTCAAATCATAAAATCAATGTCAGTTTGGGAAGTGGAATGAAATTAAAACCTGCATTTATATTGCATGTTTTATGACTCACATCTCCCCAAAGAGCTATGTAGCCAGTCAAGTTCCCTTGATGTGTAGTCAAAGTTGAAATGTAGGAAACTCACCAGACCAACTGGCGCACAACAAAATCCCATTCGCAGCAATGAGATAAATGACAAGATTTTTGGTGATATTGGTTGAAGGATAAATATTGGGTCCAAAATATTGGGAAGAACTTTTTGTCCATGACATCGGAGTAATGTTGTGTGAATGAGAGGACAGATAGGATCTCTGTTCAATATCTGGTCTGAAAGTATCCCCTTCAGCATTTGTGGAACTGGTGTTCTTCGGAAGAGGCATTTAAATGCCCTGCCAATAATTTCACTCACACTAAGTCTGTAAGTGGCAGAAAGTGTTCACAGTGCGCACAATTCCTTGTCAACCACTGGTGTCCTGAGCTCTTCCATCACTCTCTGCAACTGTGATACCATCACTTTCACTGCTGCTGGAAGCCAGTGGGTGGGTTTCAGAGGAGCCAATAACTAGCACACCTCAATCTACTGACACTTTGGGATATCAGTTTAACACAAGCTGCCTGAAGCCAGCATCTCAGAAGAACAGGACCAATAAAGCTTCACCAAATTCCATCCTTGGACCTATACCCCCTGCCTGCCATTACAAAGTCACCTCTTGAAATGGTGCACAAATAAAGTATTTATACATTGAAAAGTCATAAAATTACCAGTGAAGATTCACATAAGATCGTTTTTGTGTACACAAACTAGCAAATAGTGAGTGCTAAGGAAACACGCTACCCTGCCTATAAAAGAAAAATACCATGAAATGTTTTTTTGAAGGGAATGGATGTGTAGACTTATTGAACATCCATGGTGAAGAAGTAAAGCAGAGTTATATTGGATCTGATCTATTAACTCTGTTTCTCTCTCCACAGTTGCTGCTAGACCCGCTGATTTTCTCCAGCACTTTTTGTTTTTCTTGCACAAGCCTGCCTGCTTTGTTGTGATAGCAGTTTGATACCCCATGGATTTCAGGCACTAGCAGTGGAGATATGTTACTGGAGCTCACTGTCAGTACAATTATTCGGTCGCGTTGAATCCCAAGCCACTGATCACTGTAAATACCAAAGTGTTTGGTGGTTACCATGTGTGGGTTTTATTCACTGGAAAAAGAGCCTAACTCTGCAACATCGATCTAGAACTCTTACCACCTTCTGAGTGACTTGATTATGCTGCTGTGTCAAAGAACAAATATTTTACTGTTCAAACGAGAGCTGCCTCTGTTAGTATCTTTAAGGTATTTTTAAAATCATGAGTAAGAAGCCAAATGTCACCAAGTTATCACCAATTACCTTCTAATGTACTAACCACCTCACTGCAGCAATAGTTACATTTGAAAAACCCAAAATTTATTACCTTGCTTGGTATATTATTCCAAACAATTACTAGTCTTCGAGACAAGATATTTTCTTGTTATCTGTAAACAATTTGCTTTTCATTAATTCTGTTGCTACTCTCTGTTCCAATTGTACATGGTTTGAAGTAACAATCTATTTTCTTCTACCAACACCATTCAGTATTTCAGATACTTTTATTAAATCTCTTTTCAATTACTTTTCTTATAAATCTAGAGTTCACTTTTGCCTGTCCTCATGCTTCACTCTATTTATCTGGTCAGTGCTGATCTGGTCTTGTTGGATTTATTAAAATACCATATCTAGAAATATCTGTAACAAGAATAAGCAGAATAATTTATTTTCAGTTAATATTTATTATACCTAAATGTTCATTGTAATGTAATTACATAATGTAATTGTATTATTTTAGAATTATCATTAAAGTTGTCTTTATTTTTCCTGGGGATGTGAGTGTTGATGATTATGCTGGAATTTGTTACTCGTTCCTAATTTTCCTTGAGAAGGTTGTGGTGAGGTGAACTGACTTCGAGAATTTCTGCAGTCCATATTGTTGAGGTACACCCAAAATGGTATTTGATGGGGAGGTCCAGATTTTTGACTGAGCCAAATTAAAGGAATGGTGACATAGTTCCGAGTCAGGATTGAAGGGAACTTGAATGTGATGGATTCTTTATATATCTGCTGTCCTTGTCCTTCTAGGTAGCAGAGATTGTGGGTTTTGAAGGACCCTTGGTGAGTTGGTGCAGTGCATCCTGCATAGAATCTACAATGCGCCAGCTGTTCAGGGATTGAATGCTTAAGGTGGTGAGTGTGGTTGCAATTAATCAGGTTGCTTTGCTCTGAATGATGTTGAGTTTCTTGAATATTGTTGGAGCTGCTCTCATCCAGGCAAGTACACTCCTGACTTGTGCCTTGTAGACAGTAGACAGGCTTTGAAGAGTCAGGAAAATGAGTTGCTCACAGGATAATTCCCAGTCTCTAGCCTGCTCTGGTAACCACAGTATTTTATGAATAGTTCAGGTCAGTTTCTGGTCAATGGGAACCCATCTGGATGTTGGGAGATACAGTAATGATAATGTTATTTAGTGTCAAAAAGAGATGGTTTCTGCAGATGGTCATTGCTTGGCACTTGTGTAGCACAAATTGCCCCTTATCAACCCAAGTCTGAACATTGTCCAGGTATTGCTATATATAGACACAAACTGCTTCATATCTGAGGAGAGGTGAATGATGGTAAACATGGTGCAATCATCAGTGAGCATCCCTAGATCTTACCTCATGATGGAAGGAAGGTCATTGATGAAGCAGCACACACCATCCTGAATGGGAACTATATTGCTGCTCCTTCAGTATCACTGGGTCGAAATCCTGCATCTTCCTCCCTATCTATTACCTGTGAAAAATGGATTGCAGCAGTTCCAGAAGGCAGCTCTCCACCGCCCTCTCAAGGATAGTTTATGATGAGCAAAATATGCTGGCTTAGCCAGTGAAAACAGTGAATGAATAATTAAACATTGAAGATGGTTGGGATGAGATAGATGAACCACCAATGGTCCACAAAGATTGTCAAGCAGAATATCCAATCAAAGACTGATGCGTGTAAAGTGACAAAAGCTTATGATAGACCAGAGAATTTAGTAGTGTTTTAGAAACCAGCAGTGAATGACTAAAAAGCTTATAAAAAAGGCACAAAAATTAACATGAAAGAAAAATCGGCAAAAAAAATGAAAAAAAAAGGCAAGATTTTCTATGAGTATAGAAAAAGAGAGTAGCTAAAGTGAGTGTGAGATCCTTGGAAAATGATAAGTGGAATTATAATGGGGAACAGGGAAATGGCACATAATTTAAACCAATTATTTGCATCAGTCTTCACAATGGAGGACACTATAAATATCCCAAAGCAACCAGGTAAGCAAGGTGCTAATGGAAGGAAAGGTTTAAGAAGGGTGGCAGGGATAATTCAGCTAATAACAAGCCGGTGAGCCTTACGTCAGTGGGAGGGAAATTATTGGAGAGGATTCTTCGAGACAGGATTTATTCCCAGTTGGAAATCAGTGGACATATTAGTGAGAGGCAACGTGGTTTGGTGAAGGGGAGGTCGTGTCTCTCTAACTTGATTGAATTTTTTGAGGAAGTGACGAAGATGATCGATGAGGGTAGGGTTGTGGATGTTATCTACATGGACTTCAGTAAGGCCTTTGACAAGGTCCCTCATGGCAGCCTGATACAGAAGGTACAGGGTCAAAGGTGAGCTTGCAAGATGGATAAAAAAAAACTGGCTTGGTCACAGAAGACAGAGGCTAGCAGTGGAAGGGAGCATTTCTGAATGGAGGGCTGTGACTAGTGGTGTTCCTCAGGGATCAGTGTTGGGACCTTTACTATTTATAATATATATAAATGATCTGGAGGAAAATGTAACTGGTCTGATTAGTAAGTTTGCTGATGACACGAAGGTTGATGGAATTGTGGATAGTGATGAGGACCGTCAGAGGATACAGCTGGATATAGATCAGTTGGTGACGTGGGCAGAGAGATGGCAGATGGAGGTTCATCTGAAAAAATGTGAGGTAATGCATTTTGGAAGGTCTAATCCAGATGGAAAATACACAGTAAATGGCAGAACCCTTAAGAGTGATGATAAGCAGAGGGATCTGGGTGTATGAGTACACAGGTCACTGAAAGTGGCAATGCAGGTGGAAAAGATAGTCAACAAGGCATACGGCATGCTTGCCTTCATTGGCCAGAGTATTGAGTTTAAAAATTGGCAGGTAAAGTTGCAGCTTTATAGAACCTTAGTTAGGCCGCATTTGGAATATTGTGTTCAATTCTGGTCGCCACACTACCAGAAGGATGTGGTGGCTTTGGACAGGGTACAGAAAAGATTTTACAGGATGTTGCCTGGTATGGAGGGCATTAGCTATGAGGAGAGGTTGGAAAAATTTGTGTTGTTCTCACTGGAATGATGGAAGTTGAGGGGTGAACTGCAAGATTATGAAGGGCACGAACAGAGTGGACAGTCAGAAGCTTTTTCCCAGGGTGGAAGAATCAGTTACTAGGCGGCATAGGTTTAAGGTGCGAGGGGCAAGGTTTAAAGGTGATGTACGAGGCAAGTTTTTACACAGAGGGCGGTGGATGCCTGGAACTCGCTGCCGGGGGAGGTAATGGAAGTTGATGCTATAGTGACTTTTAAAGGGCGTCTTGACAAATACATGAATAGGATGGGAATAGAGGGACATGGTCCCCGGAAAGGTAGGGGGTTTTAGCTGTGACGGACAGCATGTTAGAGGGCTTGGAGGGCCGAAGGACCTGTTCCTGTGCTGTAATTTTCTTTGTTCTTTGTTGTCTTATAGCAGACTTTATTATGAGGGACAAAATATTTGACAAAACTGTTGAGACTGAACAGAGAAGCTGCCAGAGTCTGATGAGCATGGATTTTAGATTTAGATTTATTTATTAGTCACATGTATTAAGAATAGGAACGTATAAGTAGAGCGAAAACTGCGCAAAGTTGCCATTCACTGGTGCCAACGTGGTTACAAACACCAGAATTAAAAGATTTTATCAGAGCTAAAAGGTAAGCAAGAAGAAAATTCCAGATCTCAGAGTCTCAAGTCCCATCTTCACAATGGTGCAGGTGCCGCTCCAATCACTAGGACACCCAGGAGGCCACCATTACCCCCTCACCGACCCCGCTCTCACCGCCCACTGCCCCTTCACTGGCCCTGCTCTCACCACCAAATCAGCCATGGTGGCACTGGTGAAAATATTCCATAACTCACTGCATCTGAAGTTGATTCCAGCAGATTGGAAAACCGCTAATGGGGTGTCCCTATTCAAGAAGGATGGGAGACAGAGGGCAGGCAACTGTAGGCCAGTTAGCTTAACATCAATCATTGGGAAAATGCTAGTGTTCATTGTTAAGGAAGAAATAGTGGGACATTTGGAAAAAGCTTAACACAATCAAACAGATTCAACATGGTTCTGTGAAAGAGAACTCATGGTTGGCAAAGGTTCTGTGAGGATATAACAAACAGCCAATAGATAAAAGGGAATTGGTAGATATATTGTATTTAGATTTCCAGCAGGCATTTGATAAGGTCTTACATGAAAGGTTATTTCATAAGCTCGGAGCTCACAGTATGGGGTAATGTATCAGAACTGACTGAAGATTGATTGACATACTGGAGACAGAGCTGGGATTAATGGATGTTTTTCAAGTTGGAACGACGCAGCAGGTGGAGTGCCACAAGGATCAGTTCTAAGATCTCAATTCCTTACTATTAATAATAATGACTTGGAGGAGGGGGCAGAGTGTAACCTGACCAGATTTGCTGATGATATGAAAGTAGCCTCCTACCAATGTTGTGATGAGGATGTAAGGAATCTGCAAGGGGCTGTGGATAGTTTAAGTGAGTTGGCAACAATTTGGTCATGGAGTTTAATGTTGGAATGTGATATCATGCACTTTGGAAAGAAAAATCAAAAGGTGGACGACTGGTTAAATGGAAAGAGGGTCCAAAAAAAGTGCAGCTCAGAGGAACTTGGATGTTCCTGTGCATGAAACAAAAAAAAATTAGTACGCAGGTGCAGCAAGTAATTAAGGAGATAAATGGAGTTTTGGCCTTTATTGCTAAGGCCTGGAGTTTAAAAATGGGGAAAATCTTATAGCAATTGGACAGGATGTTGGTAAGGTAGAACCCGGGTCATTGAGTACAATTTGGTCCCTGCATATTGGACATATTAGAATAGAGGCGGTTCAAATGATTCCTGGGATGAAGAAATTGATTTATTGAGAACAGCTAAATGGATTAGGCCCATACCCATTGGAGTTTAGAAGAATTAGGAATAAACTTACTGAAACACACAAGATTCTGAAGGGGCTCAATAGGGTAGATTCCTCTTAATAGGAACAGTCAGTTATTTAAAACTGACTGCTTTATGAGCTAACTGTTCTATATTTTTAGCTACCTTGAAGTCAGGATTGGTTCATTGACACTCACCAACTAAATCCACTTACGAAGAAAATAAACTTGCATTAAGCTGCCAAAGGACCAGCAGTGCAGTTGCATGGTGGTAACTTTCAAACGTATGCAGATAGTTGGTGGGGCACACGCAGCGCCTATCTAAATGACTCAGCCTGGAGTCTGAACCATTTGGTTTGGGATCATCTTTAGAAGGTAATCAGGAATCTGTTGACATGAAACATTGTCCACAAAAGAAAGCTCACCAGTCTGGAGGCTGGAAATTGAGAGAGTGAGGGCAGATGCATTTGAAATACCTGTGGCACCTTAAAGTGAAGTAGAAGTTTCAGGAACTAAAACAAAATCTCACTTCAGATTGGCAATTAACATATTTGTAGGACCCACAGCATGGGTGCTAAAAATGGAAACCTTCAAGAAAGGCCTCTCAGTATTCCTTGACGCAGCTGAGAATCTTTACAAAAGGGACAATGAAAATAACTACCTCCTGATTAATGTATTGCACCCCCCCACCTCAAATTTGTTGCACAGACCCAGTAAGTGGAGAAACTCAGTGAGGCAGAGTTTGAAATGATAAAGCTGCCAGTGCAATAATCTAACTCCAGTCAGCAGATATTTAAAAGCATTGGGTCATAAAACTGGGATTGGAGATCTGCCTCAGTAGGTCAGTCCTTCCATTACATGGTGCATTTGAGACTCATTCCTTCCCTCTTTGAGTGCAAGCACCATGTTAGAGACTCGGAAATTCTGGTGATGAGGGGACAAGAGAGAAAAAAAATGCACAGGGGAAAATCAGAAAGGGGAAAAGATTCTATTTCAGTTCATTTCACAAAAGTTCTTTTAAACAAACCACAGGAAAAGACTTTCATTCCAATAGTCTGCACTGCACAGTGAGCTTACTGTCTGCAGATGAAAGGGTGATGATGGAATCCATTGCGCTACCAACCTTGCACATTTATAGATAGTGAGCGTGTGTTCAGCTGTAAACTTTCACACAATCCATTTGATGTTATTCTGTTGCAACGAATCAAAGTTTCTCCATTTTTGACTTGCATCTTCCTGAATTCCTTTTTCAAGTCAAGGATCAGAGAACGTCATTCATGGTCGAGGGAAATAATTGATTAAGCAGCTGAAGAGCATTGTCCCAAGGGCACTTGTTCTGAGGAATTCCTGAATCTGTACGCTGGGAGGCCGCGATGTATAATCTTCAACAGGCACAATCATCTGTCCATCGTGCCAGGTATAACTCCAGCAATAGTTTGCTTCCCCACAATTCACATTCAATTCCAGTTTCTTCAGAGCCCCTTGTGCTAAAAAACCTGCTTCGATTTTTAAGGGCAGTCCCTCTCACTTTATCTCTTGAATTTAGATCTTAGGTCCATGTTTATACAAACACACTAACATAGAAAATTTGGAGCAGAAAAGGCTATTTAACCTATCGAGCCTGTACTATCATTGAACATGATCATGGCTGATTCTCTACCTCAATGCCATATGACTGCGCTCTTCCCATACCTCTGAACACTTTTAGCCTATAGAAATCTATTTATTTCTCAAAAATATTGAGACTTGGTCGATAGAGCCTTCTGTTGGGTAGAGAATTCTAAAGGGTCACTGCCTTCTGAGTGAAGAAATTGTTCCTCAACTTAGTTTCAAAAGGTTCACCATATATACTGAGATTGTGACCTGTTTTGGATCCCTGGTCAACAGATATTTTATCCCTGTATACAGTCTGTCCAGCCTCAGACTTTTATATGTGTTAATTAAATCATCTCATTCTTCTAAACTCCAGTGAATACCGGCCCAGTCAACCTAATCTCTCCTCATATGACAAACCTGCCATTTTAGGAATCAGTCTGGTGAACATTCACTGCACTCCCTTTACCACAAGTGTCTCTTTTCTTAGATGACGAGATCAGAACTGCACACAATACAGCAGATGTGATCTCACAAGCACCCTGTACAACTGCAGTAAGACACCATTGCAACTGCATACAGGCCTTCTACGCAGTGGACAAAATACCATTTATCTTCTTAACTGCATCTGCGCCCTTACAGCCAAAGAGTCATTGGTGTAAAGAATATATCAGGCCTCTTTAAAGATTAACATTTCCCAATTTATCACCATTTAAACGATACTGTGCCATTCTGTTCTCTTTCTTTCTAAAGAAGTTGACAGCTTCACATTTATCGACTTTATACTTTATCTGTTATTTAATGCTCAATCACTTAATTTGTTTAGATCACCTTGAATCTTCTTGACATCTTCCTCACCACTCACAATCCAACTGAGTTTTGCATCATCAACAAATTTGGAAATATTACATTTAATTCCCTGATCCAAATCACAATCAAATGATACCTCTTTACAACTATTTTTGCTCTTTATTGGTTTACCCTATTGCAAATACTCCAGGCTTTAGATATAGTACTGTTAGCTTGTCTTTTTGACATTTTAATGCTGTTCTTTTACACAAATGTTCACGTTTCGCCATGAACTGTACACTGGTAAGCAAGTAATCAGTGAGTAGGTGTCATTCAATCACACTGTAATGACTCCTTCTTCCACTTTGTTGGTGGTTGAGAACAAGCAGATGGTAGAGTAAGTCCCAACTGAAGTCATCCTGCTTTTTGTACAGAAGACGTACTTGGGCAATTTTCCACATTGAGCAGCAGAATTTTATGTTGTCATTACACTACAACAGCTAATTTTGGAACATAGATCTTCAATGTTGTATCCAGAATGTAGGCAAGGCCTTTAAACACAGTTCAGCCCAGTCTGTCGTTTCTCATTGTTAATTACAAACAAATTGGCAGTAGGTCTTTCAGCCTTCAAGCCTATTCTGTTACTCAGTTAGATCATGTCTGATCTGTACACAAATTTCATTAACCTGCCTTGGTTCGATATACCTTGATAAGCCTCCCTAACAAAAAATCTGTCCTGTGTTGAATTCCCCAACGAGAGAGAAAATGCTTCTCTGCATCAACCATATTGAACTTCTTTACCATTAAATCAGCTCTCCACTTTCAAAACTCTTGGGAATTCAAGCTGTATTTATGCAATGTCTCTTCACAATTTAAAGTTTTAAGCTCTCAATAATCTGGTGAATTTGTGATGCTGAGTTTCAAATGTCAATGTAGCTTTCCTGTTTTCTCTGTGACACCTTGGCCCATCACTCCTAACACTGCCTTACTTTCGTTATGGCACATTTCAATCAGTTGCAGAAGATGTACCATTTTCCCATTCACCTCCTCCCTCCACACCATCTAATGCTCCAAGGTGAAACAACGTTTTATTTGCGAAAAGTTCTGAATAAGGGTTACCGGACGCAAAACATTAAAACTCTGTTTCTCTTTCCAGAGATGCTGCCAGACATAGAGTTTCTCCAGAAATTTCTATTCCTGTGTGAGTGTTTCATTTGAACTTCTTTCAATATAGTCTAATGTATTCACTGATCACAATGCAGACTCCTCCACATTGGTGAGGCTAAACACAGACTGGTAACCACATGATGGAACACCTCCATGCTGTCTGCAGGAATGACCCTAACCCTTCAATGACTTGCCATCTTGCTGTCATGTAAACATTTCTGTCCAAAATTGCAGTGCTCCAGGGAACCCCAACACAAGCCATAAGAACTGCACTCATTTTTAATTTTCCACTTGGGTACTTTACAGCATGAACACTGTTCTCCATTTCGATAATACTGTCCCTTCCATCCCCCATCCCACACCATCCCCCACACTTCCTTGTCCTAATTGCATGGATTGGCTTTTTGTAGAGCTGACCTATTTGCTGATTATTCAGACCTACTATTAATCTCTATTTTGCATTTACATCTCTCCTTTATTACCATTACAAATTGTCTCTTGCTCTTGGCATGTTTACCATCTGTTCCACTCATTCTTCCTCTCCCTTTGCTAATAGCATAAATCTGATCACTTTCTAGCCCTTTTCAGTTCCAAAGAAGAGTCATGTTGAACTCAAAACATTAACTCTTTTTCTCTCTCCACAGATTTTTCTTATTCACTTGAGGGAGTGGGTCTCACCCAGCTGGCCAGCATTTCTTGTCTGTCCATGGTTGCCCTTGTGAAGGTAGTGGTGAGCTGCCTGCAGTCCATGTGCTGTAGGTTGACCCACAATGCCCATGGGAAGGGAATTCCAGGATTTTGATGAAGTGACACTGAAGGGACAGCAATATGGACAAGTCAGGCTGTTGAGCGACTTGGAGGAGAACTAACTGGTGGTGGTGACCTCATGTATCTGCTGCCCTTGTCCTTCTAAATGGAAGTGGTCATGGGTTTGGAAGATGCTGTCTCAAGCAAATTTATGTATTGCATCTTATAAACGGTATAAATTGCTGCTACTGAGTGTCAGTTGTGGAGGGACTGAATAGTTGTAGATGCAGTGCCAATCAAACCAGCGGCTTTGTCCTGGATGGTGTCAGGCTACTTGAGTGTTGTTGAAGCTGCACTCATCCAGACAAGTGGGGATTATTCCATCACACTCCTGACTTATGCCTTGTTTGGAGGAGTCAAGAAATGAGTTACTTGCCAGCCACAGTATTCCTAGTTTCCAACCCACTCTTGTACTGTCTATAATTTATAATTACACAATCTTCACAGTGGGGAAAGGAGGCCATTCAGCCCATCGAGTGTGCACTAACCCCCCACCCCGAATAGCATCCACCAAGACTTGAATCTCCACTCAATCCCTGTAACCACATGCTCACTGGGGCTAATCCAACTAGCCTCCGCATCTGTGGACACTGCAGGGCAATTCAGCATGGCCAATCTACCTAACCTGCACGTTTGGACTGTGGGAGGAAACCAGAACACCCAACGGAAACCAACACAGACACAGGGAGAATGTGTAACCTCCACACAGAGTCACCTGAGGCTGGAATTTAACCCTGGTCCCTAGCATTGCGAGGCAGCAGTACTAACCGCTGAGCCACTGTGCTGCCCTTGGCATGTCCAGTTGAATTTTTGGACATAAATGCTAACTCTCAGGATGTTAATAGTGGGGGATTCAGTGATGGTAACGCCAATGAATGTCTAGGGCCAGTGGATGGATTGTCTCTCACTGGGGATTGGCACCACACAAATGCCAGGTAAAGTTATTTGCACAATTCCAAACCAGATCTGGATATTGTCCAGATAGTGTTGCATTTGAACATGGACTGCTTCAGCATCTGAGGAGGTTTGAATGGTGCTGAGAACTGTGTAATCATTGGTGAACATCCCTATTTCTGACTCTATGATGGAAGAGATGTCATTAATGAAGCAGTTGAAAATACTTGGGCTTAGGGCACAACACTGAGGAACTCCTGCATGATGTTCCAGATTCCCATTTTACTACGGCTTCTTGATGCCACACTTGGTCAAATGCGACTTTGATATCAAGGGCTGTCACTCTCATCTCACATTCCCATGTTTTTAACCAAGGCTGCAATGAGATCAGGAGCTGAATGGTCCTGGCAAAACACAAACTGGGCATCAGTGATTAGGTTGTTGCTGAGCAGGTGTTGCTTGATAGCAATGTTTATGACACCCTTCCATCGCTTCATTGATGATCAAGAATAGACTGAGAGTCGTAATGCGGAGGTGCTGTTGTAGCGAAAATCTGAAGTCACACAGCACCAGGTTATAGCCCAAAAGGTTTATTTTCCATCACAAGCTTTCACAGCACTGCTCTTTCGTCACCTGACAAAAGGGACTGTGCTCTGAGAGCTTGTGATTTCAAATAAAGCTGTTGGATTATAACATAGTGTTGTGAGACTTCAGACTGATATAGCAGCCAGGTTGGATTTGTTCTGCTTTTTGTGTAAGGACATACCTGGGCAATTTTCCACCTTGGCAGGTAGATGCCATTGTTGTACAGCTTGGCTAGGGCTCTGGCACATTCTGGAACACAAGTCTTCACTACTTTGCTGAATGTCGTCGTCAGGGTCCCCATAGTGTTTGCAGTATCCAGTGTATCCAACTGTTTCTTGATACAACATGTAGTCGAATTGGTTGATGCTGGAAACTTCTGGAGAAGGCTGAGATTATCAACCACTTGACATTTCTGGCTGAAGTCTGTTACAAATGCTCTAACCTTACTTTTTATACTTAATGATGGAGGAGCCCAGCACTGAAGGATGAGGAGATTTGTGGAGCCTCCTCCTTCAGTGAGTTGTTTAATTGTCCACCACCATTTACAACTCAGTGTGGCAGGACTACTTAGACTTAGACTTGATCGTTGGTAGTGGGATCATTTAGCTGTGTCTTTCACTTGCTGCTTATGTTGTTTGACATGCAAGTTGTCCTATTTTGTAACTTCACCATGTGAGGTGGACACCTCATTTTGTAGCATGCATGTCTTCCTTTACTCTCCATGGCATCTTTATGTTCTGGAGAACAATCCTAGAGGATTGGGCAATTGCTGATGTAACACTAATTTAAAAAGGGAAGGAGACAAAATAGAAAAACAGGTAACTATGGGACAATTAGCTTACCATCTGTTAATGGGAAAATGTTACAGTCTATTATAAGGGATGTAATAGAGCATTTAGAAACATGCAAAATGATCAAGCAGAGGGAGTGTGGTTTCATGAAGGAGTCATCATGCCTGATAAACCTATTAGAATCCTTTGAGGAGGTACAATGTAGGATAAATAAAGGAGAAACAGTGGATGTAATATGGATTTTTAGGTGGTGTTTGGTACTTTCTGACACATTAGGCGACATAATAAAATAAGAGTCCATGGTATTAGGGTTGTATATTAGCAAATCCTTTATCAATGCTACCTAATAGAAGACAGATCTGGGATAATGGGTGCAGTTTCAGGTTGGCAACCTGTATGCCAAGAGTCTACAGAGGGATATAGACAGGTAAGAGGGAGTGTGTAAAAACTTGGCAGATGGAATATAATGTTGGCAACTGTGAGGTTATGCATAAAGAGATTTATTTAAATGGAGTAAGATTCTACTTTAAACATCCTCAAAGATGGAAATTCCACAGTCCTCAGTGGTAGATAATTCCAAAACTCCACAATCCTGAGTTGGAAGTTATTATCCTCATTTTGGTCCGAGATAGCATTACCTGAATTTTCAAATTGTGGTTCCAGACACACCAAATCTTACATTCATCAACCTGGTTTATTCCCTTGAATATTTTGGGAGTTTCAATCAAATCACCTCTCATTCTTAAACTCTAGAAAATACATGCCAATCTCTCCTCATAGGCCAGTCCCACCATCCTGGCAGCAGGTTTCGTGAACCTTCATTGCAATCCCTTCATAGTAATATCTTTCCTGACAGAAGGTAACCAAAACTGGTCACAGCACAAGCACAATCTAACCAAACTCTTACACAATTGAAGCAAAAAGTCACTACTCTTGTACTCAAATCATCTTGTGAGGAAGGTTAACATTCCATTAGCCTTCTTACTGACTGGCTACACTTACAAGTTAGCGTTCAGTGACTTATTGACAAGGACACCTAGGACCATTTATACTTTCTAACTTCATATCTTACAAGATCTGCAGACCTGTTCATCCTACCATAGTGGATAACCTCATTTTTCCACATTATATTCCTCTGCCATGTTCTTGCCTAATCACTAAGCCTGTTCAAATCCTGCTGAACATGTTTCACATCTTCCTCACAAAAGACATTCCCACTTCACTTTGTATTGTACTCAAATTTGGAAATATTACATTTGGTCGCCACATCCAAATCGTTGAGACATATATTTTGAATTTCTGGGATCCAAGTACTGATCCTTGCAGTACCCTACAAGTCGCAACCTGCCAAAATACCAATGACCCATTTATACCTACTTTGAGATAGTGAGAACTGCCAATACTGGAGTCAGAGATATCGGTGTGGAGCTGGAGGACCGCAGCAGGCCAGGCAGCAT
>NC_063333.1:15086348-15102735 GCF_021869965.1 Rhincodon typus
AGCGCTCGCTCTTCCGATCTGACACATCAAGCGCTCGAGTATTGATTAAAGTACAGTTTCATCCAAATAATTAATGTAAATTTTAAGTAGTCAACTCAGTGCACCCTACTGGTTAGAGATTACTAACCTGAAATTCATTTGCTGCTTAATTCACTATATTGCCATTGCAGTATAAAACTCACATACTGATTGTTTCTGTTGGTTAATGAATCCACTATCCATGCAAATGTTATCACTCCCAATACCACAAGCTCTTGTCTTACCTTTACTTTTAAATGACTAAGGAACTGAGGACAGTGTTGCTAACTTTGCAGATGATACAAAGGTAAGGGGAGGAACAGAAAGTGGGAAGGCTATAGAGGTGCTTGGCCAGCAAGGAGTGTGGGCAAAGAAATGACAGATGGAATACAGTTGGGAAAGAGAGAGATCATGCACTTTGTAGGAAGAATAGAGGCACAGATTTTCTGAACAGGAAATGCTTTGGAAATCTGAATCACAAACAGACTCGGAAGTCCTAGTTCAGGATTCTCTTGAGGTTAAGGTACAGGTTCAGTTGGCAAGTTAGGAAGGCAAATGTAAAGGTAGCATTCATTTCACCAGGGCTAGACTAGAACAGCAGAGATGTACTGATGAGGCTATAAAAGGCTCTGGTCAGACTGCAATTGGAATATTGAGAGTAGTTTGGCCCCTAATCTAAAGGAAGAATGTGACGGCATTGGAGGGGATTCAGGGGTGGTTTACAAGAATGATCTATGCGATGAAGGGTTTGTCATATGAGGAGTGGTTGAAGACTCTGGATCAAGTTTAGAAGGATGAGGTGGGATCTGATTGAAACTTACAGAATAGAAATTCTTTATTGTCACGTGTACTCCAGTAAAGTACAGCAGTATAGTGAAATGTTTTTACAATAGCTGCCTCTAATGGCACCATCTTAGGCATAAATACATAAATACATACATACCAATCTTGGATACAAAAAGAGGAATAAAAGGAAAGTTTGTAGCATTGCTTACAGAGTCTAAAAAAAAGTTAGAAGAAAAATAGTTATAACATGGTTAAAGGATTGATATTACAGTCCTGTAAAGAATTTCAGATCAAGATTACATTGCGGCAGCTCAGTGAGCATGTAGGCTGACTGCCTGCGCTGGGCCCCAGGCCAACAACAGTCCTGCTCCACGCCAAGCCTCCAGTCCGCTCCACACCGGTACTCGCTTCCCTGCATGCTGTTCCAGGACTCTGAAGAGAGAGAAAGAAAAGAATGAAGGAAGGGCTGAGCAGAGGAGCTCTGGGTGGAGCGTCCTGCTCTGCTGCCATCTTGACGGGTGAATACTGAGTGGCCTGAATAGAGTGGACATGGAGAAGATGTTTCCACTGCGTTGGAGAGACTAGGACCTGAGGGCACAGCTTCAGAATGACGGGATGATGCTTTAGAACTGATACGAGGAGGAATTTCTTCAGCTAGAGGGTGGTTAATCTGTGGAACTCATTGCCGCAGAGGGCTGTGCAAGCCAAGTCAGAGTGTAAGACAGATAGATAGGTTCTTGATTAGTAATGAGATCACAAGTTACAGGGAGAAGGCAGGAGAATGGGGTTGAAAAACATATCAGTCATGATCAAATGGTGGAGCAGACTTGATGGGCCAAGTGGTCTATTTATGCTCCTATATCTTATGGTTGTGGAGTTTTATGCAACATCTTAAAATGTCTTTTGAAATTCTAAATGTACTGTATTACTGGTTTCCTTTTATTTCATCCACTTAAGTCAAATAAGTTTAACAACACCATTTCCCCTGCTGCATGTGGTCTCTCAGTATTGTCACTGACACATTGAGGAAGAAAATGGAGAACATCCCTTGGCGCTTGATTGTTGGATTGTACATTGTGAAGGAACAGAAGCCAGTTCAAACGAGTGCAACTCTGTGATCAGCCATAGCTTGGCTGTTTGCACTTTCCTGTGATGCCTCCACCAAATTTTGTTCCCTGAAGTAAACTCTCTCACTAAGCATAGCCGTGTGTTCTTGATGCCATTTCACCCTCCCCCGCAAGTCCAGGAAGGATCAGATTTAACTTGGTGCGGAGTTTTCTCCCCATTAGCAACTTTGCTGGAGCTATCCCTGTAGTTGCGCGAGGGATGGTCCTATAATCAATGGGAACTGGGACAGTTACGTATCTAGGTTTCTTTAAGCCTGTCTTCAAAGTGTGGCCTGTTCTTTCTGCCAGACCATTGGATGATAGATGGTATGGAGTTGTCCTTCTCTAACAAATATTTCATTATGAAATATTCAAATTCCCTATTGATAGATGATAGCCTGTTATGAGACCAATATTTCCAGGAGTCAGTGTACTGCAAAACATACAGTTTTTCTATCAACCTTGTGTTTAATGAATGAACTCTATGCACATCCAGCCACTTTGTGTGGGTGTCCACAATGGCTAAGAGCATTGAGCCTATGAAAGGATCTCCATAGTCAACGTGATAGTGAGTCCAGGGTTTACCCAGCCATTCCCACAAATATGGGGGAGCTGCTGTGGTAATATTTGTCCTTGCTGGCACTCTGGGCCCTGCCCCACCAGCACAGTTATGTCTGCATCCAATCCTGGCCACCAGCTATAATGTCTTGCCAACATTTGGAAACCCATGGATGACTCTGGTGGAGTTCAGCCAATATTTGGTGGTGACTTTGCTCGGGACAATCACTCTTGATCCCCATAATAATATGCAGTCATCTATGATCTGGTTTCTCTGGGTCATAATGGGTTTTAATGCTGTAATGAATCTTTGGATTCCCCCATCACCACCAGTTGTTTCAATTTGCCAGGTTGCGTCCAAAGTCTGATATTGTCAGCTGTAACTGGAGATGCATCCAGAAAATTTAAAACCATTACAGACTCTTCCAGTGGCGGTACCACTGGTGATGTATCTGCCAGAGGGAGGGGCTCAATGTATTTACTCCTTGGCCTTGTGGACAGTGTTCCAATTTATAACTATATGCATTATACAAACCTACCCATTCGGCTTCACAATGAGTACAACACGTGGTGTCAATTCTGCAAACCAGTCCAGTTTGATGATTCCTTCAATTTCCAGCCATCTGTTTTCTGCCTCTACTTTTGCCCGCAAGGCAAATGGCACTGCCAGGTGGCCTTATCTCCTTTGATAGTCCCTAGACCTTCCTGAAAAACATCCGGGTATCTAGTTAGGACTTTACTCAGGCAGCCATTTTCTAAGCGAAAAATTGAGCCAGTTGAGGTGAATCTTTCATGACCAATGTCACCCCATCAAGTTTGGGCCCGAGCCTTTTACTACAATGAGTGGTAACTGAGCCAGCTGCCTTTCAAGAGACCAGAATGAAAGTTGCACCCTTAATCTGTAAAGATTCCCAGTATAGATTCTCAGCCTAGACGAGGGGTCTTGTGCAAACTTAACTGTTGGTGTCTAGAGCAAAGTTTGTTAAAGACTAGTTCTGCAATCACTGGTATCAACCTCCATTTGAACTGGGTGACCATTTAATCAGATGTTTATTTTGATCATTTTGAATTTGGATATTGCCAAGGAATTTAACTGTTCCAAACCAAAAGTAGTGTGCGCTCTCCTGGATAACCAGCCTATGAGTTCTTAGTCCACTGGGGTCTAGTGGGACTCTTTTGCTGTCTCAAGTCCACATACCAGCAGCAACTACAATGGCTTACAGATCCTGAAGAAAATGTTGACTGTTTGGCAAAGACACAGCCTTGTTTTGGGGTTTTGCTGTGGGCTGACCTAGAGTCCCTTTTTTCCAGGAAGGGAGTGAGGCTATGCAATTGCTTTCTCTCAAGTGGCGTTCCCTGAGCTCAGTCAGACTGGCAACGGTGTCCGCTTCCATTGGAATACAATGAGACTCATACTCCACTTGCTGCATTTTCCAATGTTAATGCCATTTGTAGTGTTTGAAATCCAGTTATGCTTCAGCTAGTAGGCACTTTTTCATTGTTACATCATTAATCCCATGTACCAAGTGGTCTCTCAGCATCTCATTAAGGGTTAAATGAAAGTCGCATGCCTCTGCCAGTCATCTTAACCTCAAAAATCCTGACACAATTCTCAAATTACCATGTAAAACTGATAGTGTCTCAGAACTGGAGGCTCAATGTCATAAAATTCCTTAACTAAATCCATTAACTCTTCAAAGGTTTTAGTATCTGGTGCCTCAGAGAAAGTTATGCTCCTAGCAACCAAAAAATAAGCCACAGGTCCACAAGCTGTCAGGAGTGTTACTAATTGCTTTACGTCTGCCCCAATGTAATTTGCTGAGCAAAAAAAAAACACACTTTCCACATACTGGGCCCAATCTTCAATGGCAGGATCAAACAAGTCAAGCTTCTCAAACAATGGCATAATGCCAGAAATACTTACCCCCAACTCAAGGACAACTGTTGCAAGTGAATTTCTTCAGGAGTGTGTTTTTCTCCCATCGCCACTGAAATAACTCCACAGAGGCCAGTGTCCCATCACCAAGTCACCCTTTACTTACACGTGGAGAGTTCTTGATGCTGATCCAGAGTGAGCAAAACCTCTGACACTCCTGTTTATATCTGTCAGCCAGGGCTCCCTGATTGGATCAGGTTAACATCCCCAGTCAGCGAACCCAGCTGGTTGACCTTGTTACAATGATTTCAGCCTGGCTGGGTGGAGGGGATGAAACTGTTCTAGCACTGGCACCACCTTGGATACGGTTCAGACCTTATCTCCGGCTGAGCGGCCTTCCATAGATTTCCATTGAATGATTTGAAATAGGGCACCTACGTTCCTGGGAAACCAAACACTTTCCCTGCAAATATTACCAGAAATCCTACCTCCCAGTCCATCTCCCAAGAGCTAGGACAAATTCACTCCCACTCCATCTCTCCCTCCATGCATGCTGCCTGAGCATGCCCAGCATTGTCTGTATTGCCTTTCAGTTTCGCAGCCTCTGCAGATCTGTGCTTCTATTTTCCTTGGAGAAATCATTTCCTGAACAAACCTTTGAGTAGATCTATGGATGTAACAGCTGGCTCATTATTCAGCTGACTGCATTGTGAATTTTGCACCAATTTTGAATGAAATTTTCGGTCATGCTGAACAATCAGTGAACTAGCTGTGCAGCCCGTGCACAGTTTTGACTTTCAATCCTGTTTTGGTTGACTGCATTCTGTGGGGCAAATGATCATGAATTAATGCTGCTCAGTATTATCCTGTTCCAGCAGAGACAGACGCAGCTCGTGAGAACCGTACCTTTCCATGGCTGGGCAAGTCAGTCTATATTGATTGCAGCAAGTAATGCCACTAACCTACTCTAATCTGCTCCTATCACAACCACTGCCTTTCTCATCTAGAAAAGATTGTTGTGGTCGAAGTCTCTGAACAACTGGAGCATCTGTCTCATAGCCAAGGGACCGCTTGGCATAACAGTTCTCCGCTGCGAGAATCTGCATTTACTTAGCGCCTTCAATGCAATTCTCTGTTCATTCATGGGATGCAAACATCACTGACGGCAATTACTGTCCACCCTCATTACCTTTGAGGCGCTAAGCTGCCTGCAACGGATTACCGTTTCAACCAGATGGAAAGGACTGGATGCTCCAAATCTTCCTGGAACTCCTCGGACCAGCGATGGCATTTAGATCCATGGGGGAGCTGCCAGAATAAGTGCACTGGGAAATTGGCCTCTGCAGAGCTGCATTATTTGCCTTGAAGTGCGTCTTAATTTTTAAAATTTCATTCTCAGTGTACTGTGAATATAGGAGGTATGGTTAGTAAGTTTTCAGGTGACACTAAAATTGGTGATGTAGCGGACAGTGAAAAAAGTTATCTCAGAGAACCTTGATCAGATGGGCCAATGGGCCAAGGAGTGGAGATGGAGTTTAATTTAGACAAATGCGAGGTACTGCATGTTGGTAAGGCAGAGCGGGGCAGGACGTATTACAGTTAATGGTAGGGGTCTGAGGAGTGTTGCCAAACAAACAATTGTACACAAGGTGTAGATCTGGATGAACACAGCAGGCCAAGCAGCATCAGAGGAGCAGGAAGGCTGACGTTTCGGGCCTAGACCCTTCTTCAGAAAATTCAAACAATTGTGTACGCTTGCTTTGATGGGTCAGTGCAATGAGTATAGGAGTTGGGATGTCATGTTACAGCTGTACACGTCATTAGTGAGGCCACTTTTAGAATACTGGTATTCAGTTCTGGTCTCTCTGTTTTAGGAAAGAAGTTATTAAACTTGAAAAGATTCAGAAAAAAATTACAAGAATGTTGCCAGGATTGGAGGATTTGAGCTGTAGGGAGAGTCTGAATAGGCTGGGGTTATTATCCCTGGAGCATCAGAGGCTGAGGGATGGCCCTATAGAGGTTTATAAAATCATGGAGGGCATGGATAGGGTGAATAGCCAAGGTCTTTTCCCCAGGTTAGGGGATCCCAAAGCTAGAGCGCATAGGTTTAAAGTGATAGGGGAAAGATTTAAAAGGGACCCGAGGAATAACTTTTACACGCAGAGGGTGGTGCACATATGGAGGGATCTGCCAGAGGAGGTAGCGGAGTTGCGTACAATTACAACATTTAAAAGGCATCTAGATGGCTTCATGATTTGGAAAGATTTAGAGGGATATGGGACAAATGCTGTCAAATGAGACTAGATCAGTTTGGAATATCTGGTTAGCGCAGACGAGTTGGGCCAAAGGGTCTGTTTCTATGCTGTATAACCCTATGACTCCATGACGGTGTGGAATTTGCCAGCAAAATCAGCAAATTATTGTCCATCCTTAATTGCCCAAGATGTAACTCAATTGCTCACTAGGCCACTTCAAAAGGGCAGTGAAGAGTCAGTTATATGTGCAATAACACATTGCCAGACTGGGCAAGGACAGTAGCTTCGTGCCCTAAAAAAACATTAGTGACCCAGCAGGGACATTAAACCGTCAGCTGTTCCTTCACAATAAAGGCTTAGAATTTCCATTGGAAATGTGCCAATCATCCATCATTAACTGGAATCTAATCTTCTATCTATTACATTGCAGGTACCCTTGGCGGCAAGACTATGGTCCAGCAAATTTGGCCTCACCATCCCCATTGTATGCCCATTCACCCTTCAGTCATGTCGAAATATAATAAATAGATTTAAATGAAATCTGTGAAATAGTAATGAAAGATTTAAAAGAATACTTGGAGACATAAGGTGATCTGATGCCATTTTACAAAGATTTAGCAGTGCGAACCCTTGTATAAGTTTTTAGCTTCCAGGACTCATCACAATCTTTTAACATCTTGCAGAACATCGCTCAGCATTTTCCTATTTGTTCCCGCTTCCTATTTAGAGATTTATTGAAAAATGAGTAATTAATTATTGTGATGATTAGCTTTTTGAATGAACTAGTCAGTTCTTTATTGCAAAATTGGCACAATTTTATTGAGCAACTGTCAAACACTCAGCTTCATTACCAAGGTTGTGGCATCTGCTGTGCATTTGGTGTATGAGATGATTGAGGAGTATATGAGAGGTGCGACAGTAGAGTCTGTCAGTGTAGCCTGTGTTGTAGGTCAAATTGAATAAAGAACAAAGAAGAAAGAAAATTACAGCACAGGAACAGGTCCTTCGGCCCTCCAAGCCTGCACTGACATGCTGTCCGTCACAACTAAAACCCCTACCCTTCCAGGGACCGTGTCCCTCTATTCCCATCCTATTCATGTATTTGTCAAGACGCCCTTTAAAAGTCACTATAGCATCAACTTCCATTACCTCCCCCAGCAGCAAGTTCCAGGTATCCACTGCCCTCTGTGTAAAAACTTGCCTCGTACATCACTTTTAAACCTTGCCCCTCGCACCTTAAACCTATGCCCCCTAGGAACTGACTCTTCCACCCTGGGAAAAAGCTTCTGACTGTCCACTCTGTCCGTGCCCTTCATAATCTTGCAGACCTCTATCAGGTCGCCCCTCCGTCGTTCCAGTGAGAACAACCCAAGTTTCTCCAACCTCTCCTCATAGCTAATGCCCTCCATACCAGGCAACATCCTGTAAAATCTTTTCTGTACCCTGTCCAAAGCCACCACATCCTTCTGGTAGTGTGGCAACCAGAATTGAACACAATATTCCAAAGTCGGCCTAACTAAGGTTCTATAAAGCTGCAACTTTACCTGCCAATTTTTAAACTCAATACCCCGGCCAATGAAGGCAAGCATGCCGTATGCCTTGTTGACTACCTTCTCCACCTGCATTGCCACTTTCAGTGACCTGTGTACCCATACACCCAGATCTCTCTGCCTACCATCACTCTTAAGGGTTCTGCCATTTACTGTATATTTTCCAAATCGATTAGATTTTCCAAAATGCATTACCTCACATTTTTCCGGATTAAACTCCATCTGCCATCTCTCTGCCCAAGTCACCAACCAATCTATATCCAGGTGTATCCTCTGACGGTCCTCATTGCAATCTGCAATTCCACCAACCTTTGTGTCATCGGCAAACTTACTAATCAGACCGGTTACATTCTCTTCCAAATCATTTATATATATCACAAACAGCAAAGGTCCCAACACAAATCGCTGAGGAACACCACTAGTCACAACCCTCCATTCAGAAACGCACCCTTCCACTGCTTCCCTCTGTCTTCTATGACCGAGCTAGTTTTTTATCCATTTGCAAGCTTGCCTCTGACCCCATGTGACTTTACCTTCTGTATCAGGCTGCCATGAGGGACCTTGTCAAAGGCCTTACTGAAGTCCATGTAGACAACATCCACTGACCTACCCTCATCGATCATCTTCATCACTTACTCAAAAAACTCGATTAAGTTAGAGAGACATGACCTCCCCTTCACAAAGCCATGTTGCCTCTCACTAATACGCCCAATTATTTCGAAGTGGGAGGAAATCCTGTCTCGAAGAATACTCTCCAATAATTTCCCTACCACTGACATAAGGCTCACCTGCCTGTAGCTTGCTGGATTATCCTTGCCACCCTTCTTAAACAAAGGAACAATATTGGCTATTCTCCAATCCTCTGGGACCTCCCCTGTAGCCAGTGAGGATACAAAGATTTCCCTCAAGGCCCCAGCAATTTCCTCCCTTGCCTCTCTCAGTATTCTGGGGTATATCCCATCAGGCCCTTGTCAGGGGACTTGTCTATCTTAATGTTTTTCAAGACCCCCAATACCTCCTCTCTTTTGATCTCAACATGACCCAAAACATCTACACACCCTCCCCCAGACTCATCATCCACCAAGTCCTTCTCTATGGTGAATACTGGCGCAAAGTACTCATTTAATACCTCACCCATTTCCTCTGGTTCCACACTAAATTCCCTTCCCTGTCCTTCAGTGGGTGAACCCTCTGCCTGGCTACCCTCTTGGTCTTTGTATATGTATAAAAAGCCTTGGGATTTTCCTTAATCCTGTTGATCAATGACTTTTCACGATCCCTTTTAGCCCTCCTGACTCCTTGTTTAAGCTTCTTTCAACTTTCCTTGTATTTCACCCTTGCTTTGTGTGTTCCCAGCCTCCGAGCCTTGATAAATGCTTCCTTTTTCTTTTTGATTGGGCTTACAATATGTCTCGTTATTCCAAGGTTCTCTAAACTTTCCATACTTATCCTTCATCCTTACAGGAACGTGCCAGTCCTGAGTTCCCAGCAACTTACACTTGAAAGCCTCCCACATACTAGATGTTGATTTGCTCTCAAACATCTGCCTCCAATCTACATTCTTCAGTTCCTACTTAATATTGTTGTAATTAGCCTTCCCCCAATTTAGCACCTTCACCTGACAACTACACTCATCTTTTTCCATAAGTAATTTAAAACTACTGAATTGTGATCACTGTTACCAAGCTGCTCCCCTACTGAGACATTGACCACCTGGCCAGGCTCATTCCCCAATACTAGGTCCAGTACAGCCCTTTCCAAGTTGGACTATCTACACACTGTTTCAAAAAGCCCTCTGGATGCTCCTTACAAACTCTGCCCTATCTGCGCCCCAAACACTAAGTAAGTACCAGTCAATATATGGGAAGTTAAAATCACCCACGACAACAACCTTGTTACTTTTACATCTTGCCAAAATCTGCCTACATATCTGTTCTTCTATCTCCCGCTGGCTCTTGGGAGGCCTATGGTAAACCCCAAACATTGTGATTGCACCCTTCCTGTTCCTGAGCTCTACCCATATTGCCTCGCTGTATGAGCCATCTGAAATGTCCTCCCACAGTACAGCTGTGATATTCTCCTTAACAAGTAGTGCAACTCCCCTACGCCTTTTATATCCCCCTCTATCCCACCTGAAACATCTGTATCCTGTCCCTCTCTTAACCAAGTCTCTGCAATAGCAGCATTATAGTTTCAAGTACTAATCCAAGCTCTAAGTTCACCTGCCTTACCTGTTACACTTGTCACATTGAAACAGATGCACTTCAGTCCATCAGACCTGCTTTGGTCAGCAACCACACTCTGCCTGCTCTTCCTCTGAGCCATACTGGCCCTATTCTCCAGTTCCCTTTCAGTCAATTCACCATTGCTTTGGTTCCCAACCCCCTGCCAAGAAAGTTTAAATCCTCCCGAGTGACACCAGCAAAACTCCCAGCCAGAATATTTGTGCCCCTCCAGTTTAGATGCAGCCTGTCCTTCTTGTACAGGTCCCACCTGCCCTGGAAGAGATCCCAGTGGGTTCATGACCTGTTGTCCTTTCGGGATCTTCTCTGCTTTCTTGCATTTCTGCAGAAACTTGATATTTGTGTCAATATGCATGATCTTCTTGGAGATCCTCTTCACTTTGAGCCAACCAAAGAACATTCCTCTCAACTGAATAGACTGATCAAGATTTTTGATCCAAACCTTCAGAGTACCCTATGCAGTTTCATCCCATACACTTCTCGTGTAGGGGACTTCTACTGCCTTCCAAATATACACAAAGCCAAAACACCTGGACGTCCCATCGTATCAGAGAATGGGACATTGTGTGAGAACCTCTCCGGCTATATTAAGGGCATCTTGAAACCCATTGTACAGGGAACCCCCAGCTTCGGTCGCAACTCTACAGATTTCTTACAGAAACTCAGCTCCCATGGACCAGTCGAACCAAGAACATTCCTTGCCTTAATGGATGTTTCAGCGGTCTACACCAGCATAACCCATGATGATAGCATCATTGCCTCAGTACTCAATACCAACAACTGCCAACTTCCAGACGCCATCCTACAACTCATCCACTTCATCCTTGACCACAACGTCTTCACCTTCGACAACCAGTTCTTCATTCAGACACAGGGAAAGCTACAGGAACTGGATTTGCTTCCCAGTACATCAACATTTTCATGCACAAGTTTGAAAAAGACTTCTTTGCTGCACAGGACTTCCAACCAACACCATACACCAGATATATTGACACAATTTTCTTCATCTGGACTCATGGCAAGGAATCACTGAAACAACTACAAAGCAATATCAACAAATTTCATCCCACCATCAGAGTTCCCATGGACTACACTTCAGAATCAGTGTCATTCTTGTACACACACATCTCTATTAAGGACAGACACCTCAGTACCTCCCTCTACTGCAAGCTCACGAATAACCTCATGATGTTACACTTCTCTAGCCACCATAAACGTATTAAAACAGCCACCTGCTATGGACAAGCCCTGGGCATACACAGGATCTGCTCAGATGAGGAGGAATGCGATGGACACCTGAAAGTTTTGAAGGACACCCTCATAAGAGCAAGATACGATGCTCAACTCATCAATCACCAGTCCCGATGTGCCACAGCAAGAAACCGCAATGACATCCTCAGAAAACAGACACAGGATACAGCAGATAGAGTACCCTTTGTCATCCAGTACTTCCCCGAAGCGGATAAATTACACCAGGTTTTTTGCAGCCTTCAACATGTCATCGATAGCGGTGAGAATCTCGCTAAGATCTTTCCTATGTCTCCACTTCTCGTCTTCAAAGCCTTAAACAGACCATTCTTCACAGCAAGCTACCCAGCCTTCAGGACAACATCAACCATAAAACCGCACAACCCTGCCATGGCAACCTCTGTAAGACATGTCAGATCATCGACATGGATACTACCATCACACGTGGGAACACCACCCAACACGTACACGGCAGATATGCTTGTGACTTGGGCAATGTTGCTTCACTCATACGCTGCAGGCAAGGATGACCCGAAGCATAGTATATTGGTGAAACCATGTAGACGCTACAACAATGGATGAATGGACACTGCGCAACAATTGCCAGACAGAAATGTTCTCTTCCAGTGGGGGAACACTTCAGCGGTCAAGGACATTCAGCCTCCGATCTTTGGGTAAATGGCCTACAAGGTGGCCTTTGAGATATACAACCGTGCAGAATCGCCAAGCAGAGACTGATAGCCAAGTTCCATACCCCTGAAGACAGCCTCAACCGTGATCTTGGGTCCATGTCGTGCTACATGTGACCCCACCTCACTGTTGTGTATCTGTAAAATCTTCCTTACTGTCCTGTTTTGACACCGTCACCTTGATAAATTGTTATGGTCTCTCTACCTTAATTAATTTGTATGGTTTTGAATTCAGCATGTGATTCCAGTCATTTAGTTTGTCTCCAGCACCAACTTATTTTTAATTGTTTGTAATTATCTCCCTGCCTCACTTAATCGGATTATAGGTTGTCTCTTCACTAGTTATTCAGCTGTTGACACGTTACTCACCATCTAATACTCCTGGTCACCTGCAAAGACTTATCACCTGACACTCTGCTCACATCAGTTGTATGATCCTTTGATCTCTCTGCCCTTGATCCCTCTGCCTATAGATTCTGTCTGTGTGTTCTGCTCTCTCACTGCACCTGACAAAGGGCAGCACTCCAAAAGCTTGTCTGATTTCAAATAAAACTATTGGTCTATAATCTGGTGTCGTGTGACTTCTCATCTTGTCCACCCCAGTCCAACAGCAGCACCTTTACACCAAAAACAGGATGTAGGTGAGAAATGTAAGGACCACTGCGACACTCTGGAAGGTAATTAGTGAGCTGGCAGAATCTCCCAGGTGAGAGAATTACCCCTTACCTGACAGAGATATACCTTAGAGCTCTGTGTCATTTCACTACCTAGTCATTAGAATATTTTGTGAAATCTACATCCTCTGCTACTGCTGAGAATGAAATCTCATTGCAACTTGCCTTGGCTGCTTGCGTGCAATAAAAACATACAATAAACATACAGTACATATGGAAAGCTGGCCCCTACTGAGCACTGTGCACAAAACGCAGCACAATTGCAAAAAACAAGTGGGCCAAAGAAAGTAAGGCCAAGAAGTGATGTCTCTTCACGGTAATTTTCAGGTCTTTCGAGTGCAGACTCATAAAATGAACTCACTGTGCCAACAAACTTTATCACCCATCTGTTTGTATCCTTTCCAATGTCTGTGCTGTGACTGTGAAAAGATAGCACTTGTTTTGTTGTTCTTCTTGCAGTCAGAATGATAATGGGGCTTGAATACATCACAACTGACGCAAAGCAAAAATACTTCATTTTTTCTCAGTCGTCCCCTTCCTCCTACAATTCTTGGGCCTGCTAAACCTAAGCTCCATTTCAATTATTAATTATGCACACTTCAAGAAAAAAGAGTGATGGAAGAATTCTCAGTGGTTGTTATTGAAGTATGAACCTGTGCAGAACACATGAAGCGCAAGAATTAAAAAGATCAAACAGCAGTGACAGGACTGCGCTTTAACTTTCTGGAGGATCTTTGCTGAATTAGTAGTTCTGTTGCTGGACTCATAATCCAAAGGACTGAACAAATTCCTCCAAGGTGCTCTGTAAAATTGTACTCAGTTTTCTTTTAAAAATCTAAGAAGTGAACAAACGGTGGAAGGACAGTGTTCTATTATATTTATGTTTTTAAAAGAACAGAGATTTGCCAGGATGACTGAATGCTTCCACATCGAGGAATTTCATACTTATTGTGAACTCAGCTTTTGTGGCTGTGCATTACTGCAATTTGCAGCCACTCAGGAGCGGAGGAGTGTTTACAAGTGAACCTGATTGGTTCTCGGCTAACTGAGCAGGTTGGAACTGGAAACAAATTACACGGTCACACAGAGAAAGAAAGACACAGAAGGGTGTGCTGTTGGTCTTCACGGCAGAAGCTGCCTGTTCTCTGCAGTAAAAAAAAGCTCAGTTTTAAACTTGAAGAAAACCAGTTATCATTCCTGATACAACTGCTGTGAGCTGTGATGTTTGAATTGATAAATCAGAGAAATTTTTCAAGTGAGTCAGTCTGTAATGCTTACAAACGAGAGAATCTTCCAGAAAATGTCAACTGAACACCAGGGGCCTGAACAGCCACAGAGTCATAGGGTCATAGAGATATACAGCACAGAAACAGACCATTCAGTCCAACTCGTCCATGTTGGCCAGATATCTATATAAATCTAGCCCCATTTGCCAGCATTTGGCCCATATCCCTCTAAATCCTTCCTATTCATATACCCATCCAGATGCCTTTTAAATGTTGTCATTGTACCAGCCTCTACCACTTCCTCTGACAGCTCATTCCATACATGCACCACCCTCTGCGTGAAAAATGTTGCCCCTTAGGTTCCTTTTATATCTTTCCCCTCTCACCTTAAACCTACTTCCTGCAGTTTTGGACTCCCCCAGCCCAGGGAAAAGACCTTGTCTCTTCACCTTATCCATGCCCCTCACAATTTTTTAAACCGCTACAAGGTCACCCCTTCAGCCTTCATTGCTCCAAGGAAAATAGCCCCAGCCTATTCAGCCTCTCCCTATAGCTCATACCCTCCAAACCTGGCAACATCTTTGTAAATCTTTTCTGAACCCTTTCTAGTTTCACAACATCAAACTTCTTTTGCAGCCAGAGAAGGATCATCTCAACATCAGAAACAGGAAGCAATGACTGCTGAACTGACTTTCCAGATCTTTTTTACCTCCACCAATAATCCAGCTTTCCTATTTGTTTACACCCATCTCTGAGTGTGTGTGTGTGTATGTGTGTGTCTGAGTGTATGTCTGTATGTGTATGTGTGTATATGTGGGTGTGTGTGTGTGTGTGTGTGAGAGAGAGAAAATGTGTGTATGTGTCTGTGTTTGTGTGTGTGCATGTGAGAGAGAGAGAGAGATAATGTGTGTGGGTGTGTGAGAGAGAATGTGTGTAGGTGAACGTGTGTGTGAGAGAGAGAGAATGTGTGTATGTGAATGTGTGTGTGTGTATGTCTGTGAGAGAGGGAGAGAGAATGTGTGTATGTGAACATGTGTGGGTGTGTGTGTGTGTTTATATGGGAATTACAGTTTTAGTTAGTAGCATTATGCACTAATGGTTTACATCTGTTTTCCTGAATCTACAGTCTAATTGCCCATTAAATGTCAATTCTGATTTAAAACCTGGTTCATGCACCCTATCAACCTTAGTCTGAACATCAGACAAATTGGAGGTACTGTGTATATCTTTAAAAGAAGTTTAATATTTGGTACAATGCTGGGAATAGTGAGGCTCCATTTAAGGTGTGCTGACCCATAACAACAGTGTCAGTAATTTTAGGCTATGGGTGTGCTCCCCTACCCCAAGTTAAATTTGGGGGTGAACGTCTCTCCCTACCCTTTGATGGCTTCCCTCTGTTTAATTTGCCTGGTGGCAGTCTTTCAATGAGAATGCTATCGGACATCCGCACCCATTGATGGGAGAACATCGCTTCTCATCATGGTGCCGGTCCTTTGGAGGTGCTCAAAATCATTTTGAAAACAAGTTCTGAGGAAATACCATATCAGACTCCAAATGTTAACTATTACTTTCTCCACAGAGGCTGCCATACCTGCTGAGCTTTCCCAGTGTTTTCTGTTCGTGTTTCAGATTCCTGGCATCTGCCACATTTTATTTTTGTTTGAGTGCTCAGAATCATGTAGGGCTCTGCTGGAGTAAAAAGATACTGTTTCAGTGAGCAGAAAGGTTAGTAACCAGCAGTTACAGACGTAAGGGATTTGGCAAAATAAACCAAAGCAAGATCAGAGACAACAAGGTGCAGGGCTGGATGAACACAGCAGGCCAAGCAGCACCACAGGAGCAGAAAGGCTGACGTTTCAGGCCTAGACCCTTCATCAGAAAAGGAGGAGGGGAAGGGGGTTCTGAAATAAATAGGGAGAGAGGGGGAGGCGGATAGAAGGTGGATAGAGGAGAGGATAGGTGGAGAGGAAACAGACAGGTCAAAGAGGCGGGGATGGGGCCAGTAAAGGTGAGTGTAGGTGGGGAGTTAGGGAGGGGATAGGTCAGTCCAGGGAGGACAGACAGGTCAAGGGGGTGGGATGAGGTTGGTCGGTAGGAGATGGGGGTGGGGCTGAGGTGGGAGGAAGGGATAGGTGGGAGGAAGAACAGGTTAGGGAGG
>NC_063333.1:15103135-15120610 GCF_021869965.1 Rhincodon typus
GAATATGAGTTGCTGTTCCTGCAACCTTCGGGTGGCATCGTTGTGGCACTGCAGGAGGCCCAGGATGGACATGTCGTCTGAGGAATGGGAGGGGGAGTTGAAATGGTTCGCGACTGGGAGGTGCAGTTGTTTATTGCGAACCGAGCGTAGGTGTTCTGCAAAGCGGTCCCCGAGTCTCCGCTTGGTTTCCCCGATGTAGAGGAGGCCACAACGGGTACAGCGGATGCAGTATACCACATTAGCAGATGTGCAGGTGAACATCTGCTTGATGTGGAAAGTCTTCTTGGGGCCTGGGATGGGGGTGAGGGAGAAGGTATGGGGGCAGGTGTAGCACTTCCTGCGGTTGCAGGGAAAAGTGCCGGGTGTGGTGGGGCTGGAGGGGAGTGTGGAGCGGACAAGGGAGTCATGGAGAGAGTGGTCCCTCCGGAAAGCAGATAAGGGTGGGGAGGGAAAGATGTCTTTGGTGGTGGGGTCAGATTGCAGATGGCGGAAGTGTCGGAGGATGATGCGTTGGATCCGAAGGTTGGTGGGGTGGTATGTGAGGACGAAGGGGATTCTTCCCAAAATCCACAAACCTGAATGCCCTGGTCGACCCATTGTCTCCGACTGCTCCTGCCCCACCAGACTTATCTCCAACTATCTGGACTCCATTTTCTCCCCCTTGGTCCAGGAACTCCCTACCTATGTCGGTGATACCACCCACACCCTCCACCTCCTCCAGAATTTCCAATTCCCCGGTCCCCAACATCTCATCTTTACCATGGACGTCCAGTCCCTATACACCTGCATTCCCCATACAGATGGCCTAAAGGCCCTCCGCTTCTTCCTGTCCCACAGGCCCGACCAGTCCCCCACCTCAGACAACATATCCATCCTGGGCCTCCTGCAGTGCCACAACGATGCCACCCAAAGGTTGCAGGAACAGCAACTCATATTCCGCTTGGGAACCCTGCAGCCCAATGGTATCAATGTGGATTTCACAAGCTTCAAAATCTCCCCTCCACCTACCGCATCCCAAAACCAGCCCAGCTCGTTCCCGCCTCCCTAACCTGTTCTTCCTCCCACCTATCCCCTCCTCCCACCTCAAGCCGCACCCCCATCACCTACCTACTAACCTCATCCCGCCCCCTTGACCTGTCCGCCCTCCCTGGACTGATCTATCCCCTCCCTACCTCCCCACCTACACTCACCTTTACTGGCTCCAATCCCGCCTCTTTGACCTGTCTGTTTCCTCTCCACCTACCCTCTCCTCTATCCATCTTCTATCCGCCTCCCACTCTCTCCCATTTATTTCAGAACCCCCTTCCCCTCCCCCTTTTCTGATGAAGGGTCTAGGCCCGAAACGTCAGCCTTTCTGCTCCTATGATGCTGCTTGGCCTGCTGTGTTCATCCAGCCCTGCACCTTGTTGTCTCGGATTCTCCAGCATCTGCATTTCCTACTATCTCCCTCCAAAGCAAGATCAGGTCTTTTTTTAATACAGTGACTTGTTATGAAATGGAATATACTTCCCAAGAGAATGATGCAACAAATTTAATAACAACATTTGAATGGAAATGAAAATATACTTCACAGAAACTGACTTTATAGTGTGGAAGAAGACCATTAAGCCTGTGTTGGCACTTTCAAAGAACTTGA
Source organism: Rhincodon typus (assembly GCF_021869965.1). Lineage (NCBI taxonomy): Eukaryota > Metazoa > Chordata > Chondrichthyes > Orectolobiformes > Rhincodontidae > Rhincodon > Rhincodon typus. The sequence goes on from NC_063333.1 coordinate 15,104,772, forward strand.
TATTCACAGCATGTAATTTCATATCTTTATTTATTAGCACAATTCCCTTTTAAAATTGTTTATGGAGCTACTCTCCTCATCTCCAATCTATGATGTGGAGATGTTGGTGTTGGACTGGGGTGGATAAAGTCGGAAGTCACACAACTACAGGAATGAATAGTCCAACAAGTTTATTTGAAATCATAAGTTTTCAGAGTGCTGCTCCTTCATCAAGTGAAGTCAGTTCTGACTTTCTCCAATCTATGACCCACTTGCCAGGGGAATTATTTTTCTCATCGTCTATCAAGCTCCCTCAGAACTTTTTGTCTTCCACGAGTACAGACCCAACATTTTCAACTTCCCCTTCCAACTGAAGCTGTATATACCTGTTACACCCTGGTAAACCTCCTCTGTAACATTTCCAACGCCTTCATATATGTTTGCTGAACTGTGCTGCCCATAATTATCGGCAAAACTCCATCAAGGCCATCTACTTAAAAGGGTGGAAAGGATCTATGGACAAAGGGATAAGATCATTTTATGTACGTACTTGGGGGTGTTGCTCCTGTAAGAGAGCTACTTTGGTGACACAGTCAGTGGAGCTTGAGACCTGTCTAGAACCAGCTGTGGAGGGTTGAGCATCACCAATAAACCATTCCTGTTTCAGATTTACATATTGGTATATTTAATTCCTGGTTCCAAAGGAAGCACCAACATAATAGACAGCACCTTCACAGATAGAGCCAACACAGATATGATGGGCCAAATATGCTCCTTCTGTGCTGTACCATTCCCAGTGTGAGCGAATTTGAAAACCAAAGCAAAGAAATGTTATTACTGGTTATATTGGTTTCTTCTTTATTGCAATGTTGCAAAACAGTTACAGTATAATTGTATATGACCTTGGATTAATAAATGAAAAGCACTTTGAAAATATTGAAAAATCTTTTGAGTCAAAACTAACTTCTTCATCTACTTCCCAAACATCACCTTTTAATTCATCACCGACTTAAATCTATTGTGATCCAAGCGGATATCAAGATGAGACAGAATTTGGAGACATTTGAAAAGATAACAGTGAAGAAGGAATCTAGCACTGTCTTAAAAATAGGCATTAACCTCTTTCAGATAGCTTTGAACATAGATAGAACAATCTTGCTAGGGCCAAAAATGCTTCATATAATTAAACAGCTTCTAAATTATAATGTAGATAAATGCCACACATTGTTGCTGGTGAGGAAGCAGTGTTAGTCACGACATTACTGGATGGTTGTTAATGTACTATAATAATAATGAACAATTTGGAGGTTTCCAACACCTACCTTCACTCATCGTAAAATACTTATGCTCTAAATTTTAAATATATTTTGCCTCATTCCCTTTGCTCGGTGCATTTCTTCAAGTCCATTTTGCAATGTTCTGTATTATAAATTTACATATTCATGTAAAGAAATTATGTGTTTTCAAAACTGGCAGGGATCATTATTGCAGCTATGATCAGTAGAGAATTTGTTATTCCGTGAGCCTTGAGAAACTCAGTTTAACAAAACACTTGATAGATAATTATTGAACCTTTCCTAGTTCCTGGCAGACTTCATCTTATGAATCAACACATTATTAGAACTCAAAATATGAATAGTTAGAACCTATTGCAATAAAATAGATACAGAGTCATGTATAATAGTATGATGCTGCTCATGCTGAGGGAGAGGGCAGACTTATTTATTGCTTGTAAAATCCTCTCTGACAAGGTAAATGTGTCCTTTTCTTCCTCACCCCATCCTAACAGTTTCTTTGCACAGTTACTCATCTTACTCTTTGTTTTCTCCCGCACTAATTGTTCCCTGCCGTTTACTCTGTATGGTGAGTTGTACACCAGCTCAGTTGCTGGCACTCTCACTTCTGAGTCAGAAGGCGGTGAATTCAAGTTCCACTCCAGAGAACTGAGCACAAAAATGCAGGCCAACACTTCAATAAAGAGGAGTGCTGCACTGTCGAAGGTAGATATTTCAGATGAGATAATAAATTGAGGCCCCGTTTCCTCTTTATGTGAGATGTATAGGATCCTGTAGCATGGTTTTGAAGAAACTGGAGGTCTTTTGATACAATGGTTAGTGTTCCTGCCTCTAACTTTGAATCCTACTTGAGGATTTGATGGCTCCTCATCATATGGTCAAATAGACAGATTATCATCTTGTAAATCCTTCCCATATGTAAATAGCAGTTGGTAAGAACAGGAGAATCTCCTCATCAGTCATATTAATACAGAGTGATACCCCTCAAAGCTACATTCCCTGGTGACAGGCAAGCCACTGTTCCAGGAAAATCTAGCAATGGAAACTAACATAAGCACATGTATAAGATATAACATAGTGTGGAGCTGGAGGAACACAGCAGGTCAGGCAGCATCAGAAGAGCAGGAAAGCTGACATTTCGGGGTTTCTGAAGAAGGGTCCGGACTCTTCAAGGGGTTGTATTTTCCTTAAGAAGAGCTTGGTCCACTGCAATCCCATGTAGGGTAGATACACCCACTGTAGCAGTTTGGTACAACCCAATGATGTAACATATCATTTCGGAAGCAACCACAATGCTGTGGATCTGGAAGCACAATGATGCCAGAGCAAGTAAAGACAACAGATTTCCTTCCCTAAACAGCATTAGTGAACCTGATGAAACTTTATGACAATGGTTTTCTGGTTATCTTTATGCTAGATTTTAATTGAATTCAAATGCCACCATCTCTCAAGCCGGGATTTTAACTCATGCCTCCAGACCACGAGGGTGGATCAGTGAATTCCTAGTGCAGTGGTACCACCACTTCACCACCATCGAAAGTTCATTTCAGTATGGGTGCCATGAATCTGTTATTAATTGTTGCCAAGTCTCATCTGGTTTATTGATGCCCTTCAGGGAAAGAAATCTTGTCGTCCTTACCCAGTACGGCACACACATAACTCCAGACTCACAGCAACTCAGTTCAAGGGGATCAGCCTCCTGGAGACTAGGAACTCTTCAGTGCGACACTCATTTCCTGATTCCCCAACTACAAGACACAAGTCAGAATTGTGACGGGATGCTCTCCATTTGACTGGATGAGGCAACAGTCTCAATAGCACAACAATATTCAAGAAACGTAACACCTTCCAGGACAAAGGAGTTGCTCAATTGGCACCCCATCCATTACCTTAAATCTTCACTCCATCCACCACCGATGCTCAGTAGCAGCAATGTGAACCATCTATAAGATATTCACCAAAGCTTCTTAAACAACACCTTCCAAGCACATGACTTCTACCACCTACAAGGACAAAGGCCGCAGATAAATGGGAACACCACCAACTCTAAGAATCTGCCAAGTCAGACACCGTCCTTACTTAGAAATATGTCTCTGTTCCTGTCATTCAGTTAAAACCCTACCTAAAAGCATTATAGAAATGTCCACAGTACATAGACTGCAGTGATTCAAGATGGTGGCACACCACCGGCATTTCAGTGCTAATTAGGGGTAGCCAATAATTGGTGTCCCAGCCCTTGACATCCATGTCCCATGAAAGAATAGAAGAAACAGTAAAGATGTTAATACCAATGTTGAGAAAACCACCTGATTACATTCTGTAGCACGCTCCATAAAGCAGCTCAATAATGGATACCCACGTTATAGGAGAAACATGCCTCGCCTTACAAAACCATTGGAATTCTTTGTGAGATTAACTGGAACTCAGTCAATTGTTATCCACTCCTGTAAGTTTACTTTGATTTTCAAATTTGACAAATATCCTGCTGGTAGACTGATGTGGAAGCTTAAGGGACGTTCAATTGTTGAAAGGTTGTTCAGATGGTGTTCACATTGACTTGAGGTTTTACAGCGACCTTTTAGAAATCATGCTTGCAGTTCTTACCAATCATGATTCTAATCTTGTAAAGTTAGAAATCACTCTCAGTGGGTGAGGTGGAAGGGCCACTTGAAAGTAGATAGCATCCTGTTTCCATGGCAACACTCAATCTCAGCACTGGATTGCCAAATTGGAAAATAAAATGCACATAATTCTTCAGTGCACAATTCAGCTGCTTGTTTATTTTGTTTTGGCAGAATCGATATATATGAAAGCTTCAAAGAAGCAAGGGCCAAGAGTATCTTCCTCTGAAGAAGCCTCAAGACAGATACCTCTAACATCATAATGTTGTGCAAGATTCCATGTCTCTGACTGTCTTGACACAATAACACATCATGACAGCTTTCACCAAATTATTGTAAAATTGTCGTTGATAATTCAGCGGTTCGCATTGCTAACATTAATGTAGATCATGTTTGGACAATGCACACAAGCTATAAGGTACAGAGGCCTGAGGATATTCAACCCTTCTGTGCATTGTTGAGCCTTGTCTCCCTGGCATGGCACAGTTGAAAAGCACCCAATTGAGTCAATCCAGAGAAGCTACATAAATTACGCTGATATGATGAAGCACTTTGATAAAATATGCTGTGGTCTCACATCATCCTGACTTGGAATGAGAGCGCCATTCACTCACTCTCACTGGAGTCCATATCCTCCCTCCATAACAGCACTGTGGTTCTCAGTACATCACATGGGCTTTAGCGGTTCAAGAAGGTGGTTCACTATCACCAATAAGGGATGGACAATAAATGCTGGTCCAACTATTGATGTCAACATGGCATGAACAAACTTATATAAAAATGTAACATCTGTTTAAAATCATAGAACAAGTTAATGTGGAAAAAAACCAATGTCAGTAGATAGCATTAAGATATGGATCATTCAAAATGATGGTGTTGCAGAGGGGGTTTAAGGGATTGAATGGTCTAATCCTTTTCCAATGTTCATCTACAAAAATCTGAAAGTATCATAGAACTCAAACATTAACATTGTCTTCTTCTATCCAGGCATGGCATTAAAGCTTTGGTCTAACAATCAGAGTTCTGGAGGTGAGGTGAGAATGACATCAAGTCAGCAGTTAAGCATGTGTCGTATGAAGAAGCCCTTGCAGAACTGGAGTCAGTGGCTTTCAGAGGAAAATCTCTCCACTCATTAGAATCACACCAAGCAAAAGGAAGATTGTTGTTGAAGGTCAATCATCTCAGCTCCAGGATGTCACAAGGGATTCACTCAGGGTGAATATTTTCTAGTCAACCGGTTTACCTCACACACCCCTGGAGCAGGTGAGACCTGAATCCACACCTTCTGGCTCAGACGTAGGAACAATACCACTGTGACACAAAACCCATTCCTCAGGGTAGTTATTTTAATCAACCTGCTCCCTGGCCTAATTGCACACATTTGAAACAGTTTGGACATGAACCCAGGTCTCTTGCCTCAGGGGTTCAGACACCACCACTGTACCACAAGAACTCTGCTTTCCACAGGATAACATCCTCATTCTAATCATCTTCATGTGCTTCATCAAGAACCTCGTCTCCATCATTGGCTTAGAAGTAAGAATGCTTACTGATCACTTCCTGACTTGTGCCTTGCAGGTCGTGGGCAGATTATTGGGAATTATGTGCTGAGTTACTCATTGCAGGATTTCTAGCCTCTCATCTGCTGTCATAGCCATGGACTTTACATGTCTATTCTGGTTCAGATCCTGGGGAATGATAAATCCCAGGATATTCATAGTGGGAGAATTCATGTTAATGCCAATGAATGACAAGGATGATGGTTAGATTCTCAGTTGTTGGAAATTGTTGTTCCAAATGTTACTTGCCATTTTTCAGCCCAAGCCTGGAGAGGTCTTGCTGCATTTGGACCTGGACAGCTTTGGTATCTGGGGAATCCAAAGGTGCTGAACGTTGTGAATCATCAGCAAACATCTCCAATTCGGACCTTGTACGAACCTGTGAATATGGGATAAGAGTAGGCCATTAGGCCCTTAAAGCCTGTTCTATCCTTCAATAATTGGGGAGGTGCTGGCCTAGTAGTATTATCACTGGACTGTTAATCCAGAGACCCAGATAATATTCTGGGGACCTGGCTTCAAATCCTGCCACAGCAGATGGTGGAATTTGAATTCAATAAAATATCTGGAATTAAGAATCTAATGATGATCATGAATCCATTGTTGATTATCAGGGGAAAAAACCATCTGGTTCACTAATACACAATTAATTCACTAAATTACGAAAGGAAACTGCCATCCTTACCCGGTCTGGCCTCCATGTGACTCCAGACCCACAGCAATGGGTTACTCTGAACTGCTGTCTGGGCAAATAGGGTTGGCAATAAATGCTGCCTAACCAGTGATGCCCTCATCCTCTTAATGAATAAAAAAAAGATCATGGCTGATCTGATTTTAACCTCAACTATATATTCCTGCATATTGCCAATAATATTTCATCCTCTTGGTAATCAAGAATCTATCTCAACCTTAAAGATAAATAAAGATTCTGTATCCATTGCATTTTGAGAACGGGAATTCCAAAGACTCACAACCCTCTCCAGTGTAAAAAACATTTTTCCGATAGTGTGGCAACCAGAAATGCACACAGTACTCCATCTGTGGCCTAACCAATGTTTTATAAAGTTGTAACAAGTCTTCCGTACTCCTATATTCTATACCCCAGTTGATGAAGGCAAGCATCTCTTATGCCTTCTTCAATACCCTGTCTACCTGTGCTTACACCTTCAGAGATCTATGGACTTGAACACCAAAGTCTCTTTGTTCCTCAGTGGTCCCTAGGGACCAACCATTTATTGTCTATGTCCTTCCCTTATTAGACCTCCCAAAATGCATCACCTTGCACTTATCAGAATTAAATTCAATCTGCCATTGCTCTGTCAATTTACCAATTGATCAATATTAGACTGTAGCTTGAGACCATCCGTTTCACCACCAATTACATCACCAATTTTCGTGTCAACTGCAAACTTACTAATCATTCCATGACATTGACAGGTAACTGAGGTGACAATGGGGGAACACTTTGGGACCAGCGACCATAGCTCTATTAATTTTAAAATAGTTTTGGAAAAAGTCAAAACTGGTCCACAAGTTCACGTTCTAAACTGAGGCAAGATGAATTTTGATGGAATTAGACAGGAGCTTGCAGGAGTTGATTGGAGTAGTTTGTTTGCAGGCAAAGGGACCTCTGGCAAGTGGAAAGCCTTTAAAAGCATGATAGCTAGAGTTCAAGGTCTATATGTTTCTGTGAGGGTGAAGGGCAAGGTATGCAGGAGTAGGGAACCCTGGATGATAAGAGATATTGAGGCTTTGACCAGAAAAAAGAAGGAGGCATGGATCAGTTACAGGCAGCTGGGATCAAGCGAATCCCTGGAGGTATATAGGGGACACAGGAGTTTACTGAAGAAGGAATTCAGGAGGGAGAAAAGGGGGCATGTGATAGCTTTGGCAGAGAAGATTAGGATGAATCCAAAGAGATTCTTTAAGTATATTAGAGGGAAAAGAATAACTAGAAAAAGAATAGGACCCCTTCAAGGACCAGAGTGGACATGTATGTGCGGAACAAGCAAGAGATGGACGACGTCCTCAATGAATATTTCATCTCTGTGTTTACTGTGGAGAAAGACATGAAAACTTGGGGAAGTTAGTGGCGATATCTTGAGGACAGTCCATATCACAGTACAGGAGGTTTTGCAAGTATTAGAATGTATGAGGGTAGTTAAATCTCCTGGTTCTGACCAGATATATTGAAGAAACCTGCAAGAGGCTAGGGAAGAAATTGCAGAGGCTCTAACTGATATATTTGCATCATCATTAGCCTCGGGTGAAATCCTGGAAGACAGGAGGGTAGAGAATGTTGTGCCATTATTCACAAAGGGCTGCAAAGAAAAATCTGAGAATTATAGACCAGTAAACTGAACATCAGTGATAGGTAAGTTACTTGAGAAGATTCTGAGGGATAAGATATATATGCATTTGGAAAGACAGGGTTTGATCAGGAGTAGTCAGCATGGCTTCATGCATGAGAGGTTATGTCTCACAAATGTGTCAGAGTTCTTTGATGAAGTGACCATGAAGATTGATGAGGGCAGGGCGGTAGATGTAGTCTATATGGATTTCAGTAAGGCCTTTGATAAGATTCCACACGATAGGCGGCTCTGGAAGGTTAGATCACATGGAATCCAGGCAGAGCTGGCAAATTGGATACACAATTAGCTTAATGGTAGGGAGCAGAAAGTAATAGTAGAAGGATGCTTGTCTGACTGGAGTCCTGTGATTAATGGTGTACCTCAGGGGTTGGTGCTGGGCCCATTGCTGTTTGTTATCTCGATCAATGATTTGGATGAGAGTGTACAAGGCATGATTATTAAGCTTGCGGATGACACTAAAATAGGTGGTATTGTGAACAGTGAGGAAGGTTATCAGAAATTGCAGCAGGATCTTGATCAGCTGGGGAAGTGGGCTGAGAAATGGCAATGGAGAGTGCAGGAGGACATGTCAGGAGCAGCACGAAGCATACCACAAAAATGAGTTGTCAAACTGGAGAAGCTACAAAACAGGACAAATTGCATGCCAAAGGTGATAAGAAGAGACTTCAAACAAGGCCATCTGACTGGGGCTTAGAAATAAAAAAACAGGCAGTTACCTTGCTGGGATTAAACTATACAGGCCTCCCAGTCAGAGGGAGATAGAGAATGAAATAGGTCAGCAAATCATAGAACGATGTGAAAGAAACACTGTTCCAATTGTAGGGACTTCAACTTTGCTAACATTAACTCTAAGCCCCAGTCAGATGGCCTTGTTTGAAGTCTCTTCTTATCACCTTTGGCATGCAATTTGTCCGGTTTTGTAGCTTCTCCAGGTTGACAACTCATTTTTGTGGTATGCTTCGTGCTGCTCCTGTCATGTCCTCCTGCACTGTCCGTTAAACCAGGGTTGATCTCTGATTTGATGGTGACGGTAGAGCGAGGGATATTCCAGGCCATGAGGCTGCAACTTGCATTTAACTTGTTTTGCAAATGCAGTGCCAGACCACATGATAGAGGACATCCCAATTTACTTGTAGTGATTGGAATCAGGTGGATCCTGTTGACTATGAGATCCTTGATTGTTAACCTGGGTCAATCAGGAAGCCTTGGCTGACCAATATTAACAGGGCATTTAGAATCTCCTCAGTTCAGGAGACTGACTCCGAGCTGGCTGGCCACAGCCGGTGTACTGAGCACAAGTAAATAAAGGGTGACTTGGTGATGGGATACCGGCTTCTGTGCAGTTATTTCATTACTGATACTATCATGGACAGATGCATCTGTGGCAGGCAGATGATGAGGCAAGGATGAGGTCAATGAGGGGGGGAGGCAATGGCCTAATGGTATTATTGCTAGGGTGTTAATCCAAAGACCCAGATAACATTCTGGGGACTTGTGTTCAAATCCCACCATGGCAGATGGTGGAATTTGAATTTAATAAATATCTGAATTATGAGTCTAATGATGACCATAAATCCATTGTTGATTGTTGGAAAAGAACCATCTGGTTCACTAATGTCCTTTAGGGAAGGAAACTGCCATCCTTACCTGGTCTGGCCTACATGTGACTCCAGACCCATAGTAATGTGGTTGACTCCTAACTGCCCTCTGGGCATTTAGGGATGGGCAACAAATGCTGCCTAGCCAGTGATGCCCTTATCCTGTGAACAAATAAAGCAAAAGTATGTTTTTCCCTCGTGTTGGTTCCTTCAGCACCTGTCACAAGCACAATGTAGCAACTGTGTCCTGTAGGACTCAACATGTGCGTCACTGCTGATTCATTCTTCGTGATGGACATTTGAGTCCTCCACCCAGCATGTATTCTGCACTCTTTTCACCATCGGTGCTTCCTCTAATTTTAGCACTAGCAGATTTTTGTAAGGAGGTCATCGCTGGACCGAGAGACTACTGATCTTCCCTGTGCCTAAGTCAATGTCAGGTGTTCCATTTAGTTTCATTCCTTTGGGATTTTTTTGAGTGGTTTGATAAAACTAAATAGCTTGTGAGGATACGATAGCGGGACGTTCAATGATTTACCTTACTTTGCGTTTGGGGTCACATGCTGGCCGGACCAGGTAAGGGACAGATTTCCTTCTCTAGAGGACATGAGTGAACTGGACAGGTTTTCATGACAATCAACAATGGGTCCATGGCTATCATTAGAGTTATAATTCTATTTTTCAATCACCTGCCATGGTTGGATACCAATCCAGCTCCCCAGATCATTATTCCCCTCCCCTCCCTTGTCCGCCTTCCGCAGGGACCGTTCCCTCCGGGACACCCTGGTCCACACTTCCTTCACCCCCAAGACCTCCCCACAGCCCTACTGCACCTTCCCCGTAACTGGCGAAGGTGCAACACCTGCCCATTTAGCTCCTCCCTCCCCAGTATCCAAGGGCCCAAACATACCTTCCAGGTGAAGGAACACTTCACCTGCATTTCCCAGAATCTAGTCTACTGCATTCGCTGCTCACAGTGTGGACTCTTCTACTTTGGGGAAACAAAGCGTAGATTTGGCGACCGCTTCGCAGAACATCTATATTCTGCTCGCAAAAAAGACCCTGGACTACCTGTTGCCTGCCACTTCAATGCACCACCTTGCTCCCTGGCCAACATCTCTGTCTCTGGTTTGCTGGAGTGTTCCAGTGAAGCCCAACACAAGCTGGAGGAACAACACCTCATTTTTCGCTTGGGGACCCTACAGCCCTCCAGACACAATATTGAGTTCAATAATTTTAGGGCCTAAACTCTCCCATGTCCCAGCCTCCACCCCACACACCAGGCCTTGTTACCACATAGCCTGCCAGTACACACCCGCTGTTGTTAGTCACTAACAGTCCCCATTAACAACTACTCACCCTCCCAGCCTGATCGTTAGCAATTCCTTTGTCTGTCCAACTGTCATTCTCTCTCTTTGGGCTCTATCCTATTGTTTACTCCCTACCCCACCCACACACCCCTCTATTTTCTGTATATAAACTGACGTTTTCCCAGCCACCATCAGTTCTGAGAAAGGGTCACTGGACCCGAAACTTTAACTCTATTTTCTCCTTCACAAATGCTGACAGACCCGCTGAGCTTTTCCAGCAACTTTGTTTTCGTCCCTGGATCATTAGGTAGGTTTCTAGACAACTTGTCCAGTGACAATACCACCACCTCCACTTAACCTGATTGTACCTACTACTTGAGCACAGGATGGCACATTGACATTGTGACAGTTTGAAATGATTTTCATACACAACCATCTTACTGCAGTGTTAATTGGTTTCAAAACTGAATTGCTGATGTTACACCACATTTTAGACATTGTGACACTAAGCAGAATGTATAAAAATATGTAAAAATGTTTATGAAATATCTATAGCTGTTATCATGTGAAAAGCTAAAAGAGGTGACAGGTCTATCATCAAAGCTCACTTGGAGCTGAGAGCAGGGATTAGGGATGTCTCACTCACCAAACCCAACCATGAATCAAAACGCAGCTGCTATTCTCCCTGAGACCTGGTGGGAAGAGGAGAATGCAGTATTTGATTTGTTTGTTTCTCAGACAGGAGCTAGCAAAGTGAACCTGCCAAAAACAGAATGTTGCAAGCAATTTATCACCTGTCATAAAACCAGGACATAGCCTCCTGAAAGTTTCATTCACTTGAAGAAGTGACATTATCCATGTGGATTTATTGAAACTTGATAGTGGAAGAACGTTCTGTGTCCGATCAGGATGAGGAGCTTTTCTTTAATCTGACTGCAACTGTTTATCATCCTATTTTTAATTCAGTTCCAATGACTTATCTATACTAATATCATTCTATTTGACTTGATTGGCCAATTCAAACCTGCTAATAATTTGATGCAAGTTCTATATTTCAAATGAGTTAGATTTGAAAATAATACCAGAGAATCTGAGACACATCAATCATTCTACTCTATTAAATTGGGAGATTACGAACACAGAAAAGAAGGGGAATAACGTTATACATAAAGGAAGTTGGTTAGCTTAATCCATTAGATGGTGGGTTTGTAACGTATAGGATGCCAACAGCATGGGTTCAGTTCCTTTACCATGAAGGTCCCACCTTCTCAATGTTGCCCCTTGTCTGAGGTACAGCAACCCTAAGGTGAAACCACCACCAGCTGTCTCTCTCTGTTGAGGAAGCAGCCTTCTGGGATGATAGCAACTTTCCTTCAGCCATCCATACTTTAAAAAATGGTCTATACTATGTATAAACCAAGAATCATTGATTTGTCATATTCCTCATGTCTAAGTTGAACTGTGACACCAGCCACTTGCTGCTGAACTTAAAATGACAGTGGTGAAAATCTACTCTTAGTGTTAAAGTGTTCCACAGTTCAAGTGGAATATGGCTTTTGGAAGAAGTTGTCTGACTTGCTGAGCTTATCCAGCCTTTTCTGTTTTTAATGATACACCATTGATTGATTGTTTGATTGATTGATTTATTGCTGTCACATGTACCAAGTTACAGTGAAAAGTGTTGTTTTGTGTGCTCTACAGGCAGACCATACCATACATAGTGTGTCAGGGTATCAGAACAGAGTGCAGAACAGTGTTACAGCCAGAGAGTCATAGATTCCTACAGCACAGACACAGACCCTTCGGCCCAAACAGGTCCATGCCGACCAAAATGTCCATTCACACTAACCCCATTTCCCTGCACTTGGACGATATCCTTCCAAACCTTTCCTATCCAAGTATTCGTGCAAATGTCTTTTAAATGTTGTTAAAGTGCCCACCTCAACCACCTCCACTGGCAGTTCACTCCATATGTGTACCACCCACTGTGTAAAAAAGTTGCCCCTAAGGTTCCCATGTATTCTTCCCCCTCTTACCTTAAACTGATGCCCTCTGATCCTCAATTCCTCAACCCTGGGAAAAAGACTGAGTGCATTCATCCTATCCATTCCTCTTATACACTTCTATAAGAACACCCCTCAGTCTCCTACGCTCTAAAGAAAAAAGTCCTAGCTTGTCCAACCTCTCCCTATAATCCCGTCCTTTGAATCCTGGCAATATCCAATACTCCAAGTGCAGCCTCACCAATGTGCTGTGCAACTGCAACATAACTTCCCAACATCTATACTCAATGCCCTGTCTGATGAAGGCCAGTGTGCCAAAAGCTGCCTCCACTGCCCTTTCTACCTGTGACTGTACTTTCAGAGAACTGTGCACCTGAACTGCAAGGCCCCTCTGTTCCACTACACTCCTTAAGGCCCTACCATTCCCCACGAAACTCCTACCTTGATTTCACTTTCCAAAATGCAATACCTCACACTTATCTATAGTAAACTCCATTTGCCATTTCCTGGCCCATTTCCACAGCTAATCAAGATTGTCCTGCGATTTCTGATAACCTTACTCACTGTCCATGATACCGCCTATTTTAGTGTCATCCGCAAACTTGCTAATCATGCCTTGTACATTCTCACCCAAATCGTTGATATCGATAACAAACAGCAATGGGCCCAGCACCGACCCCTGAGGCACATCACTAGTCATAGGTCTCCAGTCAGACAAGCATCCTTCCACTGTTAATCTCTGCTTCCTGCCATCAAGGCAATTGTGTATCCAATTTGCCAGCTCTCCCTGGATTCCATGAGATCTAACTATCCAGAGCAGCCTATCATGTGGAAGAAATCTGTATAGACTACGTCCATCGCCCTGCCCTCATCAACCTTCGTGGTCACTTATCAAAGAACTCTAACAAATTTGTGAGGCCTAATCTCCCACGCACGAAGCCATGCTGGCCACTCCTAATCAGACTCTGTCTTTCCAAATGCACATATACCTAATCCTATAGAATCTTTTCAAGTGACTTACCTACTGCAGATGTTAGGCTTACTGGTCTATAATTCCCAAGATTTTCTTTGTAGCCCTTCTTGAATAAGGGCACAACATTCACTACCCTCCTGTCTTCCAGGACCTCACCCATGGCTGCAGACACGGTACAGGTTGAGAGATTAGAATTAACATTTGAGGGGTCCATTCAAAGTCTGATAACAGCGAGGAAGAAGCTATTCTTGAATCTATTCATACGTGTATTCAAACTTTTTTATCTTCTTCCCAACAGAATAGGGTGACTGTTTAGCTCCTCAAGTCTGCGTAGGTCAATTGGTGATGTCAAAATACTTATAGCTCCTATTGGGCCATTTTTGAGAGTGGGGATAGCAGGAACTGCCTTCAACCTGGCAACTCTGGATAGTGATGTGACAGGAGGGCATGGACTTCAACCTGTGCAAAATGACATTGCCACACCAGCCAACCCCGTACATTTTGATGAAGGATTTATTCTCATAAACTTGACTTTGACATGAGTAGAACATGTTGATGCTCATCATTATTATTACACTGATTGGAGCTTGGCAGAATGAGAGGTGATCTCATTGAAACATATGGGATTCTTAAGGGGCTTGACATGTTAAATGATGAGAGGATGTTTTCCCTCCCAGGAGAGTCTAGGTCCAGAGGCCATAGTCTCAGAATATATTTAAGACTGAGATAGGGAGGAATTTTTTCTCTCAGAAGGTTGCCAGTCTTTGGAACCCCTTGACATAGAGAGCCCTTGTGTATATTTAAAGCTGAGACTGATTGATTCTTGATCAGTTAGGGAACCAACGGTTACAGGTTACAGAAAATGGATGTGAGGAATTTCAGATCAGCTATGAGCAGGTTCGAGGGGCCAAATTGTGTACTCCTGCTCCTATTCCTTGTGGTCTTAAAGAAATCATGTATTGTTTTCAGGTTTATTATAGGAGCTACAGTCCTGCTCCCAAATTAGAGAAAGAGAGTCAGAGATGAATGGTGTGGTTTAACCCAAGGGTCAAATAAGGGGAGAAGTCAAGGAAGAGGAACTTTCATGGTAATGTCAGCTGGTTCGGGAGTTAAACCTGCACTGTTGGTTCCACTGTCCATTATGGACGAGGCAATGCAGTTACCCAACCTTCACTATACAAGGCAGCATTTTCAACAAAAGACAAAATGGCTATCGGGGCATGTGCAAAAACAAACTTCAGCAAAAATACTTTTACAGACTTAAAGAAAACAATGTCAAGAGAATGTGGGTAGTGAACAATTCATTTGAAAGTAGTAAAAGGTGTCATTAACGCGGATAACAGACACTGGAGTCACAGGTCACAGAGAAAAGCACAATGTTAGATATAGTGGCAATAGTAAAATTTATTTTAGCCTTGTTAATGCATAGAGGACTGCTATGGACTGTTTGGGGCCCTGAAAAAAATTACTCAGAGCAGATTCAGGAAGAATCCTAGGATGTAGCAATGATATCTCAACATCTTCACTCCATTAAGCAATGTTCAGTTATCATGAATACAATGTACAGATTACATGTAGCATCAAAGTAGATGCAGAGATAGTCCTGAAAAGAAACCAGGCTCTCAAATACATTGAAACTGATGGTCATGAAGATGTTCAACCAAAAGTTCTATAAAGGTACGTGTTGTGCTCAGCGAGATTTTTATTTATGCAATAAATAACTTTCAACAGACAAACGAAAGTATGAATTAGGTTTCGGAGTGGGCCATTTGGCCTCTTGAGCCTATTCTGGCGATTGGTCTGATTGCTCAACATTACTGCCTGTCTCCGATTGTCTTGTTTATAAAGAGTCATTCCACCATTCCACCAGTGTCATCAGGACTTGAGACCGGCCAGCTGCTTCGTGCCGGCAACCTCGGAGTTCAGGCCCATGGTCATTTCTGGCTCAATCATGATGGTCCCAGTGATGGAGTGGAGGAGACAGATTCAGGCCCATGGTCATTTCTGGCTCAATCATGATGGTCCCAGTGATGGAGTGGAGGAGACAGATTCAGGCCCATGGTCATTTCTGTCTCAATCACAATGGTCTCAGCGTTGGAGTGAAGGAGACAGATTCAGGCCCATGGTCA
>NC_063333.1:15120620-15126629 GCF_021869965.1 Rhincodon typus
CCCATGGTCATTTCTGTCTCAATCACGATGGTCTCAGCGTTGGAGTGGAGGAGACAGATTCAGGCCCATGGTCATTTGTGGCTCAATCACGATGGTCTCAGTATTGGAGTGAAGGAGACAGATTCAGGCCCATGGTTGAACTAGGACGTGGGAGCCATTCTGAAGATCACTTTCAGGAAGAAGATGTAAAGTTGAATTTTATTACTCTTTCTGCCTTTTTATTCAGGTTTATCTTCTGTGTTTTAAGATGGCACTGGAGAGTGGTGACATTTTGCAATATATTCAACTGTATTTGTAATAAAATACACGCGGCAATCAAACAATCAATCAATCAATCAATCAATCCGTCCTAAAAATGTTCAAAGACTCTCCTTCTACCAATGTTTGAGGAAGAGAGTTCCAAAGGCTCATGACCCTCTATGAGAAAAGAATTCTGCTCACGTCTGCCTTAAATGGGCAACAGCTTTTTTAAAATAGTGGCATCGTGCTTTAAATTTTTTTCACAGGAAACATTCTTTGTATAAATGACTTGGATGACTTGGTTGCTAAATCCAAAGATAAGTTGGAACGTAAGTTGTGAAAAAGTGATAAGAATACCACAAAGGGATAAAGTTAAGTTAAGCAACTGGGCAGAGACCTCACAAGTAGAATATAATGTGGGAATATGTGAAATTGTTCATTTTGACAGGAAGAATAAAAAAGAAGATATTATCCAAATGGCAAAAGCTTCCAGCACTCCGAGATGGAGAGGAATCTATGGTTCCCATGCAAAGATTAGTAACCATAAGGCCACAGGGCATAGGAGTAGATGTAGGCCATTCAGCCCATCGAGTTTGCTCCAGCAGTCAATGACATCATGGTCCAATAATCTTTCTACTTTCCTGCCTTTCCTCCTAACATTGATCACCTCACTGATTGAAAAACTGATGATCTCATCCTTCAATACACTTAATGACCTATCCTCAATAGATATCTGCAGCAAAGAATTCCACAGATTCACAACCCTCTGAGAGAAGAAATTCATCCTCATCTCTGCCATAAATATGCAATCCCTCACTTTGAGATTATCCCTTCTGGTCTTAGACTCTCCTGGAACATAAAACAACCTTTCTACATCTACCTTCAAGTCCCCTAAGAATATTGTATGTTCCAATAAGGTCACCTCTCATTCTTCTATATTCCAACGTATACAGGCTCAAACTATTCAACTTCACATCATAAGACAGTCCCTCTATAGCTGGTATCAGCCTAGTATACCTTCTCCGGACTGCCTCCAGTATCAGAATATCTTCCCTTAGATAGGCAGCCCAAAACTGTTCATAATAATCCAGCTGTGGTCTGACTGGTATCTTGTACAGTTTAGCAAAACCTCACTGCATTTAGAATCATTAAATCATAGATTAGGAATCATAGAATTTCTACAACGCAGACAGAGGCCATTTGGCCCATCGAGTCTGCATCGAGAGATCTCATCCCCCAACCCAATCCTATGCCCACAACATTGCATTTACTATGGTTATCTTCTGAAGAAAAGATGGAAAGGCTAGGCTAATATCTGCTTAAATTTAAAATATTAAGAGACAACATAATTAAAACATTGAAGATCCTAAGATGTCATGATAGGATGTACATGGAGGAGATGCTTCCTCTTGTGAAAGAACCTTGAACTCTACCATGAGCAAATGCTCCTGTGATGTATTAGGTCTGAGATAATTGTCTTCCTACAACCATAAGCATCATTTTGGTCCTTTATATTACACTTCCACAATGCTTGCTTGGATAAATGCAGCCCCAACAAAACTCAAGAAGCTTGAAATGTAATCCGGCATAAAGCAGGATTCATGACTGGCACCCCATTTACCACTGTAAACCTTCACTCCCTCCACCACCTCGTGCACATTGACAGCAATGGATGCCGCCTGGAAGATGCAATGCAATGACTCACCAAGGCTTCTTTGACAGCATCTTCCATACATGTTACCTCTGTCATCTAGAAGGACAGCCAATATGTGAGAACACCACCAGTTCAAGTTCCCTTCCATGCCACATACCATCCTGACTTGGAAATATATTGCTTCACAGCTACTGGATCAGGATCCAGGCACTCACTTTTTAACAGGACACAACCCGTGCATTCAGCTCCTGCCATGTGGTTCCCAGTCGCGACCCGGCTCCTTCCCGACTCCATAGGTAGGTAGTTAAATGCAGTAGAGGGATAGGATTACTGCTGAGGGAGAGAGAAGAAGGGAGAAAACAAAAGGAAGGACAAAGAAAGAAAGAGAAAGAGATCTGGAGAGCAGTGGATCTCTGAATGGAGCGAAAGCATGTCCAAAATCTCAAGCCTATAGATTCATAAGTTACTACTCACCTTTGATTATGTGGTGGAACTTACTTCCAACTGTGTTTCTGCTCAGTCTAATCATTTATTTGTACACACTAAGAATTTGGGAGTCAGTTAGTTCATTTGGCTGGACAGCTGGTGAGTGATACTAACAGCGTGGGCTCAATTCTCACACCACCTGATGTTACCATGAAGGACTGTGGTCTGGCGTGAGAGGTCAGACCACATGTGGAAGCCCTTGCGCTCAGCTACTGCAATGTAATGTTTATGTGCAAGTTCTTTACATGACTGTAATGACTATTCTTTTAACTATGTCTTACTTCTACAAGATCAGAAATCACACAACACCAGGTTATAGTCCAACAGGTTTACTTGAACACACAAGCTTTCGGAGCCTCGCTCCTTCTTCAAGTGCTAGAAGGAGCAAGGCTCTGAAAGCTTGTGATTTCAAGTAAACCTTTTGGACTATAACCTGGTGTCATGTGATTTCTGACCTTGTCCACCCCAGTCCACCATCAGCACCTCCACATCATCATATCTGCAAAGTAATGTAACTACTTTTCTTTTCTATTCCTCTTTTTGTATCTAAGATTTTTACGTAGGTACGCGTACCCAAGATGGTGCCATAAGAGGCTACATTGTAAAACTTGTCACTGTACTCCTGTACTTCTGTACCTGAGTACATGTGACAATAAAGGATATTATATTCTATTCTATTCTCAACCGTTGGCAATTTCTCTTTTACTCACCATAGCCTCTTCTTTTATGCTGTTCCTCTGAGATTCCATTTGATCTTATTCCTTTAATTTATCGATTCTTTCATTTAAGCTTTTGTATATGTGTCTTTCTACTTCCCTGACTCTATTCCGAAACTTTCTATTTCAGTTTTCCAACAGGATAAGTGAAAGTGTATACTATATTTGGACAAGCCTGCCAGAGTTAAGCCTTTGATTTTAAGGAAAAGACTTAATGACATTTTATATGGTAATAAGAGCCTTTATGTCTGATTTTGTAATGAGTTAATTCAGCTTAGCCAGTGATTTTAAGGTTATTGAATACTGCATATATAAATAATAATATCTTGATACATACTAATTACTGAGATCAATTATGCTGAGGCATTGTAGCCATTTTATCTTGACATTGCCACATTTGGTCTATTCATCAGCAGGTAATCTGCTTCCCTGAGTAAGTGCTTACAACCTGTTTTCAGAATCCACACAGTTGCTAACAGATACCATTTCATCAGCACTTCCTTTATCCTAAGATTTTGCCTTCATTCTTATTATGGCAACCAGAAAAGAAATGTCAGTTTGATGTCTTTGATATGCTTCATGTGTGAATCCATCTCCTTGACTGTCACATGGAGGTGTCGGTGAACTCATAATAAATCAGCTATCCACCCTCATTAATACTAAATAAAAATCTGACAACCTTTTAAAATAGCAGCCAGAGGAGACACTGGCTTAACTTAAGCTTGTGAAACATCTGACTTGAAAGTTTACCCTGACCCCCACCAAACGTCAAGTCAATAATGGCTCTGGGCTCTTCATTTAGTTGCAATCCGAAAAGTTGGAATGCTTGCTGAGTGTTCTGATATTTATAGCAGTGCGGAATTTTATGCAGAAAGTACATCAAAGACGTGGATCAGTCAATGAACATGGTGGCTGAAAGAACCTGCCAACTGCATGTATTCTGCCTCCACTTCCTTCCATCGGATATCTAGCCTTTGAATTTGAACTCATTAAAAGTATTCACAATTAATTTGTTCGATAATCAGTTACAAATTGAGTAGAATATAGATGACCTTTCATAAAATGATTTGGCACTGAAGAAGTCTTTCAGCCCAATGTACCTGTGCTGACACATTGACAGAGCTACACAAGTGGTACCGCCAGTCTTTGCTCAATCAAATATTTCTTAACAAATATCTACACAGTTCCTCTTTGGATGCCGTTGATGAATCTGCTTCTATCACCTCTTGGGCTGGTGCATGCTGGATCAAAACAACTTACGCTTAATTTTATAAACTTTCTTTTCACTTTTGCCTGGATCTTTTTGTGAAAAATCATCCTTTGGTTACTGACCTTTCTTCTAATGGACACAGCTTGTCCCCATCTACTGCATTCTGTGTTCACTTCAGATCTCCCCATCTTCTGTTTGAAATCAATCTCCCGTCTCAAGTGGAATACTCCAGATTCATGTGAGTCATTTTCCTTTCTTAAAAGAAATCCATAGAGATATTTTCAAACTGAATGGGTCATTCAAACAAAATAGCATTGACAGTCTCAAACAGTCAAGGTGTTAACAACACAAGATGTTGGAATCAACACGCACACCACCCAAAAGATCATAAGAGAGAGGAGCAGAATTAGGCCATTCAGCCCATCAGGTCTGCTCGGCCCTTCAATCATGGCTGATATGTTTCCCAACCCCATTCTCCTGCCTTCTCCCTGTAATCTTTGGTCTCCTTACTGATCAAGAATACATCTATCTCTGTCTTATCTACACTCAATTACTTGGCCTCCACAGCCCACTGCAGCAATGAGTTCCACAGATTCATTACCCTTTGGCTGAAGATCTTCCTCATCTCAGCTCTAAATGTCATCCCTTCACTCTGAGGCTGTGCCCTTGGGTTCTAGTCTCTCCTACTAGTGTAAACATCTTCTCCATGTCCACTTTATCCAGGCCTGTCAGTATTCTGTAAGTTTCAATGAGATTCCCCCTCATCCTTCTAAATTCCATCAAGTACAGACCCAGAGTCCTAAACCTCTCCTCATATGACAAGCCAATTCTTATAAATCTCCTCTGGATATGTTCCAACACCAGCACATCCTTCCTTAAATATGGGGCCCAAAACTGATCACAATACTTCAAATGAGGACTGACCAAAGCCTTATTCAGCCTCAGCAGTGCATCTTTGCTCTTCAGATGGATGAAAAATTTTAAAATTTAAGAGAAAAGAAAAAGATTGGATTGCAGCTTTGTGATGGGACTTGATTATTACCAGATAATAAAATGAAGGGACAGAATGTGTGAATGTCATATTGTCCTCAAGAATTGCAAAAGTATAGGGAAACTCAATAATGGAATAAACTTCAGGGCTGAGCCTCCATCAGTACTAACTCCTGAATCCCTCTACCTGCCTTGTTCATAGTCACATTGTCTTGCCCCTGACCATTGACCAAATTCAAGATTGTGAATGAAAGGGATGTGAATGCCTCCTGAAATATCCTTTAGTTGGAAAAGGGCTTTGAACTTGTAAAAGGTTGCTTGATGAGGGAACCATTTGTTGTCTGCTTTTAATATCATGTGGAAACTGTTTGTAGCCAATTGCACTGATACCATTGATTTAGCTAAGGTAAGCAGTTACGGTAATTAAAATTAAGATCTTGAAAGAAGGACATCCCAGCAGAGAGAAACACTCCCTAAATCTATTTCAACTTCAAGATCACCTCGAAGCCAATTTCCGAGAAATTCAACTACAAAAACCTCACAGCCTGCTAAAAACCTATTGCTTTGTAAGACCCTTGCTTCAACATCAATGTATCAAAATGATCTAGAAATCTATATGGTGCAGGGCTGGATGAACACAGCAGGCCAAGCAGCATCATAGGGACAGAAAGGCTGACGTTTCGGGCCTAGACCCTTGATGAAGGGTCTAGGCC
>NC_063333.1:15127029-15197970 GCF_021869965.1 Rhincodon typus
GGCCTAGACCCTTCATCAAGGGTCTAGGCCCGAAACGTCAGCCTTTCTGTCCCTATGATGCTGCTTGGCCTGCTGTGTTCATCCAGCCCTGCACTTTGTTGTCTCAGATTCTCCAGCATCTGCAGTTCCTACTACCTCTGATTCAATAGAAAACTATATGCCTGACCTGAGCAAGATTGAAGACAATAAATAGAGACTAAGAAAGTTATAATCAGTATAAATACTTTAACTTTACTGTAACAAGTATTTGTGCTTATGTGAGATCAAATGAATAATGTATATTATCAGGGTAATTGAGTGAGTGGGCAGTGAACTTGACATACAGGTAATGTCACTGAGTATTTACCAATGGCCCAGAATCATGCTCAAGGGACAGGGGATCCCACCTTACCCCAGCAGCTGGTAGAATTTAACTTTAATTCGTACATCTGGAATATAAAATAAGCCTCAGTAATGATGCCGTGAAACTATCATGAGTTTTAAGATCATTTAGAGATGGATATCTGCCATCCATATTCAATTTGGTTTACATGTGACTCCAGCCCCACTATAATGTGGTTGACTTCTAACTTTCTTCTGAAATTGTGCAGCAAATCACTCACTTTAAGAGCAGTTAGGGATAGGCAACAAATGCTGACATTCCCATTAAAGAACATAAAAATAACTTTCTTTTCACCCCTTAAACTCACAAAAGCTTGCTGCTGAAATAAAAATAACTCACCTTGGACTCAACTTCCAAGCATAATAAAATGCATACCTCTTGCATACTGATCAGGAGCTGTAAAGGATTCATAAATTCCATTCTTGATAAAATAGACGAATCTATACATTTATACAGTGCCTTTCCAGGATACCCAATTTGCTTTACAGTCTAACAAGTACTTTTGAAATGTCCTCATTGTTGTAATCTGGGAAAATGTACAGCCTACCTTCACAGCAAGATCCCATAAGTCCTACAAACAGTATTGAGGGAGATGATCTGTTTTTGATATTGCTGATGAGAGATTTACTCGGACACTAGGAAAAATTCTGCTGTTCTTTCTCATTTACTTCAATGAGACCATCAAGCCGATATGTGAACTATTATTTTCATGTCTTACCTGAAGAAGAGTAGCTCCAACAATGTACCTCTCCCACAGTTCCATAATGGAACATTGGCCTAACTTTCCTCAGGTTCCCAGGGTGAGGTGCGAACTTTTATCTTTCTGACTCACAAGTGAATGTGCTACAACTGAGCCAAGGCTAGCATTGGAGGAGATGATGGCCGAGTGGTGTTGTTACGAAGTATTAATCTAGAGGCCCCAGTCAGTGTTCTGGGGACCTATGTTCAAATCCTGCCACTGCAGATGGTGGAATTTGAATGAAGTAAAAATCTAGAATTAAGTATCTAATGATGAACATGAATCCATTATCAATAAAAGCCATCTGGTTCACTATTGTGCTTCAGGGATGGAAACTGCCATCCTTACCTAGAGATAGTAAGAACTGCTGATGCTGGAGTCAGAGATAACACAGTGTGGAGCTGGATGAACACAGCAGGCCATGCAGCATCAGAGGAGCAGGAAAGTTGATGTTTTGGGTCAGGTTACCTGTCTAGCCTATATAACCACTGCAATGTATTGGCACTTAACTACCCTCTGAGCAATCAGGGATGGGCAATAAATACTGGCCTAGCCAGTGACATGATTATCCCGTGAATACATTTTTTAAATAATTCATGAAACTGGACTAGAAAGTCCAGAAACCAAGTACAGTAATAAGATTCAGTCCATCGTTTATATGCTAGCAGCAGAGCCAAAATGATGGACTGTACCATTAAGGTCTCCATGAGGGACTTTAAAGCGAGGATTCATTGTTTCCCTTGGATTTCCTAGCTTGCTGCCTTGTCAGCTTTTTCCCCATCACAAGAATAATCTTTTGAATCATATATTTCTATCATCTAAGGAGATGAAAAAGGAGGGCCCAGCCAAAAGCAAGAAGCAGATCCTGCCATCGCCATTCATTTCTGAAGAAGGGTCCAGACCTGAAACGTCAGCCTTCCTGCTCCTCTGATGCTGCTTGGCCTGTTGTGTTCATCCAGCTCTACACCTTGTTATCTCAGATTCTCCAGCATCGGCAGTTCCTACTATCTCTCTCCTGTCGTTGCCAGACTTGTCATGCCACAGAAAAGCCTGGAAATGTGCTTTCCCACCAGTGGCAGAGTGGGTCCAAGAGCAGCACAGTATCTCAGTGTTTAGTACAGCTACCTCATAGCATCTCGGATCCGGGTTCAATTCCAGCCTCGGGCGACTGTCTGTATGGAGTTTGCACATTCTCCCTGTGTCTGCGTGGGGTTTCCTCCCACATACCAAAGATGTGCAGGTTAGGGTGGATTAGCCATGCTAAATTGCTCATAGTGTCCAGGGATGTGCAGGCTACATGGGTTAGCCATGGGAAATGGAGAGGTGGTGGGTCTGGGTTGGATGCTCTTCGTGGGGTTGCTGTGGACTCAATGGGCTCAACAGCCTGCTTTCACATTGTAGGGGACTGTATGACTTGGGAAGAAAGCCCAGTGTGCAAGAAGGAGGGTTTGATTTTAAGTCAGTTATCTCCAAGTTGAAAATGAGCTGTGTGAGGGAAGACAAACCCGTAAAGGTTTAAAATGGAAGTACACTGGTCTTCGTTGAATTCTGATGTGGCATCTTTGACAGCACCCGAAATAAAATAATAAAATTGGCCAATACAGAAGGGAACAAGAGACTGCTTGATGAAGTAAGGTGACAAAGCAAAGTGCCAAGGGGATTTAACCGAATGACACTAAGGATTTGGAACTTCTCTAATATGGAGGGACCAGAGAAACTGTGCTCATCGTTGGAATTTTTGCTGTGATAAGGATACAATATAAATGGATATTTTAAGTGTTTACAGCACGCAAGGTTGAGGGGATATGCAATAGCGCTGACCATTATGATGAAGGATTTTGGTTGAGTCAATAAAGAGAAACCTTTTCCATCAGTGTGAGGATCAGTAGCCAGTCGATACAAAGCTAGGATGAAACAACGAACTGAGGATCTAAAACAGGCAAGATCAGAAATTGTTTGAGAAACTCAGCAGGTCTGGCAGCATCTGTGGAGAAAAGTAGAGTTAATGTTTCGATTCCAGTGGCTCTTCTTCAGAACAAATTTAAGACATTGGTGGAGTGGGGAGAAACACACTCTGACTGAGTAAACCAGCAAAGGCAAAGTCAACTGCTGAAAGTAACAGACCCCTGAACTTCAAAGCACCACCACTGCAAGTGTGATTGATAAATCAGTAAATGCCAGATCTCTCACAATCATCAAATATTTTCAGTTTATGAAAATGGAAGTGATGCACAGCTAAAGCCCCTTCATAAACATAATAGGATTAGCATTCTACATGGATGTACAAAGAAAAACTCAAATCATGACAACCATTTCCCTTGTCCTGTAACATCTGATCATTTGATAGTCAATTAATTAAAGTCGAGCGAGCTACAGTCAGGAATTTACTGGAAGTCATGGCAGGACTGTTTGGGAGTTTTACTGGCATGGTCTTCACTGAGCGAGTGTGTACAGGAATTTAAAACTCATTCACAGAAAGGCGAAGGTGCTGCTGAGGAAATTGAGCAGGACAGATAAGTGATTCAAGCCCCAACAAGTGTGATGATCTCGAATGACGCTAAAGAAGACTGCAACATAATAAGTAATTCCGATGCAGCAGTTCCCTTTTTCAAGGGATGTGGCTGAAGTCTAAAAGGGTGCTGGCTTGGATTATAATGTGAGGAGGAAGCCGGCCAGGATTTCAAATACTGCTGAGCCTGTTCCTTCCCAATAGTGCTCTAACAACAGCCTGCATTTATATAGTACCTCCAATATAGTAATATATCATGTGGCACTTCAAAGAAGTTCTATCTGACAAAGTTTGACAAGCTATCTAGGAAATCCCAGGCGAGGGGAACAAACACTTGGATAAAGAATTAGGGTTTAAGGAGTGCTTTAAAGGAGGAGAAAGAGGTAAAGATGTGGAGAAGATCAGGGAAGCAATTCGATGGTTTCTAGAACCTAGACAGGAAAAGGCGTGGGCACCAATGGTGAAGTGAAAGAAATAAAGGATGCAAACAGTGTCAGGGTCGGAGGAATGCCCAATTCTTGGTGCTTTGCAGAGCAGGTCAAAGAGATGCTCTCAACAGGAAACAAAAGGATCCTGGAGCTATAACTGGAGGGATAGCCCTTGAAGCTGCCTTTCCAAGATTAATCAGTTCTCATAAATACAAGGTTAATGATGTCTCCCGTGGTTTAAGAATGTGCTTAATATGCTTTAATATGTCATATTCCCCCATCAGACCATTCCTTCCGATTGATATGATATGAGTGAAAAGAGAAGCCCAGTTTCAATCACAGAGAGTCCATGAGAGAACAAGGTGCAGAGCTGGATGAACACAGTAGGCCAAGCAGCATCAGAGGAGCAGGAAAGCTGACATTTCGGGCCTAGATCCTTCTTCAGAAATAAACCCTTCTTCCTGCTCCTCTGATGCTGCTTGGCCTGCTGTGTTCATCCAGCTCTACACCTTGTTATCTCAGACTCTCCAGCATCTGCAGTTCCTGCTATCTCTGAGTCCATGAGAGCACAGTTTTACAATCCTAGTTACACATAACAGGGGAGGCAATGGCCTCATGGTATTGTCTCTGGACTGTTAATCCAGAGAATCTAGATAATGTTCTCGGGACCCGGGTTTGAATCCTGCTGTGGCAGATGGCGGAATTTGAATTCAATAGAAATCTGGAATTGAGACAGTAATGATGACCATGAATCCATTGTCAATTGTCAGGAAAATCCCATTCACTAATTCTGGTTCATTAATGTCCTTTAGGGAAGGAAACTGCCATCCTTACTTACTCTGGCCTACATGTGACTCCAGACCGACAGTAATGTGGTTGACTCCTAACTGCCCTCTGGGCAATTAGGGATGGGCAATAAATGCTGCCTGGCCAGCGATGCCCTCATCCCATGAATGAATAAAGGAAAAAAAGAATAAGTACATAAAAAAAGGAAGAGGGCAGTTAAACACTTAAACCTATTCCATCATTCTTTGAAATCATTATTGATCTGTGCTCAAACTTTCTGTATTTACCTATTCTCCAATCCACGAATGCCTTTGTTTAATGAAAACTTATCAACCCAGACTTAAAATTATCAATTGATCTAACATCAATTGCAGTTGTCGGAAGATTTCAAGACATTGACTACTGTTCATGCAAATTTCCTAATTTTAGCTCTGAAATGTCAGGCTCACAGTTTTACAATGACACCTAACCCTAAACTCCCCAAAACTACAAAAAATGTTTCTGCCTATCTATCCTATCCACTTTATATCCTGAAATTTTCAACAAAATTGCCTGTTAATCTTTTAAATTTGAAGATCTACAGCCTACATTTGTGCAATCGCTCATCATAATTTAACCCTTGGACTCCAGGTACCATTCTGATAAATCGATGCTGCACTTTTTCCAAGATCAATGTTTCCTTGCTTGAGTGCGGTGCCCAGAACTGGTCCTCGTTTTCCAGATGTGATTTAACCAGGGCTTGACCTCTGCCCCTCTTAGATTTGAGACTTTGAGCTATAACGGCCAGAATTCCATTGACCAGAAATTGAATGGGACTAGCCGTTTAAATAATATAGCTGCAAGAGCAGGTAAGAAGTTTCGAATTCTGCAGTGAGTAACTCACCTCCTGACTCCCCAAAGCATGTCCATCATCTACAAGTTACAAGTTAACAGTCTGATGAAATAATGAACACTTGCTTGGATAAGTGCACCTCCAATGACAATCAAGAAGCTTTTGATTTATTATTCACTTGTGAGACATGGGTGTCACTGGCTAGGCCAGCGTTTATTGCCCACCTATTTGCCCTGGAGAAGGTGGTGATGGGCTGCCTTCTTGAACCGCAGCAGTCCATGTAATCTAGGTTGACCCACATGCCCTGAGGGAGGGGATTAGCATTTTGACCCAGCGACAGTGAAGGAATGGCGATATATTTCCAAGTCAGGATGGTGAGTGGCTTGGAGGGGAATTTGCAGGTTGTGGATGTTGCATGGTAAATGACACCATCCAGGAAAAAGCAGCCCGCTTGATGGGCAGCACATCCACAGCCATCCACTCCCTTGATCACGACGCTCAGTAGCCGCAGTGTGTACAATGTACAAGATACACTGCAGAAATTCATCAAAGCTCCTTAGTCAATGTCTTCCAAACCCATTACCACTTCCATTGATAACGACAAGGGCAGCAAGTCCTGGGAAAACCACCACCAGCAAGTTCTCCTCCTGACTTGGAAATATGTTGTTGTTCCTTCAGTGTCCCTGGGTCAAAATCATGGAACTCCCTCTGTAGTTTGTCTACCTGACCAGATTGCAAAGCAGAGTGAAGCCAAATGTCTGGGTTTAATCCTTGCACTGGCTTTGATAATTCATAGAAGTCTGCATCCTCACATTACTCATATCTGTAGAGTGATTAACCTTAAGCAATTCCAATTGCCTCTCTGTAAGGGAGTGAGATGCCAATGGTGGGATATGACTCCTTAGTATTCTTTGTAACTTTATGCATCCATGTAAACTGCAATTGGTAAACCCAGATATGTGGGACGTGGGTGTACTGGCTGGGCCAGCATTTAATGCTTGTCTCTATTTGCCCTTGAGAAGGTGGTGGTGAGCTGTCTCCTTGAACCACTGCAGTTCATACAGTATGCGTAAACCCAAAATGCCATTAGGGAGGGAATTCCAGGATCTTGGTTCAATTGTTAGGACTACTGCCTTACAGTGCCAGAGAACCAGGTTCAATTCTAGTCTGGGGTGACTGTCTATGTGGAGTTTGCACGTTCTCCCTCTGTCTTCATGAGTTTCTTCTGGGTACTTTATTTTCCTCCCACAGTCCAAAGATGTGCAGGCTAGGTGAATTAGCCAGGGGAAATGCAGGGATAGGGTGGGTCTGGTCGGGATGCTCTTTGGAAGGCTTGTTAGACTTGATTGATTGAATGGCCTGTTTCCACACTGCAGGGATTCTATTCAACGATTTCTGGTCTCATTCCTGTCTTCATCTCCTAGTTGAAATATTTTCTAAGAATCTACGTTATGAAACCCAGGCCCGAAACGTCAGCCTTCCTGCTCCTATGATGCTGCTTGGCCTGCTGTGTTCATCCAGCTCTACACCTTGTTATCTTAAATCTTGAATAGTTCTGTCTAGTTCTGTAGTCTATTCAATCTGTCCTGTTCTGGGATCAATCAAGTAAATCCTTTTTATTGTGCTCATCAGGACACACACAAGAATACCATGTCATTTAAAGTTGACTGGCTTTCTACTAATTTAAACAAAAGCCTGGGGAATGACCGTTCCCTGATAGATTCTCAATGGCAACAGCAGAGACAACAGTAACCATTCAGTATCCTTTTTCTTGTATAGACGTCAATATTGTTCCTTTGGAAATTTGGTATTCTTGCAAATGTCCTGACAAAAGCAAGACATAAAGCTTCGTCGACATGTCTGTATTTTTTCAGCAATACTCAAGTTCTTTATTACCAAATAACAACGTAAATCCTTTCTGCACCTTCTTCAGGTCCTTTATTTCCTTTCTTTGATATGGAGACCAAGTTCAACATAAACAAGGCTCGACATAGTTTTCAACACAAGTTTGATTTTGATGGATGGAAGGAGATTGTCAAAGTATGGGGAAAATAATGGGCGCTTCACAGGATTGCGTTCTTGCTGTTTCTGAGGGTGAACGGTTCAAGTCCCACTTCAGGAACTGAAGCACATCATCGAGGCTGACACATTGCTCAAATTTTTGCAGGGTTCTTTATAGTTGGAGGCGATATCTATCAGTTGATGAGTTGAACAAAGTTGTACCTTGTTAGCTGGATGTAAAAGACTTGACACTATTTGAAGATGAGCAAGGGCGTTCTCTGAATCTTTTAGCCAGTATTGATGTATTAACCAGAAACAAAAAATTCATATTCTTTCATCATTATCTTATTGTTGTTTGTGGGACTCAAATACAGATGGAAAATCAATGCCAAGAGTGGAAAGAGCAAAAATAAAGCAAAGAAATTAAGGGGTTATTTCCCTAGTGTCAATCATACGCGTGTTACTGTCAAATGGGAACTGTGTTAATGTTCATTTTGGTAGTACATTTTCCAATATGAGTTAGCTCATCAATAAACTCTTATTAATAACAGAGTAAAAGGTCAATCCAGTGTGTTTCTTAGTGGGCAGCTCCAATCAAATTCAGCAAATTACATTTTCTCTTACTCCATCACTGGCCCTGAGCTTGTGGTTATAATGACAGGCAAGCTGTCAGCATTCATCATCTTTATTCTGTGAAACTGCCAGCAATTTTTGCTGTCAGCCCATTGCATTTAAATGCAGAAAGCCATAGCAGCCATCAGTGATTCCTTATTTCTCTGCATGGTGCACTGTTGAAGGCTACTAGTTTGGAAATTGCAGCATTGATGTGAACCTCTGTGGTTTTTTTTACTCAATCTTCAAAATTAAAAACCCCTGAAAAATGCCCAACTTGTTGAATGCGGTGCTGAAATAACTCCACAGAGGCCAGTACCCCGTCACCAAGTCACCCTTTATTTACATGTGGCCAATTATTGACTTTAGTACTGCCTCTTCCAAGTCAGCTATTAGAGTGAACAGAAATTCTGACACTCCTGTTTGTATCTGTCAGCCAGGGCTCCCTAATTTGCCCAGATTAACAGCCCCAATCAGGCAACTCATATTCTTGAAGGTCCAGCTGGCTGACCTCATTACGATCACCACTGTTGTAACTAGTTATAAATAGTTCATTAGTTCATAATTACTTACGAAATAACTCTTTGGCTTTGTAAAGCTAATTCTATATTTGTAGAATGTTAATTTTTTCTATTCAATGATTGTAAAAAAATAGATTTCTGAAGCAATTTTTATATTTCCTTTTCACATTTCAAATTCTCCTGTAATCCTTTTCATATTACTCTTCATCACAGGATGAAGGCATTGCTGGCTTGGTCAACATTTGTTGCCCAGAGGGCAATTAAGAGTCGACCACATTGCTGTGGCTCTCGAGTCACATATAGGCCAGATCACACAATGTTGGCTATTTCCTTCTCTGAAGGACAGTAGTGAATTTGCTGGGTTTTTCCAGACAATCAACAGGAGTATCATGGTCATCATTAAAATTTTAATTAAGTTCAAATTCCACAATGGAATCCATGACAAGATTTGAACACAGTTCCCCAGAACATTACATGGGTTTCCAGATCAATAGTTCAGCAATGTTAGCTCTCGCTGGCTACATGTATGTCCCAGTTATTGATTTCAGTTATATTATAAAATGCAAATGTTAAAAACCTGATTGTTACTTCCAGGTTTGCTGTCAATGGGAACTTTTCCTTGTAATTGATTGGGCGTACTTGATGGGAACATTGTTGAGGGTCACAAGAGATAGTTTTGATGTCAAAAGCTAAATGAATGCTGGGAAATGTGAAGTCCATGACAAAGCTTGCTCGATCTTTGTGAGCAGCTTCCTACAAATCAGGGGCACTTTGATACTGACCACAAAACACAGGCATTGTTGAATTATCAATGGGGTTAGTGTTAATCCACAAACCTATCAATATATTTCACATAACAAGGTGTGGAGCTGGATGAACACAGCAGGTCAAGCAGCATCAGAGGAGCAGGAATGCTGACGTTTCAGGCCTAGACCCTTCCAAAACGTCAGCCTTCCTGCTCCTCTGATGTTGCTTGGCCTGCTGTGTTCATCCAGCTCCACATCTTGTTATCTCAGATTCTCCAGCATCTGCAGTTCCTACTATCTCTAATATAATTCACATTACTGGTCTGCATAGCAGTCTAAATTTTCCACATACATTTAAATTCCACATTGATTGGTAGGGAAAGGCATTAAATGAGTGTTAATTACCTTGCCTTGCAATTCTGGCATGGATCCCGGACTGCATGTGCCTACTCAGTCAATGTAAACTTTGTATCAATCTTATAGAAAGATTGAGTGCAGTTCTTCATCTTCTGATCCATAGTCACAGGCGCTGAACATCATAACACCAGCCCAGTCTATGAAGAGACACTGCTGGCTCAAGTCCCCTTGTGTGGTCACATCTAATGGTGAGGCAGATCAACCCATACAAAGATCATAGGGTGTTAGAACAGCGTGGGGAATACAAATTTACAGCTGCCGAGAAGGTGCCCAAAAACCAAGACCAACCAACATTAGATTTGAAATTTGAGAGGTACATTCAGAAGTCTAATAACAGCAGGAAAGAAGCTGTTCTTGAATCTATTGGTACGTGTGTTTAAGCTTTTGTATCTTCTGCCCGACGGAAGAGGTTGGAAGAGATTATAACAGGGGTGGGAGGGGTCTTTGATTATGTTGGCTGCCTTCCCGATGCAGCGAGAGTGTAGATGGAATCATTGGATGGAAGGTTGGCTTGTGTGATGGACTGGGCTGTGTTCACAGCTCTCTGTAGTTTCTTATGGTCCTGGGCAAAGCAAATGCCATACCAAGCCGTGATGCATCTGGATAGAATGCTTTCTATGGTGCATCTGTAAAAGTTGGTGACAATCCTTCTGGGCACCTTAGCCTCCTGAGGAAGAAGAGGCGTTGTTTTGCCTTCTTGACTGTGCATCAACGTGGGTGGTCCAGGACAGATTGTTGGTGACTGTCACTCCTAGAAACTTGATGCTCTCGACTATCTCCACCTCAGCTCCATTGATGTAGATAGGGGTGTGCCCTCCTCCTTGCTTCCTGAAATCGATGATCAGCTCTTGAGTTTTGTCAATGTTGAGGGAGAGATTTTATCTATACACTACTCCACCAAGCACTGTATCTCTTTCCTGTATTCTGTCTTGTCGTTGTTTGATATCCGGCCTACAATGGTGGTTCAGTGAACTTGGAGATGGAGTTTGGGTGAAATTTGGTCACACAGTCATGCATGTACAGGGAGTATAGTAAGGGCCTAAGTACACAGCCTTGTGGGTCGCCAGTGTTGAGAATTGTCGTGGAAGAGGTGCAGCTGCCTACCCTTACTGATTGCAGTCTGTGGGTCAGGAAGTTGAGGAACCAGTTGCAGAGGCAGAGCAGATTTGAAGGTCTCGGAGGCTGGGGATTGGTTTGTTTGGGATTATAGTGTTGAAGGCAGAGCTGTAGTCAATAAGTAGAAATCTGACATGAGTATCCTTGTTATCCAGATGTTCCATGGATGAGTGTTGCGCTGGTGGGCAAATTGCAAGGGATTGAGGCAGGCAGGGAGGCCAGAGTTGATGTGCGCCATGGTTAATATCTCGAAGCATTTCATAATTATAGAGGGGAGGTGATGGCCTAGTGGTATTATCACTGGACTGTTAATCCAGAGACCCAGTTAACCTGGGGACCCAGGTTCAAGTCCCGCCATGGCTGGTGGTAGAATTTGAAATCAATAAATATCTGGAACTAAGAGTCTAATGATGACCATGAGTCCATTGTTGATTGTTGGGAAAAACCCATCTGGTTCACTATTGTCCTTTAGGGAAGGAAACTGCCATTCTTACCAGGTCTGGCCTACATGTGACTCCAGACTCACAGTAATGTGGTTGACTCATAACTGCCCTCTGGGTAATTAGGGATGGGCAATGAACACTGCCCTCATCCCATGAATGAATAAAGGAAAAAAAAAGGACAGAGCCACCAGGCAATAGTCATTGAGGCACATTGCATGTATTTTCTTTGGTACTGGGTTGATAGTGGTCTTCTTGAAGCAGGTGGAGACTTCAGATTGTAGCAAGGTGAGATTAAAGATGTCTGTGAATGCTCTTACCAGCTGGTCCACACAGGATATGAGTGCACGGCCGGGGACTCCACTGGGCCCAGTCACTTTTTGTGTGTTCACTCTCAAGAAAGCCGATCCGATGTCTGCAGCGGTGATTTAGGGAAATGATGCATCTGAGGCTATCGGACCAGATAACACTGTTCCACTGACCTTCTGTTCGAACCGAGTGTAAAATGTATTGAGTGAATCAGGGAGGGATGTATTTTACTCCACTATTCTGTTGGATGTCTTACAGTGATACATTCAACTAAGGTTCCAGGAAGAACACTTCATTTCTGTAAAAGGCCATCAACCTGAAACATTTGGCAGGTTTTTCAGTTTTGTTTGTCAGGATCAGATATTGGAATGAATTCAGAATCACAGCTGCTTGGCCTGCTGTGTTCATCCAGCCCTGCACCTTGTTGTCTCAATGTATTTCCCTGAATTGACCGGTTAGTAGTCAGAAGGAAGGCTTGTTGGCCAACTAAGGATAGCCAATTGAATCCCAAAGCTAGACCAGAAGACCAAAATATAGTAGAGCGGAATTAGGCCGTTCAGCCCATCATGTTTTCTCTGCCATTTATTGGTCCAACTCATCCATGCCGACACAGTTTCCCAAACTAAACTGTCCCAATCACCTGCATTTGGCCAATATCTCTCTAAACCTTTCCTCTTTGTGTACCTATTCAAATGTTTTTTATAGGTTGTAACTACACCTGCATCAATCACTCTCTCTGGCAGTTCATTCCATGTGCAAACTGCCCTTTGTGTGAAAAAGTAGCCCCTCAGGTTCTTTTAAACATTTCTCCTCTCACCTAAAAGTTATACAATCTCGTTTCAAACTCCGCAATCCTCGGAAAAAGACCTTTGTTATGAACCTTATCTATGTCCTTCATGAATTGATAAACTTCTATAACGTCACTCCTCAACCTCCTACACTCCAGTGGGAAATGTCCCACCTATCCAGACTCTCCGATCATGGCTAATATGTTTCTCAAACCTATTCTCGCCCTTCTCCCCGAACTTTTGATTCCTGACTAATCAAGAATCTATCTCACTCTGTCTTACATACATTCAATGACTTGGCCTCTACAGTCCTCTGTGGCAATGAGTTCCACAGATTCATCGATCTTTGGCTGAAGATCTGCTTCATCTCAGTTCTAAAGGGCCATCTCTTCACTCTGAGGCTACGCCCTCAGGTCCTAGTCTCTCCCACGAGTGGAAACATCTCCATATATGCAGGCCTCTCAGTATACTGCAAGTCTCAATAAGATTCCCCTGTCAACTTCCTAGATTCCATCAAGCACAGACTCAGAGTCCTCAACTCCTCATATGACAAAACAATCATCCCTGGGATCATTCTTATAAACCTCCTCTAGACGCCCTACAACACCAGCACATCCTTCCTTGGCAACAAAAACAAAGTTGCTGGAAAAGCTCAGCAGGTCTCACAACTCAGTTCTGAGGAAGGGACACTGGACCTGAAACATTAATTCTGTTTTTTCCTTTACAGATGCTGCCAGATCTGCCGAGCTTTTCCAGCAACTTTGTTTTTGTTCCTGATTTGCAGCATCCGCAGTTCTTTCAGTTTTTATTTACCTCCTTCCTTAGATGCGGGGCTCAAAACTGCTCACAATACTCCAAACATGGACTGACCAAAGCTTTATTCAGCCTCTGAAGAACATCTCTGTTTTAGTATTCCAACCCACTCAAAAATGAATAATGAATAGAGGTTCAATAGGAGGAATATAGGAACATGAGTAGGCCATTCAGCCCATTAAATGTGCTCCATCATTTAATATGATCATGGCTGATTGAATACATCAGTGCCTTTTAACTACCCCATCCCGATAATCCTGTATGCCATGATGATCAGAAATCTACCAATCTCTAATTTTAACATACGCAGAGAATGAGCTCCCAGAGCCGTCTGGGGTTAAGAATTCCTAAGATTCACAACGCTCTGAGTAAAGAAATTTCTCCTTGTCGTGATCCTAAATGGCATTGTGCTCCTGGGTTCTAGAACCACCCCCACCCCTCACTCATGGAAAAAATCTTGCCTGCAGCTACGCGGAATAGCCATTAATATAGTGTGTACATTTCAACAAACAAAATACAAAGAACAATACAGCACAGGAACAGGCCATTCGGCCCACCAAAACTGTGCCAACATAGCATTTCTGAACTAAAAATCTTTTGCTTCTTTGTGGTCCATATTCCTTAATTCCTTGCCTACTCATGTATCTGTCAGGGTGGCTCTTAAATGTTGCTATTGTATCTGCTTATACCACCTTCTCCGGCAGTACATTCCAGGCTTACTACGCTCTGAGCAAAAACCCTGCCCGTCTAATCTCCTTTAAACATTCCTTCAACTTTAAACTTATGTCCCCTATTAACTGACATTTCTACACTGGAAAAAGAACTCTAACTGTCCATTCTCTCACTGCCTCTTATTATTTTGTAAACTTCCATCAGATCCCAACCTCCAATGTTCAAATGAAAACTTAACCAGGTTTGCCAAATCTCTCTTCATAGCCAACACCCTCCAAACCAGGCAAAATCCCAGTAAACGTGTTCTGTACCCTCTTCAAAGACTTCACATCCTTCTGGTAGTGTGGCGAATGTACAAAATGTTCCAAATGCGGTCTAACAAAAGTTCTATACAGCCAATTTTTATACTGTATGCCCTGACCAATGAAGTCAGCTTTCTTGACCACCATGGAATACAGGAAGAACTAGCCATTTGGATACAGAACTGCAGAAGACAGAGGATGGTGGTGGAGGGTTGCTTTTCAGACTGGAGGCCTGTGACCAATGGTGTGCCACAAGGATTGGTGCTGGGTCCATTGCGTGTTGTCATTTATATGAATGATTTGGATGTGAATATTGGAGGTATGGTTAGCAAATTTGCAGATGACACCAAAATTGGTGGTATAGTGGACAGCAAAGAAGGTTACCTCAGAGTCAATGGGATCTTGATCAGATGGGCCAATTGGCCAAGGAGTGGCAGGTGGAGTTTAATTTAGATAAATGTGAGGTGCGATGTTTTGGAAAGGCAAATCAGGGCAAGGCTTATACAGTTAATGGTAAGGTCCTGGGGAGTGTTGCTGAACAAAAAGACCTTGGACTGCAGGTTCATAATTCCTTGAAAGTGGAGTCACAGGTCGATAGGATGGTCAAGAAGGTTTTTGGTACGCTTGCCTTTATTGGTCAGTGCATTGAGTATGGGAGGTGGGAGGTCATGTTGAAGCTGGACAAGACATTGGTTTGGCCACTTTTGGAATACTGAATGCAATGCTAGTCTCCCTGCTACAGGAAGGATGTT
Source organism: Rhincodon typus (assembly GCF_021869965.1). Lineage (NCBI taxonomy): Eukaryota > Metazoa > Chordata > Chondrichthyes > Orectolobiformes > Rhincodontidae > Rhincodon > Rhincodon typus. Next base: position 15,142,195 of record NC_063333.1, read on the forward strand.
GTTAAACTTGAAAGGGTTCAGAAAAGATCTACAAGGATGTTCCCAGGGTTGGAGGATTGGAGCTATGGGGAGAGGATTAATAGGTTGGGGCTATTTTCCCTGGAGTGTCAAAGGCTGAGGGGTGATCTTATAGAAGTTTTATAAGATCATGAGAAGCATAGATAGGGTGAATAGCCAAGGGCTTTTCCCCAGGGTAGGGAAGTCCAAAACTACACTGCATAGGCTTAAGATGAATAGGAAGGGTTTAGAGCATAATGGGCCAAATGCTGGCAAATGGGACTAGATTAATTTAGGATATCGGGTCGGCATGGATGAGTTGAACCAAAGGATCTGTTTCCATGCTGTATAGCTGTATGACTGCATGACCCTATGATCTCCTTATGTTGGCACTTTCAGGGAAATGTGGACCTATACACTGAGATCCCTCTGTGTGTTAATGCTTCTAAGAGTTCTGCCATTTCCTGTATACTTTACTCCTGCATTAAATCTTCCAAAATGCATCACCTCGCATTCGTCTGGATTAAATTCCATCCGCCATTTCTGTGCCCAAGTCTCCAGCCTATCTATATCCTGCTGCATCCTCTTGCAATTTCCCTCACTGTCTGCAGGGGTCCCAGCACTGATCCCTGCAGAACACTATTGGTCACAGGTCTTCAGTCAGGTAAATTCTCTTTCGCCATTACTCTTTGTCTTCTAACACTAAGGCAATTCTGTATCCATCGTAAAATCCCACCACTGATCCCATGTGACTTCTGCTTCTGTTTCAGCCTGCCATGAGGGACCTTGTCAAAGGCCTTGCTCAAGTCCATGGAGATAACATCCACCACCCTGCGCTCACCAATCATCTTTGTCACTTCCTCAAAAAACTCAAGTTTGTGAGAAATGGCCTCTCCTCCACAAAGCCATGCTGCCTATCACTAATAAGTCTATATTTTTCCAAATGTGAGTAAATCCTATCCCTAAGGACCTTCACCAATAATTTCTCTACAACTGATTTAAGTCTCACCGGCCTGTAATTTCTCAATTGATCCCTGTTGCCCTTCTTAAACAAATGAAAAACAATGGCTATTCTCCAGTCCTCTAGGACCTCTCTTGTGACTAAAGAGGACACAAGGAGGTACAAGGCCCTAGAACTTTTCTCTGTCATCATTCTGGTATCAGATCCTGGAGATTTGTCCACCTTAATGCTTTTCAAAACACTCAACGCCTCCTCCTTGTTTTATATCGACATGCCTTGAATATCAATGTACTCCTCTCTAAATTGACCATCCATCATGTCCTTCTTCTTTGAGAATACCAATATAAAGTATTCATTAAGGACCTCACCCACTTCCTCTGGCTCTATGTATAAATACCCTTCTTTGTCCTTGAGTGGACTTACCCTTTTGCTCCTTATAACACAAATAAAACATGTTGCAATTTTCCTTAATCCTGTTTGTCAATGACTTTTCATGGCGCCTTTTAGCCCTCCTACCTCCTTGTTTAACTTCTCTCCTGCTTTCTTTGCATTCTTCAAGGGCTCAGGCTGTTTCCTAAACTTTACGGACACCTCTTTTTCCTTTTTGACTAAGCTCACAATTTCTTTTGTCATCCAGGATTCTCAAATCTTACTATCCTTAGCCAGGAATGTATCAGTTGTGAATTCTAATCAACTGGCCCTTAAAGATTCCCACATGATGGATGTGGATTTACCATCAAACACCTACACCCAATCTACATTCCCCAGTTCGTGACTAATATTGTGGTACTTAGCATTCCCCCAGTGTTCACCCAAGGACTAGTCTTACCCTTATCCATAAGTAATTTAAAAATTATGGAATTATGGTCATTGTTCCCAAAATGCTCCCTCATTGAAACTTTGATCACCTGGCCGGGCTCATTGCTCAATACCAGGTCGAGAAAGGCACCTTTCCTTGTTGGACTATTTACATATTGCTTCAAGAAATCCTCGTGGACACACCTAACAAATTCTCCGCCATCCAAGGCCCCAGCGCTAAGGGAGTCCCAATCAATATAAAGGAAGTTAAAATCACCCGTCACAACAATTCTATTGTTCTTATGTTGGGAGACCTGTAATAAACGTTATCAAAGTGATCGCACCATTCCTAATCCTGAGCTCTACCCATATGGCCTCACTGGTTGAACCCTACAAGATGTCCTCCCCTAGTACAGCTGTGATGTTCTCCTTAATCAGTAATGCAATTCTCCACCTCTTTTACATTCCTCTCTACCTCACCTGAAACATCTAAATCCTGGAACCTTAGTCTGACAGACTTGTCCCTCTCTCAACAAAGTCTTTGTAATAGCTACAGCATTATCGTTATATGTATTAATCCAAGCTCTAAGTTCATCTGCCATATCTGTTAAATTTCTCATACTAAAACAGGTATACTTCAGATGTCAGTCCCACAGTGTTCAGTAACCTTTCCCTTTCTGTTCTTCTTCTTAGCCTTACTGGTCTTAGCCTCAGAATCCTCCTCAGTCATTTTACTTGCTGACCTACTGCTCTGGTTCCAACCTGCCTGCCACACTCCCGAGCGACACGAGTAAACCTTGCTGCCAGGATATTGGTGCCCTGTTTGAATGAGATCACCTCTCATTCCTTGAAACTCCATTGAGTGTAGGTCCAATTTGCCCAATGTCTCTTCACAGGCCAACCCCAGCATCCTGCAAGCAAGTCTGGTGAATCTTTGTTGCACTGCTTCTATGGCAATAATATCATTCCTGAAGTACGTACTCCAGGTGCAGTCGAACCAAACTCCTATACAACTGAAGTGGAACATCACTACTCCTGTACTCAAACCTCTTGTGTTAAAGGCTACTAATTCATTAGCCTTCCTTGTAGCTTGCTGCAGCTGCATAATAGCCTTTGGTGATTTCTTGATAAGTATCTCTTTGTTTCTCTGTATACAACATTTTCCAACCTGTTTTTCACAATGTCGGACAGATGCCATTGTTGTGGCTATAACTGCAGCTCCTTGGTTAGGGTGTGGCTGGTCTTGAAGCACAAGCCTTTAGTACAATTGCCAGAATGTTGTCAGAGTCCAAAGCCATTCTGGTATGCAGTGTCGTCAGCTCTTTCTTGATATTATGTAGAGCTGCAGGGCTTCCCTGGAGGAGGTCAGATGGCTCATGTACTTGTCACTGGAGATTAATGCATATACCTCAGCCTTGTCTTTGTACTTACATGCTGGGATTCCCCCATCACTGAACTTGGAATTTTTTTCTTGAGATGTACAGCATGGAAACAGACCCTTTAGTCCAACTTGTCTATGCCGACAACATATCCTAAATTAATCTAGTCCCATTTGCCAGTATTTAGTCCATATCCCTCTAAACCCTTTTTATTCATATCCCCATCCAGATGCCTTTTAAATGTTGTAATTGTACCCACCTCCACCACTTCCTCTAGCAGCTCATTCTATATACACACTACCCTCTGCGAGAAAAAGTTGCCCCTTAAGTCCCTTTTAAATCTTTCCCCTCTCACCTTAAACCTATGCCCTCTAGTTTTCAACTCCCCCACCCTGGGGAAAAGATCTTGTCTATTTACCCTATCCATGCCCCTCATGATTTCATAAATCTCTATAAGGTCACCCCTCAGCCTCGAACACTCCAGCGAAAATAGCCCCTGCCTATTCAGCCTCTCCCTATAGCTCAAACTGTCCAACCCTGGCAATATCCTTGTAAATATTTTCTGAACCCTTTCAAGTTTCACAACATCCTTCCAATAGCAGGGAGACCAGAATTGAATGCAGTATTCTAAAAGTGGCCTAACCAATGGTATGGTGGGCACTAGCTATGAAGAGAGGTGGAGTAGATTAGGATTGTTTACATTAGAAAGACGGAGGTTGAGGGGGGGACCTGATTGAGGTCTACAAAATCATGAGAGGTATAGACAGGGTGGATAGCAAGAAGCTTTTTCCCAGAGTGGGGGACTCAATTACTAGGGGTCACGATTTCAGGAGAGAGGGGAAAGGTTTAAGGGAGATATGCGTGGAAAGTTCCTTACACAGAGGGTGGTGGGTACCTGGAACACATTGCCAGCGGAGGTGGTAGAGGCAGGCACGATAGCGTCATTTAAGATGTATCTAGACAGATACATGAATGGGCAGGGAGCAGAGGGATACAGATCCTTGGAAAATAGGCAACAGGTTTAGATAGAAGATCTGGATCGGCACAGGCTTGGAGGGCCGAAGGGCCTGTTCCTGTGCTGTAATTTTCTTTGTTCTTTGTTCTTTGTCTGGATGGGATGCTCTTTGGTAGGTTGGTGTGGACTTGTTGGGCCGAAGGGCCTGTTTCCATACTGTAGGGATTCTATGACTCTTCTATGGCAGGCAAGCCCCAGCTGGACAGAGAAAGCACTTCAGTGATAGCTTCAAGACCTCACTGGCAAAGTATGGCATTCCCACAGACACCTGGGAATTCCCAAACAAAGACCGTTAAATGTGGAGGAGAAGCATCTGGAAGGCGTTGAGCACCTCGAGACTTGCCATCAGGAAAAAGTGGAAGTCAGACGAAAACAGTGAAAGGAGCGCACTGCCAGACCGATGTCCCACCCATGCCTTCACATGACCAGTACCTGCCCAAGCGTGACAGAGCCTGCAGAAGCCATATTGGTCTGTACTGCCACCTATGGACTCATCCTGAGAGTGGAAGAGAGTCATCCTTGTCTGTGAGGGACCACCAGTGCTTTGACCAAAGTTTATTCCAGCTGCCCAAATATCTCTTCATAGATCTTGGTATCAGATTTGGTGTGATAATGTTCCTGTGAAGTGATTTGGTCATTTTACTGCATCGTGGGTGCTGTATTAATCCAAGTTGTTCAAAATTATAAGTACTACTTGACAGGAAAATCTGAAAGAGTGACCCAAAATTGTGATAACTAAGTTTTCGTTTGAAGATAACATGAGCCAGATGGTGTATATATTGTGATAAAAGTCTTAATCCAAGCTTTAATTGCTTCAATTCTTTTTTCTGGATGGTCAACTCTCTGGAAATGATTTGAAAAAGGGGGGAATTTCTTTTAAATCTCTTTAATTTTATTCTAATCTATATAGATTGTTTCCAAAAACAAAATGCTCCTCTGAGTTAATACTTGTAGATTCTAAACTGGATAGCAGTTGTCAAGTCATAATTCAGCACTAATTTGGATGGATGGTTTATTGATGCTTTAATGACCAAAAGAATGAAAGAAGCTTTTGTTCCTCATAATAGATTTATCAGATAAGGAAAACTTCACCAGAATCCAGAAAAAAACAAAAGATTGGAGATTGGGTCAACATGGACTTCAAGGAACCAGAGGCATATAGTGTCTCTAGTCAGCATCTTCCAAACAAGTAAACAGTGTGTTGGAAAACTCTCCACTTGCCTGGATAAGTGCAGTTCCAACAACATTCAAGAAGCTTGACACCACCCAAGACAAAGCAGCCCGCTTAATTGGCACCACATCCACAAGCATCCACTCCCTCCACCACTAAAGCTCAGTAGCAGCAGTGTGTACTATCTCCAAGATACATTGCAGAAATTCATCAAAGGCTCCTTCGGCAGCACCTTTCAAATCCACCACCGTTATGATCGAGAAGCACAAGGGCAGCAGATAAATGGGAACGCTAATACCTGAAGGTTCCCCTACAAGTCACCCACCAAACTGAGTTGGAAATGTATCACAATTCCTTCAGTCCTGCTGAATCAAAATCCTAAAATTCCCTTCCTAACAGCACTGTGTGTTCACTTAAAGCAAATGTACTCCAGCAACTCGAGAGGCAGCTCGCCACCACCTTCCCAAGTGCAACTAGGGATGGGCAATAAATGCTGGCTCAGTCAGCAACAACCACACCTTATGGATGACTTTTTAAATTTCATTGTTCTGCTATTCTGAGACCAAACTAATGTTCTTTCAACAGTTAAGACCAGCTGAGAAAGCAAGAGCAGACCACTGGATTGCAAACTTCCTGAGAATACTTAGACAAGTCCTATGCAAGTAACCATGTCAAAAGACTTTTCAGAGCAATTGGATGACACACCTTTATCATGTGATTGATGAACTATTGAGTTTAAGAATTTCAATAAATGAGATTTTGTAAAGGTTAGCACTGAAAGCAAATTGTTTAGCATTGACTATCTGATTACAGTTTAGATATTCATAGACACAGCTGTAAGTCATTCCGAGATCCTAGCAGAGGTTGGTATTAAGGAAATAGACTCACAATTACCTTGCATAGGACATAAAACTGATTTAATGATGGTAAAATCTTTGAACATTTTCACTCCTGTTGAAAAACATAATTTGAGAGATAACTTTATGTTGCAAGCAGGAATACTTAATTGACTCTGATGGGAAATAAATAAGTTTCCAAATGAAGTTGCTGTACTTCTCTAATTTGTTCAGCAAGCTAAACACATTTGAACACATTGTATTATGCAAAACTTACAGCACAAAAGTAGGTCATTCAACCCAACAGGTTCACATGAGCCTTCTCACACCCTTCACTATATACGTCTATCCTTTTCCCCCCTTATGCCTCTGTCTAACTTTCCGTTAAATGTATCTCTACTAGTTGCATCAACTTCCCTTTGTTGTAGAGACTTCTATGGGCTGGATGTCACATGCCTACACTAGGTGTGCTTTTTGAGGGTGGCAGGTAACAAAAGGGTAAGCCAACACCTTCCACTCAACCCAGAACTCAGCCCCATAACAAACTGTAGGCAGGTGCCAATACTGACAACCCATACACCATAGGCAAGTAAAGGACGGAATGGGGTGATGGATTGATAATGTTACAGGGCTAGTAATTCCCTACTTCAGGTCAATGTTTTGGAGACATTTCTTCAAACCCTACCATGGGAGTTGGTGACATTGAATTCAACACAACAAAAGGGATTTTTGTTTAAAGCCTTATGGCAACTATGTAATCACTGTTGATTGTTGTAAAAAAGAACCATCTAGTTCATTAATGTCGTTTAGTGATGGAAATAATGCTGTTCTCATCGGGTCTGGTCTTTAAGTGACTTCCAGACCCAAAGGAATGGGGTCGCCGTTTAACTCTTAAGAATGAGCAATAAATGCTGACCTAGGCAGTGGCACCCATATCCCATGAACAAATAAAAAAAAAATGGGTCGGTTAAGCTTATAGAAAGCTAACATTTTGCTGCCCAGGCACAACATGGTTGGTGAGGGCAATCAGGTAGGAACAGGCAGGCCTTATTCTTAAAAGTGCTTAAAATGGCTGGAGGGAAGAGAGTACTATCATTGGAGGTACCCCTTGTCCCCGAGAGATTAGTACCTCCCTTTCCTTTCCACCCATATATTGTTTAAATCTGCTCTCCCACAATCCATTACCCCCTGCCCTTTCCCTCTGCCCCTCCTGAAGATTTCACAAACCACCCCCAGCAAAGACCCCGACTGACCCCTCTCCATATTCAATGAGGCCTCCCTATTTGGGCCAGCGTGCAGTTCCAGCATTGTCCACCGGGACTCTGGTAACCCCTGATTGTTGCATTTGCTGGCTGGTCAGATGGGGACTCCTCCCTGATGAGGGGGTTGGAGTTGCACTGTGAGCTTGTCTAGCCCACCTGCTGTGCTTTAAGGCTGTGAAGTGCTAATGCAACATTAATGTCTCCATGCTACTAATCCACAAACCCAGGTTAGAATCATAGAATCCCCTACAGTGTGGAAACAGGCCCTTCGGCCCAACAAGTCCACACCGACACTCGGAGCATCCCACCCAGACCCATCCCCCTATAACCCACCTAAGCTACACATCCCTGGACACTATGGGGCAATTTAGCATGGCCAATCCACCCAACCGGCACATCTTTGGACTGTAGGAGTAAACCAGAGCACCCGGAGGAAACCCACGCAGACACGGGGAGAATGTGCAAACTCCACATAGACAGTCGCCTGAGGGTGGAATTGAATCGAGGTCCCTGGCGCTGTGAGGCAGCACTGCTAACCACTGAGCCACCGTGCCACCCTAATTGGGTTTGGCTAATGGGTTTGAATCACACCTTGGCACATTTTAATTCAGTAAAATTCTGGAGTTAAAAGTCAGTCTGAATGATGGTGATCATGAAACCATCACTGATTGTCGTAAAAGTCCATCTGGTTCAATAATGTCCATTAAATAAGGAGATTTGTCATATTTACCTGGTTTGGCCTACGTGACTCCAGACTCATAGCGGTGCTGTTCATTCTGAACTGACTTCTGGAATGGCCCAGCAAGTCACTCAGTTCAGGTGCAATTACAGAAGATCAACAACTGTTGATTGTGCCAATGACACTTGCACCTCAGAAATAAATAAAAAAAAGTTCAGATCCAAATTATACCAGTGATGAGCTGACCCTGCATCTCTTATGCTGACAGTGGTGGACGAGAATCTTATGATCTGAATAGATTGGGTAGTCCGCATCACCTACGCTGTACCCCAGGTTCAGTGAGTATGAAGAACATACAGTGTACAACTGAAGAACTGTTTACCAGAGAAAAAGACTACCCTATTGGTTATATACCTGCGATAGGGTTAGGGTTAGGTTTGTGAGGAAATGGCTTGATTGCCTTTGCTTAACAAGATTGTGCCCATGAACATAACTCCAACAGACTGTGGTATTAACAAGTATTGAAGGCAGGCAACTAAAAACAAAAGATGTTCCCAACTATCACCATCAGGAACGTCAACCCACCTGAAAGGCTATGAGAGTTAATATCGAAACTTTTAACGAAAGTGAGGAACCTGAACTTTGGCTTCCTCCCCAATTCAGTTCTCAACCCATCTTTCAAAACCACTCCAAACAGGCCGTCCCCAGTGGGTCAAATCACCTCCTTCTGTACTATACGCCTCTATGATTGCACATTCACAATTTGAATATAAGGACAGGCTGTTCCTTGAGGAATTAGAAAAACTTTCTTCCAAGTATACTTTCACTGAAAGCAATTGGGTAGTAAATTTCATTGGCAACACTTGATGGACATCAAGAGTGTTTTATCAGTCTCCGAAACAGCTGTCTCAGTTCCTGCCTCGTTCTCACCAGCGTAATGGTTTTGAGGCTTTTACTGAATATGCAAACGGATTGAATTGGACTTATTCCAATCTGGAGAGAGTAATGATTAAAATGCTGGAAGGCGAAAATAATGTGGATACAGGAAACTTGCTTCTTCAGAACTGCAGCTGTGAGACAGAAACTTTGGCTGCTAAAGCCAGCAAGTGTGCAAATTAGGAAAATGATTGATCTTCCAGTGAGGTAAATGCTTGCAGGAAATCACCCACAAAGAAAATAAGTGATACAAACACAGGAAATGTTGGGAAAACTCAGCGGGTCTGGCAGCATCTCTGGAGAGGGAAATACAGTGAACGTTTTGAGTCCAGTATGACTCTGCTTCAGAACAGAAGCAAATGAATAATATTGTGCTAATTGAAGTGGTAAAGTATGACAACTTATTAAAGAGAGATACAAAGATTGTCAAATACTTCAGAGCCAGGAAAGTATCTTCTGTGACATACAACTGGTCAGAGTTGGATAAATATAATTTATTGTGAATCTTTAAATCTATTGGTTCCTGATCTTTTAGAATTAGGTTTATTGTCGTGTGTACTCAAGTACAGAAGTACCGGAGTGCAGTGAAAAGTTTACAATGTCGCCCCTCACGCCATCTTACGTTCTCCTCAGTGGAAACAGTTTCTCTCTACTTACTCTTCCAAAACCCGTAATGATTGAATTCCGCCTCAGCTCTGCTCTAGTTTCATTGCACAACTAAAAGCTATTCCTGGTACCATTCTGCTAAATTTTATCTGCATCTTCTCAAAGGACTCGACATCCTTTTGAAAGAATCGAAAGCAGTATTCCTGCTGCTTAAGCAGTGAATTATAAACGATGAACATAATTTCTTTACAGCAGAATACTATTTATAGATTAAACCAAGCATCTTATATGTATTTTTTTAAACAGCCTTCACAACACGTTCAACCGACCTTCGAAGATTTGTGCCCATAACTCTCCAGCACTTTGTTCCTGCACTCATTTTGAAATTGCATTTGATAGCTTTTTTTTAATCGATTCTCCCTTCGTTTTTCTAAAATGCAACACTGTATAATGCACAGGCTCCCCTTTTCCTGCAAACATCTTTTAACATTGTGCTTCTTCATTTTAAGGAACAGATTCTTCGTCGATCTACTGGTGTTCGCATCCTCTCAACATTTCGCGTGTTCCACTGCAGTCAATTGGAAGTAAGATCAGTCAAGGGTATAATTCGGAGAAGCAATCCATACATGCAGTCAGTATGTAAGGTTAAAATAGCCCTTATCACTTAGAGTCACTGTGATATTTGAGATCATTAATAAATAACGTAGGACTCTGAGCGTAGGCTGAAAGACACTGTCACAAGTTTGTTTTGACTGTGAAGATGATTGAGAATGCATTATCCTAACCTTTAAAATAAGGAGAAGCATTAGATGTCCCACTCAAGGGCCTGCTCATAAAATTTATAACCATCTTCTGAGGTTAAAAATGAAAAGAAATATGAAAGAAATATTTTTTTCTGCGTTAAATATTTACAAAGTAGATACCCAATCAAAAATAGTGTTGATTAAATCCATTAGAACAGCCAGGTAATGTTGAAAATGTGTCTGAAGTTAAGGAAATCAATGAACACAAAATATTGAACACTCTCAACAACCTTTTGGTCATTGATATCGAATCCCTACCGTGTGGAAGCAGGCCATTTGGCCCATCAAGTCCACACTGACCCTACAAAGAGCATCCCATTCAGACCCACCCCCTAACCCTGCACATGCCATGGCTAATTCCCCCAAACCCTGCATTTCCCACGGCCAATCCACCTAACCCACACATCTTTGGACTGTGGGAAGAAACCACAGCATCCAGAGGAAATCCACGCAGGCACAGGGAGAATGTGCAAACTCCACACAGACAGTTGCCTGAGGGTAGAATCGAACCCAGGTCCCTGGCACTGAGACCCAGCAGTGCTAATCACTGAGCCACTGTACCACCCACAAGAAGCAAAGAAGGTTCTTTGTATGGATTCATAACAAGGTTAGCCAGATGAACCTCACAGAATATGAGTTCCCTGATTGGGGCTGTTAACCTGGTCCAATCAGGGGGCCCTGGCTGACAGATTTTTTTTATTCTTTAACGGGATGAGGGTGTCACTGGCTAGGCAACATCTGTTACCCATCCCTAATTGCCCAGAAGGCAGTTCAGAATCAACCACATTACTCTGGGTCTGGAGACACATGTAGTCCAGACCAGGTAAGGATGGCAGTTTCCTTTCCTAAAGGACATTAGTGAACCAAATGGTTTTTTCCCAAACAATTGACAATGGATTCATTGTCATCATTAGATTCTTAATTCCAGATATTTTTATTGAATTCAAATTCCACCATCTGCTATGGTGAGATTCGAACCCAGGTCCCCAGAACATTATCTGGGTCTCTGGAATAACAGTCCAGCAATAATACCACTAGTCCATCACCTCCCAGAAGCGTCAGAGGCTCTTTTCATTCTGTGAGCTGGCTCTGAGGGAGCTGGATCAGTGTCAAGGACTCTCCTTATGTGAATAAAGGGTGACTTGGTGACAGGATACCGTAGTCTGTGGAGTTATTTGAGCTAGTACTGCTGGGGACAGTTTGAACTAGCTTCACAGCAGGCTAGGATCCAGAGTATTTAGCAGGGGAAGATAAATGGTTAAAATTAGAAGAAGTATCAAGCGAGTCAGAAAGGTATAGTCATTATTGGCCAGTTCAAGCTTAAGGAAGTTTAGCAACGTTGGATAATATTTATTCTAATGCAAGGAATCTGACGAACAAGGCCAATGAGTTGAGGGCACAAATTAAAACATAAGATATGATACATTGCTGTTACTGAGGCATGATTGAGAAATGGATTGGATTGATAGCTCAATATTCCAGGATATAGGATGTCAGGTGAGACAGGAAAGGAGATAAAAAGGGAAGGTGTTGCAATGTTGATCATGGAATTTATTCCAGGAGCAAGCAGGATGATATCTGAGAAGGCTCCTCAAATGAAGCCATTTGGGTAGAACGTAAAAACCAAAAAGGAGCAATCATGTTGCTGGCAATGTACTATAGGTCCCCAAACAGTGTAAGAGGAAAAGAAGAGCAGAAATGTCTGCAAACGTCAGGAAAGTGTGAGCAAAATAGAGTAGTGATAGTAGGGGATTTCAACTTCCCCAACATTAACTGGGGTAGTCACTTTGGAGGGAGATGAATTCTTAAAATGCATCCAGAAGAGCTTTTTAAACCAATCATCAAAGGACGTACAAGAGAGGGAGCAATTCTGCGTTTAATTTTAGGTAACAAAGCTGGGCAAGTGGTTTAAGTATCAGTGGGGCTGCATTTTGCAGTGATCGTAACTCCACTGGATTTAAGATTGGTATGGAAAAGAACAATCAAAGTTCTAAACTGGATGAAGGCTGATTTTAATAAGATTAGGTATGATTGGGCCAGAGTGGACTGGAAGCAAGTACTTTCAGGTAAACTCTCCCAGAACAGTGGGACACATTCAAGAAAGGAATATGGAGAGTACAGGCCAACATATTCCAAGAAAGAAACAGGGTGGGATCATCAATTCCTGTGAACCCTAGATATTGAGGGATATGCAGCATTGGATGAAGAGAAAAAAGGAGGCTGATGGTAGATACCAAGGGCTCAAAAGAGTAGAAACCCCAGAGGAGTACAGAATGTGCATGAGGGAACTTAAAAGCGAGATTAGGTGAGTTAAACGGGGATATGAAAGAATATGGGCCAGTTAAATAAAGGAAATCCAATGTTGTTTTATAAGTACATTAAGGGTAAAAGGAAAATGGTGGAAAGAGCAGGGCCAATAAAGGACCATGGTGATAATTTGTGCTTGGAGCCAAAGGATGTAAGTAGGGTTCTAAATTAATACTTTGAGTTGGTGCTCATGAATGAGAGCGACAACATGGGTATAGACATCAGGGAGAACGTCCGTGATACAATTAAAGAAATTAGCACAGGCAGAGATGATGTTCTGAATGGTCTTGCAGCCTTTAAAGTAGGCAAACCTCCAAGGCTGGATGAAATGTATCACAAATGCATGAGTGAGGCAAGAGAGGAGAAAGCAGGGGCACTTACAATAATTTTCAATTCCTCTCTAGCCACAGGAGAGGCGCCAGAGGACTGGACGACAGCCATTTTCCTTCGTTCATTCATTCATTCAGAGAATGTGGGTGTCACTGGCTAGACCAGCATTCATTGCTCTTCCCTAATTACCCAGAAGGCAGTTGAGAGTCAACCACATTGCTGTTGGTCTGGAGTTACATGCAGGCCAGACCAGGTAAGGACGGCGTTTTCCTTCCCTAAAAAGGATATTGATGAACCGGATGGATTTTTCCCCAATAATCAACAATGATTTCATGGTGATCGTTAGACGTTTAATTCCAGAGTGTGTTTGAATTCAAATTCCACCATTTAGTTTAGATGTCATTTTGAGGTTTCATTGCTGGCAAGAGTACTGACCAGATCTTTTTGAATGGGGTAGATTTTTTTTAAAAAACTACATGTGTGAAGGTAGGAGCAGAAAGTACAAAAGGAAAGAGGCAGTGTGAACCTTGTAAACACTCTGTGACAGCAGTTATAACATTGTGACTTTGGTTGCTTTGGTCACCAGCCTTTAGAAAGCCACAAACAGTGTTCAGAAGAAATGGACTAAAATGATATTATAGGTTTTTAAAAAGACATGAATTATGAGGAAAGATTAAATTGTTCAAGGCTGTATTTTCTCACTCAGATAAACTGCGCAGCATGACATATGCCTTCAGAATCAATGAAAGTTCAGAATAACTTTTTAAAAAATCAAAAGTTAACACAATTTGGCGTAACTATTTGAGAGTCATTGCTTTAGCTTTTACATTGAGCTGGTACAGACGCAAAGGGCCAAATGGCCTCTTCCCATATTGTGAAAGTCTACAGACTTTCAACCATAAATCTATAGACATTTTGAACATTGAAGTAGGCTAATTTAAAGATCAGAAGAGCTATCGGTGCCAACTCTTCACTAAAGCACTCAGAATCCAATTTGCATGTATTGTGGTCTGCTCCAAATGGTCCTTTCCTTTTCCCTTGCCTTAACTGCTCCTTGTGGAAATACTGTCTGCTCTCTAACTTCTTTGAAATGTAATTTACCCTTGCTATTTTTCATTCCCTTGTTAGCAATTTTAATTTGATGACACCTTGTCAATACCCAGCAACAAAAAAGGCCCATCCTTATATTTATCCTCAATGAAACACATTAGCTGACCACTATCACCTCATTAAACATGAGACTGTGCTGTGTGTCAAATGGCTGCTATGTCACAACTATATTTCAAAAGTACATCATTGGTTGCTGATACTTTAGGACGTCCTGATATCATAGATGTTGCTATTTAAATGCAAGTTTTTTTTTATTTTAATTCATCAAAACTCTTCTTCCTCTTAAATTGTCAATTAAATCACTTCTTTGGTCTCTCTGATGCAGCAAAACAGTCTCGGTATCACAAGGACAACAACAAAAGCAGAAATTACTGGAAAAGTTCAGCAGGTCTGGCAGCATCTGTGGAGAGAAATCAGAGTTAATGTTTCAGGTCCAGTGACCCTTCCTCAGAACTAATGGTACCTAGGAAAAAGTTGGTTTTTATGCAGAAGATAGGGTGGGGAGGGGGTACAGTTGGACAGTCAAAGGAGTAGGTAATGATCAGCCTAGGAGGATGAATAGCTACTAATGAGGACTATTCGTGGCTAACAATGGGTTGTAGACCGCCCTCAAGACCGGGCTACCATCCATAGCATCATTCAGGTGAACTAACACTGTATACCTTAGCAAACTTGAATGTTCTTTCTTTCGTAATGGTAGGGAGTTGGTTTTACGGATTGGAGGCCTGTGACCAGCTGCATTCCACAGTGATAGGCTCTGGGTCCTCTTTTGTTTCTTAGGTTTCGGAGTAGATTTGTAGCTCGGGTTGTAGGTGTTGAGGTTGGTTGGCTTGCCGAGCTGGTTTGTTGTTCCGCAGACGTTTCGTTACCGTGCTGGGTAACATCATCAGTGCAGCCTCCGATGAAGCCATTGATGAGTCAACCAACCTCAATCCTCTTTTGTTTGTCATTTATATAAATGATTTGGATGAGAATATGGAAAGCATGGTTAGTAAGTTTGGAGATGACACCAAAATTGGTGGCATTGTAGACAATGAAGAAGGTTTTCTAAGATTACAGAGGGACCTTAATCAAATGGCTCGATGGGCTGAAGAATGGCAAATGGAGTTCAAACTGGATAAATGCAAGGTATTGCATTTTGGTACAACAAACAAGGGTAGAGCATATACAATTAATGGTAGGGTATTTTATAGTGTTGTAGAACTGAGGGACCTAGGGGTGCAGGAACATAATTCTTTTAAGTTTGTGTCACATATAGACAGGATGGTTAAAAAGGCATTTGGAATGCTTACCTTCATTGCTCAGTCCTTTGAGCATAGGAGTTGGGACATTATGTTAAGATTGTACAGGGCATTGGTAAGGCCTCTTTTGGAATACTGTCTCCTGTTCTGGTCGCCCAGTTTTTTTTACAGGAAGGATGTTATCAAGCTGGAGATGGTTCAGAAGGGATTTACCAGGATGTTGTCGTGTATGGAAGGTTTGAGTTATAAAGAAAGGCTGAATTGGCTGGGATGTTTTTCACTGGAGTATAGGAGGTTGAGAGCTGACCTGACAGAAGTTTTTGAAATAATGAGGGGTGTAGATAGAGTTGATGGTAGTTGTCTTTTCCTAAAATGGGGAATTTCAAAACTAGAGGGCACATCTTTAAGGTGAGAGGAGAGTGATTTAAAAAAGACATAAGAGGCAAATTTTTTACACAGAGGGTAGTTCACATGTGGAATGAACTTCATGATGAAGTGGTGGACATGGGTACAATTACAATGTTTAAAAGACATTTGGAAGGATATATGTATAGGAAATGTTTGGAGGGATATGGACCAGGAGCAGGCAGGTGGGACTAGTTTAGTTTGGGATTATGTTCAGCATGGACTGGTTGGACTGAAGGGTCTGTTTCTATTACTCTAGCGGGGACTCAAAGTGTCCATGGTACTCTCAGTGTAATTGAATAATTTCCACACTAGGATTAACTCTTGCCTAGTCACGTTTTAAATAGTCGGTGTCTAATTAGAACTTACTACTTAAACAAATCAGACTTAAAGTTATTTTTCAATCCACAACCTTCTGACTCTGGTGAGATTACTTCACTAAGCCACAGGCAGCATTTACAAAGCTGTAAATGTTCTAACTTCCTGATGAGCAAATGTGTAACAATTTAAGCAAACAAATTGTTGTTCTTTTGGCAAGAAAAATTTCTTGTTTCTTCAGTATTTCGTGCCTCCAGCATGTACCAAATGCATTATGACAAGGGAATGATTTTTGATAATGAGTCACTTTCACCTGATACACAAACAATTTTATAAGGTTCCAGAAGTTGCAATGATATAACTTAACTTTTATTCCATTTATGATGGTATTGTGTGAGGGATAAAATGGCATTGAGTTTAGGAACATGGAGATAAATTTATTCCTCAATAGTTCATTCTCCCTTTATAGTTATGCTGTTTAAATGGACATTACTCAGGCAGTGGCTGGTGTTTATCAAATGCACCACAGAAAAATGTATACAAGATTAACAAGAAATTCTACCTCTGTACTCCAACTGGCACTTATAGAAGAGGTTACCAGCAGCAGTATTGATGAAGAGAGTAAGCAGCATCACAGATGGCCAGGAGAGAGGTCAGACATTGTAAGGTATTTAGGCATCTTTGCTATCTCATCCCTTTCTCAATTCTCTTTCACTGCAAGTGGACAATAAACTGAATTGATTGCCGGTCATCCCTGACCTCTTATCCTTGCCACCTTACGAATTCAGCTCCAACAACAGATGAGAAAATGGCTAAAGGGATTATTTAGGAGGGAGGACCTGAGATTATTAGATCATTGGGAAAGTGGCTGGGGGTGGCTGGGACCTGCACAAGCTGGACAGTTTGCACCTGAACTGGAAAGGTCCAATATCCTTACTACGAGGTTTACTTGTGCAGTTGGGTAGGTTTTAAACCGATCTGGCAGGGGGATAGGGCACAGAGTTCCTCTGTCTCCTTTCTGTATTTTGATTAGTCATTATTAGATATCTGTTCCACTACGGTGGTATCAACAGCGAACTTGTAGATGGCGTTCATACACAATTTGGCAACACAGTCAACGGTGTACAGGGCATGCAGTAGGGGACTGAGAGCACATCCTTGGGGGGGCTCCAGTGTTCAGTGTTATTGTGGAGGAGGTGCAGTTACCTATCATCACTGATTGTGGCCGGTGAGTCAGAAAGCTGAGGATCCAATTGCAGAGGGCAGAGCCGAGACTAAGGTCATACAGTTTTGAGATCAGTCTGGACGGGATAATGGTGTTGAACGCAGAGCTGTAGTCAACAAGCAGGAGTCTGACGTAGGTGTCTTTGTTGTCCAGATGTTCCAGGGATAAGTGCAGGGCTAGGGATATGGCATCCTCTGTGGACCTGTTATGCTGGTAGGCAAACTGTAGGAGATTGAGGCAGGTTGGGAGACTGGAGTTGATGTGGGCCATGACCAACCTTTCAAAGCACTTCATGAATATTGAAGTCAGAGCTATTGGGTGGTAGGCATTAAGGCTCACTGCACGTGTTTTTTGGGTACAGGGATGATGGTGGTCTTCTTGAAGCAGGTGGGACTTTGGCTTGTAGGAGGAGGGGTTGAAGACGTCGGTGAATACCTCCACCAGTTGGTTTGCACAGGATCTGAGTGCTTGACCGGGGACAACGTCCAGGTCTGTTGCCTTCCTTGGGTTGACCCCAGGAAGACTGATCTGGCTTCTGAAGTGGTGACAGAGGGAACAGGTGTGTCTGGGGCTTTCAGGGCAGGCGTTGCCACACCCATGGTATTCTGCTCAAACCAAGCATAGAAAGGAGGTGATACAATTTCTTTCAGGTAAACACTGTGAAGCCTGAGACCGCAAGAAACTCAGCATCCTCCTTGACCCTGATCTGGGCTGACAACCTTGTATCCTTTCCCAAGCAAAGATCAACTCCACCCACCACATTCCCTATCTCTATCCCTGCCTCACCTCGTCTGCTGCTGAAACATTATCCACAATTTTGTAATCTCTTGATTGGACTATTTCATTGCTCACTTGGCTGGTATCTCATTCTCCACGCTCCCTTAACCTTACCCTTGGCGCACCATGTAGAATGGCATTCCACTGTGTATAATATTTGATACACTGACTACTATGCTTGTCCTGTCTATGCCATTCGTGTGGGTCAGGCATCATCTGTGGAGTGAAGTGTTCAAAGTTTACTTTTAACATTGATGATCTTTCATCAGAACTGAAATTAGCAAGAACTCAGTTCCAATGAAAGGTCATCCAGCTGGATTATCCAACAGGCTTTACGATCCAGACATCAGAACCAGATGCAGCTCTGAAGTCAGCAGCTCCGAACAGGATATTTAATGACTACCACTATGCTCACCATCCTTACTGTCCTTGACCCAAAGAGGGGCTCGGCAGCTTCAGAGCTATTGGCAGCTACGTTGGGAGTGGTGGGTACTGCTCTGGCAGTTCAGAACCTGCTTCGATGTCTTAATGTGGAAGCAGTGAATCACAAACAGAAGCACTGTCTGAATGAATAGCTGGAAGTCAGCGCACTTTCTTCCAAAGAGAGGACAGTAGTGGCCCAAGCTTCACAACTATGGAGAGACTCTCTGACATGGCAAAAACATCGGGGAAAAGGGCCGCAAGTTGCAATTCCTGCCCCAGAACACAGAATTTCTTATTTTTGCAGGGGCAGGATTGAGAGTGAGTTGTAGTTTGCACATATGTCATTTCACAAGGGAGTTGGCTATTGGTATGACCAGCTGCTTACAAGAAGGTCACATTTTCCAGTTTCTGAGCTGTGCGAACCTGGAATGTGGAGGTAAAACTAGGTAAGAGCAGGTCTGTTGGTGCATTTCTTTTGAGTAAGTAAGGTATTGCTTTGGAGAGCTGAAGTACCTGTGTCGATATAATACCAGGATATCTCGGGGGTCAGGATTCTACTGGTGGGTGAGAGAATAGTATGCATGGAAGCATCTGGTACCTTTTTGGGTAGTAGGTTAGGAACCTTTGGGGTTTTTTTTGGCAGTTTGGGACCCTTAACTACGGAGAAGGTTGTACATAAAAGGCAGTTATGTCCCTTGAAATTGTCCAATTTGTCAAGACCTGACTACCTCTGTAAAAATGCCAACGTGTTGACCTGTCAATAAGTGTCAAGAAGTATCAAAATGTGCATTTTTGAATGTGAGTGGTCTTTTGATTGGATAGTTTGCAATACGAACTTTCCTTTGACGTAGGTAAAGCAATCCTGTTGGATTGTGCAAAAGCATGTTTTGTACATTAAAAAAAAAGTGCATAAACTCATTGGGAGGGTAAAATTGTTTCGAAACAAAAAATGTGGAGTTTTAAATTATGTAGAGCCTAGTTATGTAACACTGTTATAGGCTTTGTACTGCATGACCAATTTCCGAAATTATAGTTTTTACAATGTGGTGGCAATAGACAGAGAACTCCAACTCCTTGCTGAATTGAAATGTTTACACACATATCAAATTGAGCATTTTTGGGGATGTTTAATCCATTGTACAGTACATGATTTAAATTGTGTTTATGTA
Source organism: Rhincodon typus (assembly GCF_021869965.1). NCBI lineage: Eukaryota > Metazoa > Chordata > Chondrichthyes > Orectolobiformes > Rhincodontidae > Rhincodon > Rhincodon typus. The sequence goes on from NC_063333.1 coordinate 15,161,943, forward strand.
AGGGATTAGTTGAACCAATTTCAATGCAGTGGATTTTTATTTTATGAATGGGTGTGAACTTTCTTTACAGTGACATCATTAATAGAGAGGTAACTATTTTCAGTGATGTCTCCTTATTAATACAAAAACAAAAATTGATGGAAAAGCTCAGCAGGTCTGGCAGCATCTGTGAAGAGAAATCAGAGTTAACGTTTCAGGTCCAGTTCTGAGGAAGGGTCCAGTTCTGAGGAAGGAACGTTTACTCTGATTTTTTTCTTCACAGATGCTGCCAGACCAGCTGAGCTTTTCCTGCAACTTTTGTTTTTGTTCCTGATTTACAGCATCCGCAGTTCTTTCAGCCTCCTTATTAATGTCCATGCTAAAAATTAAGTGAGTTGGCATAGACAAGGAAGTGGAAGGGATGATGGATATGAGTTTGCATAGGGGCTATAAAGGGCCACAAGGATGATTGGAGGTATTTGGGGTATCTGAGGAGTCATGTGAGGTGGTACCAGGGGACGTAGATTAGCATACACTCTAGTGTGGGTAAGTGTGGGTTGTAATATTGGTGCGTGTAAATGATGTACATTTTGTGTGAGGTGGAGAATGAAAGAATGGGAGAGAAGGACAGTACTGTGGAGATGGAGATGCTGATGGTGTGAACAAAGTGCAAGAGAACAGTGTTGTTACCGAGATAATTCAATTGAGGTTATTTCAGTTATTTGTACATTGCAGGCATGTTCATAGTAGATACACTCCTGTCAGTAACCTCATCTGCAAGCCTTTTTTCCTGGGCATGGAGGCTGTACCCAGAGGCCTATCTGTTCTGGTGGGGGGGTGAGGGAGGGGGGAAATGTGGGGTTAGATTTGCCCCCACCAGCTTGGTTTTCATATCAGTCTGTTAAGCGCCACAAGGTCCTAACACATCTTTGCATTGAAGATCCTGACATACATCTTAGGACATGAAGTGAGATGAACTAATGTTTACACCACAAGATGAGGTACTCCAATGCATGCTGAAGAAAATCCACACTGCAAAATTGTTCATGGTTCCTCTGTCAGCCATTCACCATCAAAAAGTGACAAGGAGTTGAAATTGACTGTAATTGATGGCACTTTTTTTTGTTCACTTGTGGGACGTGGACATCACTGGCTGGGCCAGCAAATTATTGCCTGTCCCGAGTTGCCCTTGAGAAGGTGGGGGTGAGCTGCCTTCTTGAACTGCTGCAGTCCACCTGCTGTAGGTAGACCCACAATGCCATGAGGGAGGGAATTCCAGAATCTTGACCCAGCAACAGTGAAGGAACAGTGATACATTTGCAAGTCAGGATGGTGAGTGACTTGGAGGGGAACTTGAAGGTGGTGATGTTGCCATGTATCTGCTGCTCTTGTCCTTCTAGATGGAAGTGGTCGTGGGTTTGGAAGGTGCTGTCTGAGGATCTTTGGTGAATTTCTGCAGTGCATCTTATGGATGGTACACACTGCTGCTACTGAGCGTCGGTAGTGGAGGGAGTGGATGCTTGTGGATGTGGTACCAATCAAGAGGGCTGCTTTGATCTGGATGGTGACAAGCTTCTTGAGTGTTGTTGGGGCTGCACTTATCCAAGCACGTGGGGAGTATTCTATCACAATCCTTACTTGTGCCTTGTAGATAATGGACAGTTTGGGGAGTCGGGGGTGAGTTACTCGCCGCAGTATTCATAGCCCCTGACCTGCTCTTGTAGCCTCTGTGTTTGTGTGACGAGTCCATCTGAGTTTCTGGTATACCTTAAATAAGTCAGAAGTGCATTAACAAGGTCAACTTACATCTCCAAGAATTAGTCGTTCTTTTGCTTCCTCCATGCTTCTGGGATAATGTGTAAGCAATGCTTCAAAAGTACATCATTCTCTTTAAAGTACTTTGTGACCCCATTTGGTAGTTGTGAAAAGGATTTTTTATACAAGTCTTTACTTTATGAAAACCAAAAGAACTGCAGATGCTGGAAATCAGAAACAAAAACAGAAATTGCAGGAAAGGCTCAGCAAATCAAAGAGTCACAGATCTGTACAGCACGGAAACAGATCCTTCAGTCCAACTCGTCAATGCTGACCAGGTATCCTAAATTAATCAAGTCCCATTGCCAGCATTTGGCCCATATCCCTCTTATCCTTCCTATTCATAGACCCAGCCAGTTGCCTGTTAAATGGTCCGGCAGCATCTGTGGAGAGAATTTAGAGTTAATATGTTGGGTTCAGTGACCCTGCCTCAGAACTGACGGTAGCTCGGAAAAGGATAGTTTTTGTACAGAAGATGGGGTGGAGGGAGGGTTAAGGAGTAAACAATAGGTGGAGATAGAGCTCAAAGAGAGAGAAGAACAGTTGGACAGACAAAGGAGTGGATAATGATCAGCCTAGGAGAATTAATTGTCCATTATTACCTACTCATTCTCCCAGGCTGATTGTTATCCACATTCTGATGAAGGGTCTAGGCCCGAAACGTCAGCCTCTCTGCTCCTATGATGCTGCTTGGCCTGCTGTGTTCATCCAGCCCTGCACCTTGTTGTCTCTGTTCCTCTCCCGCTTTGGGCTCAATCTCCACCTATTGTTTAATCCTTTTCCCCACCCCTCACTCCATCCTCTGCATAAAAACCAACCTTTTCCTAGTTATCATCAGTTCTGAGAAAGGGTCACTGAACCCTAAACGTTAACTCTGATTTCTCTCTGCAGATGCTGCCAGATCTGCTGAGCCTTTCCAGCAATTTCTGTTTTTGTTTATTTATTTTATTTAAGAACTCTTGTTGATTTTCAGCGTTAATATGGAAGCTTAGATAGTTCGTTCAAAGTTGCACTTTCTCATTAAAACTTTGAGGAAATGTCACTTTACTGGATTTTCATGTTGTGTTACTCATAGCTGCTCATAAGAATATTCAACACTTGGGATATAATAAAGAAAATTTCCCTGATCGAGAGCAAGACAGGTTTGGGCAATCTTTGAAAACTTGTGAATTAGAAAAATAAATTGTGCACATACTGGGTCCCAGAAGTTTTTAGTTAATATATTATGAAACGCTCATATAGATGAACCTCAACAATACCCTTGTACCATGACTTGCACCAACACTTCCTTCTTAAGCAAACTTAACATTTTCTTTCAAGTAAGATGTATTAGTATCCGAGATAAAACGAATGTTGGCTACCCTCAGCCTACTTTAAGCCCAAAACCTGCACAATAGGTCAGTCAATAACTGCAGTGAGGAAAGATCTGTCAGTGTGCTGGAAAAATAGATCCTGACTGGCCTTCATTTACTTCATAGTCTAATACTCAAATGTGACCGCACATCAAAATAATTTATTGACTCTGGAGGAATTTGGCAAGTCTGAAGTAGTGATAAAATGTAATAAAAATATAATTTTTATTTTCATTCTTTCTTATTGCAGATTTATTGGAATTGCAGTTTTTTCAGGCAGCCATTAAATATTAATTTCAACTCCTAAATTATCTTATTTATAAAACCAATGCATATACATAAACAAATGATCAAATAATGCCTACTGTGTTGTCTACTTAATTTTGTCACTGTGTTAATAATTCATATGATGCAATGATAGTCCGTGGTATTAATTTAACAGTTTGCACTTTCCCTGTGTTATTGTTACAAGAAATTACATAATTTTGAGCATCTAACTTTAACTCTTACCTTTCTTTAAGGATTAACTGCTGACAGTTTATACCTGGCAGTGGAGGAATTAGCTTCTGTTTCCTGACAGTAACAGCACAATTCTTTACTCTCCACTTGCCCCTATCCAAGAATAAAGCTTGAATGATCTGCCCAGAGAATGTTGCAAGTTTTAAGTTCTTGTAAGCTTCAAGTGCAGAAGATTTCCTCTGAATTGTTTCGTCAATGTTTCTGCAATGCTCAGGCTCAACTCAAAAGATCTAAGTGCTTTGCTAGATGATACGCATACACATCTGAATGTTTGGGCTTAATAATCCACAGGTCCGCTTCAAAAATATAAAGAATTACTGGCAATTCAGTGCCAATTTTAAGTAAACTACAAGATTAACTAGAACACAGGATTAATTTCATGGTAGATGATCATTTTTCTTTAAAACATTACTGTGGGTGTCACTGGTAAAGAAAAAAATCTATTGTCCATCCCTAGCTGCCCTTGAGAAGCCAGAAATAATAATGGAATGGCTTTCTAGACCTTTCAGAGGTAAATATGAGTCAACCATGTTGTTATGGGTCTGGAGTCACATATAAGATTGAGCAGGGAAGGATGGTAAACATTGATAAACAAGATGGGTTTAGTTAAAAGAACGGCCAATGAAGAAATCTGACCAAGTTCAAAGAGTAGACTGCCCAGAAGGTTACAAATAAGGCATTCTTAAGAAATTATGGGAACCCATCATAAATGCTTTTTGGAATCGCTAAATTTCAGATATAGGCCATTTGGCTCTTTGAGTTTGCACCGATCCTCCGAAGAACATCCCAGCTAGACCTACCGTAAGCCCAAAATCTGCATTGACAATGGCTAATCTACCTAGCCTGCACATCTCTGGATACTATGGGACAATTTACTATTGCTAATCCACCTAACCTTCACATCATTGGATTATGGGAGGAAACTGAATCACCCAGAGGAAACCCACACAGACATTGGGAGAACATGTAAACTTCACACAGACAGTCACCCACATTCCAAGAATGAATAAAACAAGTCTCAAAATTTGTTGTTGCACAAAAGTTACATTAAAATTTTGCAGTAAAATCACCACAAAATGCTACAGTTGCAAAGAAATACAGTCATCTGATAATAGTCCTCATACAGTCATCGGATGAATTTCCACGTGGCAGTCAAAGAGTAATGAACCTGATCAATAATATCATGCACTGGTCAGCCATTACTTAATGATATAGATTGTACTGTTTGTGGGATGATAATCAATTAAAGCAAATCATCTACTCAAATGCTACCATAGAACAGTTCGCAAATACCTGTGACCCCACTCAGATCAGTCATTATTCTTTGGCAGAGGAATTTAATTTCATGGTATGACTCTGCATTACACTGCTCATGGAGGTGACATTACGTTCTGATAATAGTCTATTCAGTACCATTCAACCTAATTATTGCTGAAACAACGTGCCCAGTTTAAAAGGATCAGGATTTAAACATTAACGTAATGTGCAATGCAATGAATCTGAAAGGAAAACTGAAGATGTATTCTTGGATCAAGTCATATATCTGATCAACTATATTCTTCAAGCCTGGTGGCCTGCTTGTACTGCATTTTTGTACCTTTTCATTTTTTCATTCTCTTTTGTCATATATAACTTACATGTGAGTGTTATTAGGAGATTTACTTTCAGCGAAAATGTTACCTGGAGTTTTGATGAACTTGGCTTGCTGTCCCAAGAGCAAGAAGGTTAAAAGAAGACATGACAAAGATGTTTCAACCATGAAGGGTATTGATGGTATAAACAGGGAGAAGCTGTCTCCAGTGACAACGGGATCAGTAGGCAAAGCGCACAGACTTAAGATAATAGCCATAACAGCTGGAGGCATTGTGTTGAAAACCTTTTATGATGCAACAAGGTGCAGGGCTGGATGAACACAGCAGGCCAAGCAGCATCATAGGAGCAGAGAGGCTGACGGTTCGGGCCTAGACCCTTCATCAGACTGCTTGGCCTGCTGTGTTCATCCAGCCCTGCACCTTGTTGTCTCGGATTCTCCAGCATCTGCAGTTCCTACTATCTCTGATTCACCTTTTATGATACAGTAGGTTTCAATAATTCAAATTCACCACCTGAAAGGATGTCCCAAAGGTAATTGGATAAATACCCGCTTCCTAACAACACCATGAGTGTAGCTATAACACATAGACTGCAGTTTTTCACAAAGGCGGCTCACCATTTTTACAGTCTCAGGCAGGATCTCTAAACTTATGATTGGGCATCAGAAGCACTTTAACGTAGACCAAGTTTGAAACCCCAGGTACTTACTAGAGAATAAAGCTACAATACTCCACAATTTTCAACAAACAAAATAAACTTTTTCAAACAAAGTTAGAAAAGTAAAACAATGCACAATATAAATTTATAGCTTATGGTCTTTTAGGTGTTAATCAGGGTAAAATATGAAGTAAAAGACAAACTGTGGTTAAAAGCCAGCACAGAGCACACCAAAGAGTACGTCCATTCTCTTGGATTTCTCAGCAACCCACTGATGCTCGTAATAATATGGGTCACCAAATATTTATTAATATTTCAACGAATCCTAATTCTTCACTTTTGAAGATCTAGCTTCTGAATTTCCTCAAAAGCTGTTCCAACTTGGACTGCCTCAACAATGTTCATCTCTTAGTGGTTCAATCTCTTCTGATACTCTATTCCTTGGGATTTACAAAATTGCACACCTAATTGCAGGAATTTAGTTAACTTATTATTGGCCTGATTCTGGCTTTTTCACAGATACCAATCTTCATTAAGATGGCACCGTCCCTGCATTTTTTCAAATGATAGTCTTGGAGTTATATTAAGCAAATACTACACATGGTTTCCCTGAGTTCCAATTTCCATTTGCACCACATGGCTCCTGGGAGTGTAATGAGACCCCAGATGCTCAGAATTCTCAGTAGCACTTTGTCTTTGGCGACTTGCTTCTATGGCTCCTCTTCTTCCTCACTAACTAAAGTTGCCTGATCCTTGAGTTTGCACATTCTCCCCATGTCTGCATGGGCTTTTGCCAGGTGCTCTAGTTTTCTCCCCCAGTCCAAAGATGTGCAGGTTAGGTGGAGTGGCCATGCTAAATTGCCCATAGTGTCCAGGGATGTGCAGGCTGGGTGAATTAGCCATGTGAAATGCAGGGTTATGGGGATTGGGTGCAGGGATGAGACTGGGTGGGATGCTTTCCAGAGTGTCGGTGCAGACTTAACGGACTGAATGGCCTCTATCTGCACTGTCGGGATTCTATGATTCAGTGCAACTCATAGAATCCCCACAGTGCGGAAATAGGCCATTCGACCCCACGAGTCCACACCGACTCTCCAAAGAGCATCCCACCAAGACTCATCCCCCTGCCCTATCCCTGTAACCCAGCATTTCCCATGACTTACTCACCTAACCTACACACCTGGGACACTATGGACAATTTTGTATGGCCAATCCACCTAACCCACACATCTTTGGAGTTGGGAGGAAGCTGAAGCACCTGGAGGAAACAGGAGCACCTAGAGGAAACCCATGCAGACATAGGAAGAATGTGCAAACTCCACACAATTGCCCGAGGCTGAACTGAACCTGAGTCCCTGGTGCTGTGAGACAGCAGTGTTAATTACTGAGATAGAGAGCGAGCACAGGCAGGATGGACTGAATAGATCTTGTAGTGCAGTACCATTCTGTACTTCTGTAATTGTTGTCCATTATTACCTTAACTCTGTTCCTGGTCAGCGCAGCAATGCATTCACTGCCACAGCTTGAAATCCCTGTAAAGATTATCAAGCTATTAACAGTCAGAGCCGTGATTAAAGTACATGAGTCAGCAGAAATAATATGTTGTTCATAAGGACTGACTCAACGTTTGAGGAAAATAACAGAAATTGCAAAATCCTCTCTGCCAGACCAACAAGGAACTGAGCATGGTCTGGATAATCGGAGGAGAGGGCAATCACAGTCAGACTGCTACTTGCTCCAGTGTTCTTGCTTTAATTCTGAGCTCTGTACTTCTCACCACCAGTTCCAATCCTGACTGTTTCAGGAATACAGAGCTTACCTGAAACGCACACAGTACCCTCACAGCGTAGGTAATTGGAGGATGAATAACCTACAACAGCAGATGCCATGCTCTGTTTTAAACATCCAGTTGCATCTTTTGTCAGAATAGATGGAAGACCACAGACCTGAAAAATTAATTTTGTTTCTCATTCTACATAGAAACTGCCTAATCTGCTGAATGTGGTTTCCAAGAAATGTTCTGTTTTTGTTTCAGATTTCTAGCATCTGCAATATTTTGCTCTATGAGCAGCTTGAATTGTTGCTCTATCAGGCCTCAAACTGATTACATCAGGCAGGTTTGACTCTTCCCTGGTAGCCCAACATCCGCTCCTAGTTAAAATATCACCCACTGTGTTAAACGTATCAATAATTCAAAGGATAAAATGTTATTTCAACAACTTTTCAATCCATAGTTTTGTTATTCTTATAACACTAATTGATTGATCTGTAAGTGGTTTATATCCAATGACATAAATTGTCAAGACAAGATTTACAACATGCTATCCAGCAAGTAGCCATGCTCCTTATATTCTGAAGTCCTCAACAGTATTGTTTTAAGAAGGTAGAAAGATGTTCACCTGACTACTCGGTAATGTAAGCTTTAAAAGACTCCATAGTTCCTGTTAATACAATACAATCAAGAATTGATCTCACTTGAGGAACTTCAGCTACAAGGAATTAGTCTCTGATTTCTCTGAACAGCAGCTCCAACTCAGCCTGGACTCCTTGTTTCTGCTGTCTGCAAAGACCAGAACTCCAGCTCACGCCTCCCCAACAACTGAACAACTGGGAGGTGAACAATTACTTCTCACCAAGAATGCAACCCAATGGCATCACAAAGCTGCACCCCAGTGGCTAATTGCTGGCACTCTCTAACCTGCTCTCCAGCTGCACTAGGCAGACAGCTCCCCAGGTTCACTGAGAAACCATTGCTCCTGAGTGTTCCTGAACCCATGTTCGTCATCAGAACAGAGCCATCAACTGCTTCTAGGCTTCTCTACTGCTTCATCTTCCTTATGGACAAAGGCAGTTAAGAACCATACCTTTTCGTTTTTGTCACTTTAAAAAACAAGAGGAAAGAACTGTTCTTTTATTTTAAAAAGTTAAATGAGAAAATATGAATGTGAAATTCAATCTCATTATGATCATGAAGTGTCTCCACTATGAAGCCATTAATTACTCCTGTCCCATTAGACATTGCAGATTTCTGATTAGCAATGGAATATTGGGTTATGGGGATGGGGTGGCTAAAAGGCATTGAAGTGATTCATCAGCCACAATTGCACTGAATGGTCGGGGAGACTGTATGGGCTGAATGATCTACTCCTCTTTCTATGTCTCTATTGTCAGATCGAGAACTCCTTCTTTCTGGTTGGCTCTAGGATGTGCTGATTTAAAATCTGTTGCAAAAAAAAAGTGAACTCAACTTTTCAACCTGATTTGCCTGATCTATATGTAGATTATAATCTCCCATGACGATTGCTGCACATTTTTTCACATGCATCAATTGTTCCTTGTGTATACTCCATTCTACAGAGACGTTACAAATCACTTCCATGAATGACTTCTTACCTTTATTATTTCTTATCTCTACCTGATTTTTTTATTCATTCAAAAGATGTGGGCTAGGCCAGCATTTATTTGTCCAACCCTCATGGCCCAGAGGGCAGTTAAGAGTCAACTCTTGTGAGTCTGTTGTGAGTCTGGTGGCACATGTAGGCCAGACCAGGTAATGATGGCAGTTTCTTCCCTAAAAGGGAATGATTAGTGAACCAGATAGGTTTTTCCTGACAAGTAACAATGATATTGTAGTCATCATTGGACTCTTAATTCCAGATTTTTTATTGAATTCAAATGCTACCATCTGCTGTGGTGGGATTCAAACCCAGGCCCCCAGAACATTTCGTGGGATTCTTGATTAATAGTCTAATGATAATATCAGTAGGCCATCACTTCCCCAATTCTATGGCTTGATCTTTAACACTAAGATTATCTCTCTCCATTGTACTTATGTTATCCTTAGTTAAGAAAGCTACACCTCCAGCTTTTCCTAGCTTTCTTTCCTTTTGAAATGTCACATATTCCTGAATATTCAGGTCCCAACCTTCATCATATTGCAGGCATATCTCTTGTACCCTAACTTCTTAATTTTAAGATAAATAACCTCACACTTCGACACATTATGCTCTGTTTACCACTCAGCTGCGTACCCACAAAATCTGTTCATATCTCCTTGCAGCCTTTTTGAATCCTAACAGCTTTCATACTCACCTAGTTTAGTGCGTTCAGCAAAGTTGGATACATTACCCTCGTTCTTATTATATCAGTTATTAGAATGACAACTAATACACTTATAGCACCTTTATATTATGAAATGTCCAAAGCACTTCATAGAAACATTATGAAAGAAAGTATGATGTCATGGCACACATAGACACATTTGATTAGATGACAAAAAGGTTAGTCAAACAGGCAGGTTTTGAAGAGTGCCTTAATTGGGCGTACACAAGAGGCCTGAATTAGAGGAGGGCAGATATTCTGGAGAGTTTTGGGGCTAGACGTGATCACAGTGATAACAAGTGGCAACAAATGGAGTTTGGTCAGTCAACGCATTAACTCCATCTATAATGGGCTTATCTATTGATTTGTTCCTTGCCTCTATCATTTTTTCCACTTTGCAATCTATTTTTTTTTAACCAGCTCTGATGAGGTCAAAATATCACAACCTGTTCTTTCTTCTCAGATGGCAGAGTGGGGCCCTCAAATGTCCCAATCCTACATACTTCAAACTGAAAGAACTGCAGATGCTGTAAATCAGGAGCCAAAACAAAGTTGCTGGAAAAGCTCAGCAGGTCTGGCAGCATCTGTGAAGGAAAAAACAGAATTAGTGATTTGGGTCCGGTGACCCTTCCTCAGAACTCTTTATATGTTCTGCATTTGGGGGATCTGCAGGAATATAAAGTCAAGGATAAAATCAGACTGGCCATGAACTAATTAAGATAGTGCTGGATTATGGCAATTTATACACTTTTGTATAAATACAAGTGACAAACTTCTTCATATGTTCTGTATCAACCCAATGAGGAGAGATACTGGATCACATTAGAAATGTGTACTTCCTTCAGCCCTTTGGTTTATAGAGTAAAATGCTGCTGATTTAGACACATCATCTGTCACACTAGATTTCTGTAACAGCAATATGGTTAGGATTATTGAGTAAGAGGTGACAAATGTTACTTGCTGTACACATCACTGTTTTAGCTAATAACTCGCTAAAGAGATCCATTCAATGTTTGATGGCTCCCACTGATGGTCTCTGTAAAAGTGGGTACTCAGCTTCACAAAACCATACCGATATTTACTGTTCATATGCGCTGTCACTCTCTTTCCCAGTTGCCATTAGTCTCAGCAATGAAACTGAAAGCACTGTTTTATTGCATTTACATATGGACTCCATCCCATTGATCAATTCTTAATGAGTATACATCAACATAAATAATATGTCAATAAGTCAACAAAAACAGCCAGATTCAGAATGCTGATGATAAATTTTGGATTTCAGGATTTCTAACAATCTTTCTGTTAAGTGGCAAGTATGTACCTGTTGTGGGATGGGCACATGGTAGGGAGAGGTAGTGGAGTACTTTGGTATCTTGGGATACCATGTGAAAAAGGCTCTACTGAGCAAAATGCAACCATTCCCTTCTTCAAAAAGGTAGTGAATGGAGAATCTTAAAATATTTTTAAGGCAGAAGTAGATAGATCCTTAATTTACACGGGGCTGAAAGAGTATTTGGGGGATATGCAGGAATGTAGAATTAAGGATAAAATCAGACCAGCCATGAACTAATTAAGATAGCGTGGGATTATGGCAATTTGTACACTTTTCACTGTATTTTCATAAATACAAGTGACAATAAGCTACCATTCTATTCTATTCTTATTGAATGGTAGAGCTGACTCCAAAGGCTGAGTGGCCTACTCCTGTTCCTTGTTTGTAGATTTGCATTGAAGTTTATGTTCACAGAATATCTGAGTCATTGATGTAGATTAAGTTTCAAACAGGACATAAGAGTCATTGCAGTATAGACAATGAACACGGGTCCAACATCCCAGTAATTTTTCACATTTATTGCCGCTAGCACAGCTCCGTTCATTGAACTATGCAGGGGGTCAGCTGATGCATCCACTCTTGGATGGGGAGAAAGCAGCAAGTTGGACTGAAAAGATGCCACAGATCAGGCTGGCTAAAGAGATGAAACAGCAAGCTGCAGAGATAAAAGGCTGTACCCTGGGCCGAAGGCCAGGAGTTCAGTTTATTTTGTAGCCTGTCACCGTCTCAGAAAATACAAGTTAATTATTTTCCTTCAGTGCGTGAAGCAAACCATTGTTGAATGAGATAAGTGCTTCATTATTACAAATTGTCCTCTAAAATTACAAGATTTAAAGTAAAATAATTGAAGAATTAATACCTTCCAATGCCTCATCAAATGTTTTATTGAATTGTCTTTGCAAAGATTGATGATGTACATGTTGATGAACGGTACAAATATCTGGCTAAAATCACACAGAGCTTCATTTATACTATTGTGAAGGAAGAACGGGGGCAGTGTTAGTAAATATCTATAAAATAAAATGCTTAGGCATTTTTATAGGAGTGATTATGCCATTGAACCTGAGATGTTGTCTATACAGAATATGTAATGATACAATAGTCTAAGCTTATGACAGCCAACTAGCAATCTAGAAGTCACCCTGCTGTATCAAGTTGGATTCAATAAAGCATTAAAGCTGCTGGATTGTTGAAAAAGAAGCAAAAAAAATCAACAGGTCTTTTGGGAATGGGAACTTACCAGCCCTAGTCTGGCCTACATCTAGCCTCATAAAATATAGTTATCTTCACTTTCACTCCTGTTGCAATTGATATTATTATGGCGTTGTAAACATAGTTGATCTTAGTCATTTCAAAATCACTACTTAATGGTCAGGATTTGGAATGTGGATTACTACAGCAGCCAGAGGTAGGCAGAGCAGACAGATTAGTGTGACAGTGTGTGTGGTGTCCCACAAGGTATCAATGTTGAACCTTAACAAGTAACCATATTTATAAATGACTTAGAATAGTCATAGAATCCCCACAATGTGGAAGCAGGCCATTCAGCACAACAAGTCCACACTGGCCCTCCTTTGATGATAGTCGAGAAAGGGGAGATCTTGTGGTGCACTGGGGAGCATTATTGCTTCAGCCAGATGCTCAGAGCTTGGGTCCATGGTTGCCAATGCCCTGTTAGGACATGATTCAGTTCTTTGATGAGGTGACACAGGCAGTGGACAAAGATAGTTGTTGAAAATTTGTTGGATGTTGTATATTTGTACTTTCAGAAAGCATTTGACATGGTGCCGCATAGCAGATTGGTTAGCAAATTGAAATTTTTGGGATTGATGGGTCCTTGGCAGCATGGATTAAAAATTGGCAGATGGATAGGAAAAAAAGGTAGGTTTGGATGGGTTGAAAGTGGTGTTCCCCAGGGATGGGTGTTGGGACCCTTGCTTTTTGTGACTGATACAAATATTTTGGCGATGGATATAAGAGCAAAATTTCCAAATTTGCAGATGATACTCAGCCAGGGAGAATAGTAAATTGTGAAGATGATGCTAAGTGACTTCTAAGGAACATTGACAAATTGGCCAAATGGTAGAGACCTGACTGATGAATTTCAATGCAGAGAAATGTGAGATAATGCATTTTGATAGAAGGAACATGGAGTGAAAATATAGGGTCAATGTTTACAACTTGGAGTGGAGTGGCCAGTCAAGTGGTTAAGGGGGGCTTATAGGATCCTTGAATTTATAAATAGGGACATATAATATAAAAGCAAGGAAGTGACACTACACCTCAACAAGTCTTTGGTCAGACCACATTTGGAGTATTGTATTCAGTTCTGGGCACCTTATTAAGGAAGGATGTTAAAGCCCCGGAGAGAGATTAAGGAGATTTACTCGTATGATACCAGGAATTAGTGATTTTAGATACAAGGAAAGATTTAGAGAGATTGGGCTTATTCTCCTTGGAGCATAAAAGATTAGGAGGTGACCTTCTTGAGGTGTTCAAAATTATGAACAATTTTGACAGGGTAAAGAAGGATGTTCAGTTTTCAGTAGTTGTTATGTCAGTAACTAGGGGTCACAATTTCAAGATTGTCAGCAAGAGAGCTAGGAATTAGATGTGGAGGAACCTCTTTACTCAGAAGGTTGTTAGGATTTGAAATGTGCCCACTTAAGGACTGGTGGAGGTCCATTACATAGGCGGTTTCAAAAGAGAGCTGGATACTTTTGAAAGTGATGAATTTAGAGGGCTACAGAGATAGGGCTGGAGAGAGGGACTAGCTAGGTAGTTTTCAGGAGCCAGTACAGACACAATGGGTCAAATGGCCTTCTTCACTGTAAAATTCTAAGGTATCTTGAGACAGAGAGAGAGAGATGAGATGGAAAGCTACATACCTGGTTTGATAATAAGATAGGAGGAAGTGGAAATGAAAATATAAACAAATAAAGAAATGCTGATATGTTAACTAAATAGGGAAACACTGGCAAACGGAATATCAGTGTAAGCAATCATGTGGTCATCCAATTTAGAGCCAAGATAAGAAAAAGGGACCTTCTAAATGGCAAAAAGCTAGAAACAGCAAGACCCAAAGATGGTTGGGATCCAGGTACACAAATGATGGAAGCGTCATAAATAAGTACAGAACATGATGAAATTAATTGAATTTATATCAAAAGAACTAGAATACACTGAACTAAAAATCATACTCCTGCTGTACATTGTCCTGGTTAAATAACACCTGTAGTATCATGAACAATTCTGGAACTGTCCTTGAACATCTTCGGAACAATGTATTGACCTTGTAGGAGGTGCTTCATAGACTTACTAGAACGATACCTAGACTCAAAGGCTTAAATTATAAGAAGAGATTACATGATTAAGCATTATCTCTGTCCTTCTATCCCCAGGAGCTGCTTCCCTGCTGAGTATTTCCAACATTCTCTGTTTTTATTACATATATAAAGGCTGCATTGCCTGGAATTTAGACAATTAACTATTGTTTTGAGAGAGGTTTTCAAAAATATTTAATGGGAACAGGTCGGGTAGATTGAATAAAACAAAGAACTGCAGATGCTGGAGATCTGAAACAGACAAAGGCAAACATTGCTGGAGAAACTCAGCAGGCCTGGCAACATCTGTGACAAGAAAACAGTTAATGTTTCAAGTCCAGTGACACATCTTCAGATTTACACTGATCCTGGCAAGCTAAACATGACAGCCAGATCTTTCAGGGGGGAAGTTAGGAAATTTTTTTCATACGAAAGAGTAGTAGAACCTTGCAAATCTTTTCCACAGACAGAAACTGACGTGAGACCTATTGTTAATTCTGAAACTGAAATTGGTAGAATTTGTTTGCCAAATGTACTTAAGATATGGATGCTGATAGATTAGGAGAATGGGCCAGAATCTGGCAGATGGAGTTTAATGTGGATAAGTGCAAGATTGTTCATTTTGGCCGGAAAACCAAAAGGGCACATTATTATTTAAATGGGAAGCAGATTCAAAATGTGTCAGTGCAGAGGGATCTGGGTGTCCTTGTGTACGAATCACAGAAAGTGGGTATGCAGGTGCAGTATATAATAAGAAAGGCAAATGGAATCCTGGCATTTATTGCAAAAGTATTGGATGATAAAAGTAATGAACTGTTGTTACAATTATATAGGCATTAGTGAGACCACAACTGAAGTATTATGTCCAGTTTTGGTCTCCTCACTTGAAGAATGAAGTGCTTTTTTTTATTTCATTCATTGACAGGATGAGGGTGTTGCTGGCCAGGCTAGCATTTGTTGTCCCTCCCATTTGCAGGCCATATCAGGTAAGGATGGCAGCTTCCTTCCTTAAAGGACATTAGTGAACCAGTTTGTTTTTCCCATCAATCAACAATGGTCACCACTAAACTCTTAATTCCAGACTTTTTTTTTAATTATTGAATTCAAATTCCACTGCTGTAGTGGGATTTGAATTCGGGTTCCCAGAACATTACCTGGTTCTCTAGATTAACAGATCAGCCAAAATACCACGAGGCCATTGTCTTCCCTTGCCCCCTTTTGCACTGGAGGCAGTTCAGAGGAGGTTCACCAGATTGATTTCAGGGATGAAAGGGTATGAGGAGCAGTTGAATACTCTGGGGTTCGGAAGAATAAGGGGAGAGCTGATTGAGGTAAATAAAAAGTGAAAGGGGATTGCTAAGGTGGATGTTCACCCCATGGGACAGTTTTGAACAGGAAGGCATAGATATAGAGTGAGAGGAGGTAGATTCAAAACTGAGATGAGGAGAAACTATTTCTCTCAGAGGGTTGTGAATCTGTGGAACTCTCTGTCCCAGAGTGCAGTGGGGACAGAATCAAATCAATGGATTTATGAAAGAAATAGATACGTTTCTGATGCAGAGTGGGATAAAGGGCTATGGGGAACAGGCAGGAAAGTGGAGCTAACACCAAGATAAGATCTGTCATCGTCACATTATTTTGCAGAGTGGGCTCCAAAGGCTGTATTGCCTACCCCTGCTCCTAACACCTATGTATTGAGAAACATGGGTGTACAGAGTTAGGTTGTTGATCAGTCGTTGAGTTACCTCATTGTAGGTATTTTTTAATCAACCTGTCTCAGTGATATTCTAACACATGTTTGAAGTAGGGACTTGAACCTGGGACACCTGAGTCAGAGGTAAACACATTACCACTGTACCACAAGAGCCTGAATTACATCATTGCATAACTCAAGGAGCTAAATTAACTGTTCCAGTTGCTATGATGTCAACCTGTGTGCGATGCTGCTTTAAAGACAGTGGCGTGCCATTTTATAGCTCAGAGGTCCAGTTAATGCCCTCTCTTAAACTCAAAAGTATCAGGCAACAGAAAGTACTTCCCATCAGTATAATTTAAAGTGATTGCTACTTACAGGAGATTAGCTATTTGTTTATTTCTTCTGACTGTGACCACAATGCCATATTTGTTTGTAAATGTCCACAGGGAGTGATGTGGCAGGTGCTGTGGAACTTTTTGCTGACGGTGAGGTTCCTGCATTAACCAGTTTATTTCCCCCAGGATTAGGTGCCCTGGTAGGCCTTTGCTTTGGAAGACAGCATAATTTGGAGAGTGAGTGGACACCACATACAGGAGGACAAGCTGCTAGAAAAGTGAGGAGAAGTGGGGGTAGAACTTTCAACAGAAACCATACTCACCCGGGGTGTTGTGGGAGCCATTCTGCTTCATGAATCTCAGCAAGCAGTCTGTCACCTGCTGCAGCTACAATTGCAACCTCACAGCACAGCAAGGGCCACATTCACACTGATTGTGCAGACAAAGTTTTACACGCCTGATTTCAGACTGGAGCTAGAGATATTTGCAACAACTTGCAGCTTGTTATCCATTATTAGACAAAGGAGGCTGTTTATCAGGGAGAACAAATACCATTTCAGCCTCTCTTTCAGAACAATGCAGGCAGAGTGAGCAGAGATAACAAGGTGTAGAGCTGGATGAACACAGCAGGCCAAGCAGCATCAGAGGAGCAGGAAGGCTGACGTTTCGGGCCTAGACCCTTGGTGAGCACTCAGTTTTGTTAGTATTGCAGACTGTCCCATGGTACAACCCTTAAAATAACAAACTCTGATGGATTAACCAGCGTCCCAGTGACGCATGGTAACTAAAGCAGCAACATGCTTAACGTAACACTATGGAATGAAAATTTATCAAATCAACGTAACATTGTCCTGGGTGATGATGCATCCCAGCCCCTATCATGCCCATCAGTCTCTAAATGTCTCCATCATGTTAGCGGAAACTGCATGCTGCCTCTCAATAGGCATCATAGAGCGAATGTAACTGTGAAAGAGGGGTAGGCAGTCAAGCACTATGACCCTCCACATCATGCTGCTTGGACCTATTAATAGCTACTTTGTCTAAGCCTAATAGTGGGCCCCAAGGCGACCCTTCAAACTGCCCACCTGTCTCGGCACTGGGTATCTATATATTAGGAGTGTGAGCTAATGTCCCATGGTACATACTGACTGTGACTGTACACATTTTCCTTTACCTTCATGGCATGTCAACTCCAACCTTTAGTGGAAGCCAAAGGATTCTTCAATATCCACTTGATGTGTAACCATACGTATGTCGAACCCCGGTGTTATGTCAGTAATTTTGCTGCTTTCATTCTGTGGCAATTTTTTATGCTAACTCAGTTTGAGACAGCACAGCAAACCAACTGAATGAGAACGAGTAACAAGGGCAAACATTGTTCATGTCTCGGGTGTGCAACCCTTGCATACATGTGTCCTGCGCATACAATGAAAGACATGCTGCCATGCAAAAAGTGATACAGCAGGCCACGAGTGCACTGAAACAGTGATTCTGTTACCCGGACCACTCTGGAGGAGCCTTGCAATGCTCAACAGCATGGGAATTAAGATTTGTGGTAAATCTGTTGTAAATTGGAAATTTTGCTAACGTGAAAAGCCTTTGCTTACCAGTTACGTGGCAACTACCTGAGGAAAGGAGCATGATGTGATGGGGGAGAAACAGCACCATGAAAAGAAGGAATAAGAAGAGAGAGAGGGGTAACTTAAACTGCTCATTCTGTTTGGTTGTCTGTGAAGAACTCTTCTGAGCATGATATTGGCAATTTCCTGTTCACCAGAAATCCCACACTTTACCTCCTCTCTATCACTGACTGTCACAATGCTCAACCGCAATACAAAAGTAAAAACCACTACAAAATACGCATTTTGTACAAAATTTATAAATGATGATGTGGTGTAAGAATGGTGGGAGGATTAATGTTGTCCTCCTGAAAGAAGTCATCACACTTATGCTCCATGGAGTCTCTGCCTCCCTCCTGGCCAGTCAGTCAGCTTTGCTGCTAATCTCTCGGCGGAAAGATTGCTGGACTGCTGTGACACCCTGCAATCCCCATTGCACACTGTAATCCACAGCCATGAGGAAGGAGCATGAGTTTAAAAAGTGAAGCAGCCACAGTGTCTACTGCACACTCTGATGCTGGGTGACTGCTATTTGCACTGTCATGGAATCCATTTATTTGACTATCAGATGCATTGAGGTTTGGTTCACAGTTGTGTGAGTGGAGTTAGCCAACCCTTCTGAGTCAGAAAGAATGGGCTCTAAGATCTGCACAGAGCCCTGTGCTGGACTCCTTCATGTTCATTGATATTGACCACAGGCTTTCTGGCAGCTGCAATAATTGACTGTTGAATTTTTCAATAATGAGTTATCCACATCCCAGTTTCATGTTATGAGGGATAACATAAGCTTTGCTGCATCAGAAATAAAAAAGAACTTGCTGGAGGCAAAATGTATTCAGCCATAATTTATCCCTTGTCACCCTTCATAAAGAGGTGATGAACTGTATTCTTCAGCCTCCATGGGTATACAGTTGAATAGTTGGCAAGTTGTAAGGCCCAAGTGGGTGGTTTACACAGCAGTAAGTGTGTGAGGAGGAGCTGAATTACGTGTTTGGTATGAGTCGTGAACGGAATGTATTGTTGGTAAGTGAGCGCACTCAGTATGATTTCAGGATAGTGGCATAGCTGGTAGGATATGGCATTTGAAAAGTCATTCGCTGACCACAATCCCTCACTTGACATCATTTGAACTTTATTGCAGCCAGGATAAGTCTCCTCCTCTCATTGCCCACATCTGCTCCCACTCCTTATTTTGAGTGTGTGACTAGTGGGATGGAGGGGTGCTGGTGGGAGATGCTGTTGGGCACCCTACAGGTACAAGGCATCTCTATCATTTTGTAGCTTCCTACATCAACAGCATTAGAAATTCCAGGGGCCCACATTCATTTTGCCACTTCCCTTTATTCCCCAGTTCAGATTACTTTGCACTTTCCTGATCAACCTGTTCAGAGATGTAGAGCTGATGGGATTTGAACCGAGGTCTCCAGGTGCAGAGGGAGGAACATTACAAATGCACCACAAAGCCTTTTCTCCCAGCTCGGATTTTTTTGTTTAAATGACGAGCCACCATACTGTATAGTACCACAGGAGATCTCAACTGTCTAGTTTCAGAATAGATACAGTGACACGCTGGCTCAGCGGTTAGCACTGCTACCTCAAAATGGTAGGGCCTGGGTTCAATTCCAGCCTCGGGTGACTGTCTGTGTGGAGTTTGTATGTCCTCCCTGTGCCTGGGCGGGGCTACTCTGGGTGCTCTGGTTTCCTCCCACAGTTCAAAAATGTGCAGGTTAGGTGGACTGGCCATGCTAAATTGCCCTGTAGTGTGCAGACTAGGTGGGTTAGCTATGGGTGGGGTGCTCTTTGGTGGGTCAGTGCAGACTTGATGGGCTGAAAGGCCTCTTTCCCCCGTAGGGATTCTATGTCGTCTAATCAACCTGTTCAGACATGTTGATATACCTCTGAGCTTCTGAGGGTCACTGGACCTGAAACGTTAACTCTGTTTTTTCCTTCACAGATGCTGCCAGACCTGCTGGGCTGGTCCAGCAACTTCTGTTTTTGTTCCTCTGAACCAGATGCATCTTGAACTCAGGTCCCCTGGCTTAGGAGTAGGGACAATACCAGTGTGCCACAAGGGTCCTCAGCCCAGCTCAGATTCACTTGGAGCTCAGACTGCCTCAGTCCCAAAGCCTGAAGGCTGGCCAGGTCTGACTGCTCGCCAGCAATGGATCAGCCAATGAACAGCCATGGTTAATGTTGGTCGGGCACAGCAATCACCCAAATGAGCAGGCAGCATGAGGCTGGAAATCTGACATATAAATAAAGGCGGGGGGTTGGGGGGGGCAAGCAGAAAACACCGGGGAAACTCAGCAGCTCTGGCAGCATCTGCGGAGAGAGCAACAGAGTCAACATTTCCAGTCCAGTGTCACTCTCGTCCGGATCTGGGCAGGCAGCCTGTATTGCATTGAACAGGCGCCTGGGTCAATCATGGAGCACCCACCCATTCTGGGAAGTATCCAGCCTTACCCATTTCGTGAGGTACGGACGTGTTCCCTCCTGCCAAGTTACTCCTTCCAGCATTTCCATTTGATGCCATTTTGCAGATGATGAGAAGAACTCGCCTATAAACTGTCCAGTCACGGTTTTTCTCCACCTCCTCTCCCAACACCGTCCCAATTTGAATTGATACCAACCACCCTTCACAGCGGGAAGTTAACTTAATTACACTGACTGAACGCTCGAAGTGTGATACGTTGGAAGCAATCGTTTACAGCCTCTGTTTTACACAGATTCGCCCAGTTTTGAGTTTAATGAATTCGTTCGGTGACCGGCTACTATCGGCCCTGATCTGAAGACGCTGTTGTGCGGACACACCGTCTTGCAGTTGCTGCATTACTGGGCGCGTGAAACTCAGCAGAAAACAGCAACACTTTGTTTTTTATTTGGCGGAGGGTGTTTGGGGCCGGTTCACTTTATTCAACGATCTACCCGAGCAGCATCTTTGAAACTTTTCAAAGACGTTTAAAATATTTGAGGCCTCTTTATTGCCCTCAAACCCACTCGCCTGTTCATTTGGTGCAATCGACACAAGCACTGCCGTAAATTCCAATACACATGGGCACTGCTGGCGAATTTACCTGGTCTATGTGTGTACAGGTACAGCTGGATATTGCTTGCAGAGTCTACTGGGCAATGTTTGTGCAAGTACTGCTGGGTATGGTTGGCAGAGTTTACCTGGTCTATCTATGTGCAGGTACTGCTGGGTATGGTTGGTGGAATCTATCTGGGCAATGTTTGAACAGACACACCTGGGCACTGCTGGTAGAACCTATAACAACATAAAATGAAGACATGCGGATGCTGGAAATCTGAAAAGTAAAAACAAATTGCTGGAGAAACTCGGCGAGTCTTTCAGCATATGTGGAGAGAAAGCAATGTTGACATTTTCAGTCCTGTGACTCTTCATTAGAACCTACCCAGTCAATGTGTGCACAGCCATACTGGGCACTGCTGGTAGAACCAGACTGGTCAATATGTGTACAAATACACCTGGGCACTGCTTGTAGAACCTACCTGGGCAATAAATGCAGACACACTTGGACACCACCCATCTGGGGCATCATCTGCATGCTAAACACTGTTTCCAAGGATATGCAACTGCTTTAAACTCCATTATCCTGTGGTTGCAGGTCGAGTTGGGGGTAGGTTGACAGCTGCATTATCTCTTCAGCAATACTCCACCCCATCCAATCCTTCTCTTTACAGTGAGTCCCGAGGCAGGATTGCAGGTGAAGTTTCTGGTTTTTTTTTTCACTGGCTGTCCATGATCACCCTCATGTCGGAGATGCACTCTATGTAACCAGTCCTTCCTCAAACTAACTCCACCACCCCCCACCCACCAAGTAAACCATGCTCTCTTCACACTTGATTCCCCAAACCCTGTCCAGAATAAGCCTCAGAACCTGGCGGCTGATGGGTTTGCTGCTGCCATAGACTTTTTCACTTTTTCCACCACAGGTTCATAGAAACTTTCTAGCACAAATAGGCCATTCAGTTCTTCAAATCCAATCTGCCATTTAATATAATTATGGCGGACCCTCAGACTCAATGCCTCGATAAACCAGCTCTCCCCTCATTTCCCTTCCTGATTCAGGAGCTCCTGTTCATCCCCCACACCTTGCCTTTCTCCTGGAACCCCGCCTCCCTATTCCCCAAACACCCTTCCCCCACCTTCCTCCCACACCCCTCCAAAGTTCACCTGGGGACCAAGTTGCTGATGAAAGCTGCTGCTAATTGTCTTTCTTTTATCCCTCACTGCCACATCCCTCCTTCCTCCCATAAAACTCTCATAAGACCATAAGAGACTAGGAGGAAAATTAGGCCACTCGGCCCAACAGTCCCCTTCCCTCTCAGACGCTCCCCTTCCATAAGGCAACAACACCAAAAGAGTTGACCACTGGACCAGGGCATGAAATTTGCTGCCCTCATGACCTACCTATTAGCACCCCCCCCCCCCCACCCCACCCTCAAGCCAACTTTCCTGCCCCCTCACTAACCCCAAACACCCCCCTGGCAGCGGGAGCGAGCGCGAGCCATGAGCGCGCACTCACCACCCGACCCCTTCCAGAGCCCCTCACGACCCAACCTCAACCAAAAGGCCACGCGCGTCCCCGCTCGCGCGAGCCGGGGTCCGGGAGGCAGCTCGTACGGGAGCGCGCGCGCGACCTTCGTGCGCCTGTGTGTACGCGGCGCGCGAGCGCGCGGAGCTCCCGGGGCCCGGGCTCTTGTTCCTGCAGCAAAGCACCTGAAGCACGAGAGAGAGAGAGTGTCCCAGACACTGTGCACCTTCAGTGCCTCCTTCCTGGGGTTAACTGGTCCAAACTCCAGCAAGCATTGTCTTGGGTGCTGTTTAATTTGTTATTGTTGCTGCTGCAAATCATCAAGCAACCTGAAGCTTTTTTGTTTGTTGTTTTAAAAAAAATTCAATCTTCTTCCCCGGCTCCTAACCCCGCTGTACGAACATTAGTGGAGAATGGGAAATTAAAAAAAAAGCAACTCACTCTCTCTTGACAGTGAGTGGAGAGACTGCGACCTCGCGGATTCTCTCTTTATAGTTTTGGCGTTTTCGAGCAGTTGGGAAAATGAACCAAACGGCGGGCGCTTCCAATAACGTCAAATGTGCATCCAGCAAAGGCGTGAAGGTAAGACAAGAGTTTGTTTTTGAAGGATGGCGAATTTTAAACAAATATTTCAAAACATCCTCTTGGGGATGTAAGTAATGACTAACAACGTGTGAAATTACAACTTAGAAACAAACATGCAAGGGGCGATTCTGGGAAATGTTCATTGATGGTGTGCGGTTTTATTTTTTTTGTTCATTGTGTTATCTTCCTTAAGTGCTTTTTTGGCTTTCTGCAGCGTTCGACAGTGTTGTTCAGCGATTAATGGTTCCCTTCAGCGCAAAAGAAAAAAAACCCAAAACTATCTGTTTGCACATCCTTTTATCCTGTCTTTCGCCCAAAGCATATTCTTTCAGCTGCTTTAAGCACAGAGAGTTAAAACGTTAAGAATGGCAGCTTTCCAGAAACATAAATTGGGGGACGGGGGAGATGGAAAAACACTACTTCTTCCATTTACAGCCCCTTTTCAAAAGACTATACGTATTAAAACAGTGGAAGTATCTATATAACTTTCAGCTTCTTGCCATGTACCGTGCTTGTTTGTAAATGAGTCCGATAGTGTGTGTATTTGGGGGAGTGGTCGGTGCAAAAAAAAATAAAAGTTGCAATCCATGCACTAAAATTGATGTTCACTTTGAAACACTCCCTTTTCAGCATCTATGATCACTGTAACTTTTGCACTGTGGGAATTAATGCAGGGGGCGCCGCCAGTGGAATGCGATTCAGCTAATACTTTTGCGTGTGTGTGTTTTTAAAAATAAAACAAAATGTTCGCTACAGATCTGAATCGCGTTAAAGTTAGCTTGCCGCTGTATAGCCCAGTTGCTTTGAGTGTCGTTGTTGTAAGGCGCATCTCCGAGCGTGCGTTTAAAAAATAAATAAATAAATATTGATGCTTCTCCAGTAATGGTACGTCAGCATCAGCATCAGCCGGCAGGCTGCTATTGAACATTTGAAATCGAGCAACCGGTTGACAAATGAGGCAAGCTGCAGAATTCAAGAGCGAGCCGATTTTTCTTTTAAACACATTGCTGTTAATTCAATGGGCGCTGCACTAAGGCAAGGTTAAATTGCGGCCGTGATCCATAAGTAACCCAAGCACTGTCCAACGTGTGGAAGAGTTAGTCCAGAATGCACAAAATAAAATGCTGCAAAACCATGGAGTGTTTTTGATTATGTACAGGGCCTGAATTGAGTAGTTAAAACCAAATGAAGGGCTCTTATTTTGATATGGAAATGACTTTAAGTAGTAATGACTTGATATCAAGACCTTCGAAACTTTGCATATGCCTTGAATAGCAAAAAAAAGCTGAAGAAGAATATATTTCTTTCTAATTCCCGAGGAAGCCATGTAGCTGGATCAAGCCCCGTGTACAAGGCATGTGTTAGAGCTGAAATGAATAGAGGGGAAAATGGCGTAAACTACATAGTTGGTCGCTAGATTTTTAAAAGTGTGAAGTCTGTAGGAGGAAGTGAGAATTGGGAGGTCAGAAGAAGTTGCAATAACTTGGAGATCTGGAAAGGAATAGCCCCTGCAGGAAATTATAAGCCCTGTGATGTCAACACAGTTGGGGTGCAGAGAGCAAGAAGAGTCCAGGGCACAGGGATATGACCTTAAAATCAGAGCTAGGCTGGTCAGGAGGGAAGTTAGAAAACATTACTACATATAAAAGGTGATCAAAGAATTGGAACCCTCTCACACTGAAAGAAAATAGCATTAGATGTGAAGTGAATAAGTTTTACATTTGCAATTAGATTATTTTTCACTAACAAGTGAAAAACTATTGAGTGATTATGCAGTCAATATAGGTGAATGGAGATGGGAACCTATAGACCATGATCTCTGATGGTAGATGCAAAGGATCTAACCATTCCCTCCTACTACTAGGTTCTGAAGAAGATTTGCATCTGTAAGCTCGGGGAAACAAGATATGAAACCAAGGAGAAGACTGGCCATTGTAGCAGCGAGAATCTGTTTGATAAGAGAGGTGATGCCTTATAACAGCAAGAAAGGAAAGAGCAGAGATAATAAGTGGATCACCTTTTGAATTACTTTGTCTTAAGTTCTTTCTAGCAGTTGGGCAGAAATTTTCAAGGAGCCTCACCAGATACAGGAACTTTATTTAAAGCTTTGACAGATTTGACCTTTACAGAGCATTGAAGGTTGTTGAGGAGGAAACAAGTGTGAAGCACAAACGAGGAAAGCATGCTTTCTGGGGAGCTTTAACAACAGATTTGGAAGATAAAGTTATGAGGGAAAAATTTCAATGGATGAAGATCCTGCCCTTAGTCTTTCTCTGAAGATAAACAGTGTCAGCTGTTGTTTAAAGTTGTAAGCAATGTGAAGGAACCATGCCTTTTTAAAGGTTGAAACATATAATTGGCCTGTTGAAGAGTATGGAGGAGTTCCACGTGTAGAAGTTCAGCCATTACCTTGCCGAAGCACTGGAACCCAAGAATACTAAAGATTTACAAATGGAAAGATGGAGAATGAGGTGAGGTAACATCACCAAGAATCTGAACAGTTGGATGGTGTGTGAAGGAAGTCACAGTTAGGAAGAAGGAACAGAATGGTTGAACAAAAGGGTGCTTTCATGGAAAAAAATGAGGATGAGCCAGCAATTATAATAGTGTTAGTTATTTGTGATCACCTTCAACAAAACAGGTGGCCTCTAAACGTATACATATAGTTTATAATTGAAGGATAGACATAGGTCATATCATATCACAGTTAAATATAACCTGGAGGTTTGTGGTATTTCAGAGATATTCTTGCACTGTTGATTCCATACTACAGATTGTGCTTGCATTACAGTTGTATCCAAAACTAATTGGGATGGGGACAAGTTATTTGTCTTGTTTTAACAGTCAGCTTACAAAGTTTATACACCATTAAAAATGGATATGATGATTTGACCTACTGGCACCTGTAATAGCTTTGGACATTTTAATTGGTTTTGCTGTCTTTGTGCAATCAATTCATTCTGCATGTCCTTTCATCACTTTTGGGAAAAAGGAAATCAGCTTTTAAAAAAAACAGTTAGACACTGTGTATGAACCACATATGTACATGCACTATGAATAAAATATGTTTGAGTCAATAAATAAACTGTGAATGATAAGTTGTTGGTTTGATTTATAACTACATGTAGTTTTGAAATTCATCTTAAACAAATATGCATTCAGAGAGTGCAGTTACAGAGAAGTTAATTGTGTCATTGCTTCTACTATATGACTGGATAATGAATGTATGATTCATTACAATAATCAATGTGATTTAAATAGCTATTTATATCTGTAAGCTTGTTGACTACAGTTTTTTTTCTTATATACAATTGTGACTGAATTTTCATTGATTTTTAATTGTTTCACTGGTTTACCATTTTTAAAAATATTATCCAGGATTATCTGCGGCACTAAATGGATTTTGATTTTACTTTCTATTTCACTGTTGCTAACCTAATTTGAACATTTTGGCGCAACTTACATTGATCATGTTACTTTGTGATCACAATAACAGTGTAAATTGCCTTACAGAGTGCCTCACAGCTTTGGTTAACTGTTCATTTCAGGAATTGAATATATATGTTTCAAGAATTAATACAATTCTAGTGCAACTTTTAAAATTATAACACTCAGTGCTAATGTTTTACAGCCAAAAGCTAATTCACTTTTTATTTTGGAAATTCATGATATAATATTGAAAAAGCAATCAGAAGTCATCTGCTCTGAGTTATTGCCAGGTATGGTGTACTTTTTATAAAGAAGTGCTAATGGATTGCAGTTACTACCAGTTTATTTATTAAGTTTTGAGTAAGATGATGTGATAAATATTCATTGGCTACCATATTCAAATAACATCTGTAGTAAAATACTAACTGAAAAGTAAATTGTGTCATTATTTGTTGGAACATTTTGCAAGTGTTTTGCCACAAAGTTTAGAATATTATATTGCCCTGGTACTGGTGAAAACAGCTGTTTTCCCAACAATTGCAAATATGTTGTGCTATAATTATCAATAATCTCCTTTCATCTAAACTTAGTGTTCATCTCAACTTCTTAATTCAGTAAGATCTGAGAGAACAATGGTTATTTCATTGTACTGTAATCTTCCATGAGGTGATGCATTCTGATAAATCCTTTTTTTATGTATTTTATATGTTTTGAGAAGTAGAGTAATCTCATTTGATTGAGTAGCAAATAAAAAAAATTCCATTCTCGGGTCCAAGATTTAGCAGTGGAGCATCTTAGCTTTCACAGGTAGAACATTACATTCATTTGGAATTTTTGATCTTATTTCTTGAACAGGTTGTGTATTCAAATTGTCCACATAACTTGATGGTAAATCTTTATATTCAGATATTTAGGGCGAATACTACTTCTACGTCTGTTGTTGAATCATAGCCACATTGGTAATGAATATTTTTAGTGTTTTAATGCACAAACAAACAAAATTTGACATTAAAAACACAGATGCTAGGACAGGTGATCAAAAGCTTGATCAAGAAGAGAGTGTAAGGAGTGTCCCAAAATCGTAGTGAGGTGGAATGGTGTCGGAGGGTATGTCAGAATATGTGGCCAAGATGGCTGAAGGCACAGCAGCTCATGGTGGAACAAAGGAAATTTGGGATACTCAAGAAGTCAGAATTAGAGGAACACATGTCACTGGGGATTTTAGAGTTGGAAGAGGTTACAGAAATACAGAGAGTTGAGTCCATATGGGGATTTGAAAGCAGGGATTTAAAAAAAAATGAATCTGTTGCTGAACTGAAAAACATCAGAAGTTGTTCTGACTATGTGTATAGTTCCTTTGCTTTTGATGCTCAACCATGAGAGTCTTTGAGCCATGACTTTGAGCAAAGACAGAGACCTGCGAACGATGAACTATGATTCCCAACTTCAGGAAGAAAGAATTTATGCTTCTACTGAACTTACCACAAGCCAAACATCAGCCATGATGGTATTAAATGGCAGAGCAGGCTTGAAAGGTTAAATTGCCTACTGTTGCTCGTAGTTCTTATGACCTCATTGATGATTGAATGGGCAGGAACATGATGACAGTAACTGTGTGTAACACTGTGCTGTGATTTCTTTTTACAAAGCAAATGGAGTATGGGAACTTGGTATCTTTTGGTGTAGTGAGCAATTCAGTAAGAAACACTGCGTAAGGAGTTCTGTGTTGATGAGCAACAGAGGTTTATACCGAACCACATTTGCGTCAGAAACATAATTTGCATCAGAAACATAATTTGGAAAGATAGGGAAAGAGAAATATTTTGAGATATGGTGTGCCCTTTTTATTTAAGTGACATTTCCTACAAATGCTTAAAAATGCGACTGCAGTAATCTGTATCCCTAGTGGTTATGTTATAAAAATAGCCCATGCATATAGGTGTTTGAATTGTTTGTATGTGAATCCATCAGATTAGACTGTCATCCAAACACCAATATCATAATAGCTTTTACCTTGAATTTTCCACCTATCTTAATTGATTAATATTTTAGCAAAAGAGTTGGCTGGTTTAAAACCAGATGCTTATCTGCCAGTGCTTCACCAGACTTAGCAGTTGAATCAGCAGGTTCTGTCTGCCTCTTGCCTTTGTGAACCAGAGGATTTCTGTTACAGTCTTGCTGGATCAGTAGATGCCCTTGTCTGGATCGATGCTGCGAAAAGCTTAGATGGCTGGCCTTGTCTACTTAATAAAGGACTGGATGACTTGGAATATATATTGATGTACTTCATGTGATTCTTATGATCACGCTTTGTTGTTGCACAATCTGAGCCTATATTTGTGTAGGGGTACAGCACAAAAAAGCTTAGCACTACAGCTGCCAGTAATTCCAAAGTAATTTCTGCGTTCCACACTGTGGAGCATGTTTCTAATTTCAGTGCCTGGGTGGTGAGCTGGCAGTGCAGATCACCCATCCTGTTGTTAGAGCCTTCCCAGTTCCATTTCATTGATTTTAAAATGCCACGTTATCACCCAGGCAATGATTATGAAAACATACACCACTGTAAGATTCGGTGAATGTGGGCTCTGGGCAATAATTGGCTTTCAGGTTAAAAATAAAGCAACGCCCTTCATAGTTTTTTTTAATAGAATTTGATGGATGTCAGCTTTGACAGATGTAAACTGTGCACTGTAATATCATTCGGGCCGTGAGATACATGCATTCCAGTTGTTCACATTTCCAAAGCAGAAAGATCAATGGACCTTCAGCTGCGTTTACCTGTGAGGGAAATTTTACTAAGTTGTTCATAGCTTACATTAAGATGAAATAGGAAAAGTAATGGAGTATACATTTGATCTTTGTGTAGCCACTCTATGAGTTGATATTGCTTAAAGTGTTGTAATGAATATATTATCAGCTTTCTTAAGATCAAAAAAAAACTTCTATAATAACAACACCTTTCACAATCTCAGAGCATCCCAGAGTGTTCCTTAGCCATTGAAGTATCTCTAACCTGTTCACTGTTGCAATGTAGGAAATACAGCTGCCATTTTGCGCTCATCAAACTCCTGCAAACAGCAATGAGATGATGCCCAGATATCCATTTTAGTGGTATTATTTCAGGGACAAATATTTATCAGGTCAGTGAGTATTCTGCTGTTTTTCAGACTACTGCCATCACATCTTTCACATATACCTGAGAGGGTAGACAGGGCCTTGGTACAATATCTCAGATAAGAGCCATCACCTTCGACAGCACACCTTCCCTTCAGTACTGCATTGGATTATCAACCTTGATTTTTGTGCTGAAGTCTGCGGATGGGATTTTAACCAGCAATCTTTTGGCTCGGGGATGACATTGTTATCGGCTAAGTTGTGGTGGAATCATTTGGATATTTTCAAGGGACCTTACTGTCTAATATGGCAAGAGCCCTTCTTTTCAATTTTCCATTGATTTCTATCCTAGATGCCATGGGACCATGAATCTTTTGCAGCTTTGAGAGTTC
Source organism: Rhincodon typus (assembly GCF_021869965.1). Lineage (NCBI taxonomy): Eukaryota > Metazoa > Chordata > Chondrichthyes > Orectolobiformes > Rhincodontidae > Rhincodon > Rhincodon typus. Next base: position 15,192,341 of record NC_063333.1, read on the forward strand.
AGTGAGCAATGTACTCTGTGCCCGTGGCCCATGGTGTTGTTTCCTGAGCGTAAATAGGTGGTCTTCTTTTGAAATTGATTTCTTGGGTCATAATTTACTGATGATCCATAATTGGCTTTGAGAAAGTGCTAGTGAACTTTCCAAGGAAACAGCTAGTGGTTGATGTTGAGGGAACGTGCTGCCAGGGAAACCTGAGTGACTTTTTTCTTAGTCATGGGATGTGGCCTGGGCCAGCATTTATTGTCCATCCCTAGTTGCTGTTGAGAAGGTGGTGGTGAGCTGCCTTCTTGAACCGTTGTAGTCAGTGTGCTGTAGGTAGACCCAAAATGCTGCTTTGGAGGGAATTCCAGGATTTTGACCAGCAACAGTGAAGGAATGGTGATGGATTTCTGAATCACAGTCATTAAGTTGCTTGGAGGGGAACTTGCAGACAGTGGTGCTCCCAAGTATCTGCTGACCTTGTCCATCTAGATGGTTGTAGGTTTGGAAGGTGCTTTCCAAGTAACATTGGAAAATTTCTGCCTTGCATCATGTAGATGATACACACTGTTGCTACTGAGCATTGCTGGTGGAATTAGTGAATGTTTGTGAATATGATGTCAATCAAGCAAGCTGTTAAATCCCATATGGTGTAAAGCTGCTTGAGTGTTGTTGAAGTGAATTGAATGATTTATTTTCACTTGTATTTTACAGTGAATAATACATTGAAATTCAGAGAAAAGCTTCAACTGTCGCCACAATCCAGTGCCATTTTGAATAGTTTAAGAATATAAAGATATAACTGAAAGAGAGTCTGTCTTCGTTCTGGCACCTCCACCATGGGTCCTGAGTCAGCTCACCAATGACACTCACACCTTCACTGCCTTGTTACCACCTCGCTGCTGCCAGCGCTAGACCCACTAACGTAGGAATTGCCACTCTTCAGGTGCCACCTATGTGCCACTGGGCCAACCTCGCTGATGCCAGTGTCGGGTCCCATGCTGAAACCACACTCGCATCGCAACCAGGAGTTCTCGGCTCCGCTGCCGCTACTGCCTCGCTGATAACCAGGAGTCCCTTGCTCCGGGCCTACCACAACCAGGAGCCATTGCTGCCACCTCATCGAAAACCAGGAGTCCCTACTCTGGGCCCACTGTGACCGCAACCAGGAGTCCCTGGCTCTGCATTGCTACCTCAACCACACCAGGATGCCCCAGTATGGGTATAACACGCCCCAGCTGCTGCCTTGCCAATGCCGGAGTCTCCACTCTGGGCCTACTGCAACCAGAAGTCCCTGGCTCCACTGCCAGACTAGGCCGCTGTCACTTCGCCAAGACTCCTGCTCTGGCTGCCCGCCTCGAAGATGGTGCCTTCTCTGGAACGAGTTGAAGAACAGAAGAAAATGTAAAAGAAAGAAGATGAAAAGGGTAAGGAAGGAGGAGGTCTGGAGCGGACAGACTGAGGAGCCCGAACGCTGCCTACCTTGCTAATGCCGCCATCTTGGAATGAGTTTTCACGAGCACTCTTCCAGGCAAGTAAGAAGCATTTCAACACACTCCTGACTTATACCTTGTAGATGTTGGATAGACTGAGGAGTCAGGAATTGAGTTACCAGCTGCAGGATTTGTAGCCTCTAACCTGCTCGTGTAGCCATCTATATGGTTAGTCCAGTTCAGTTTCTGGTCAATGATACCAGTAGGATGTTGCTAGTGGGCGACTCAGTGATGATAATGCCATTGTCAAGATTAAATTCTTTCTTTTTGGTGAGGATCATTGCCTGGCATTTATGTGAATGTTACTTGCCATTTGTCAGCCTAAACCTGAATATTGTCCAAGTCTTACTGCATTCGGACATGGGCTACTTTAGTATCTGAGGAGTCATGTATAGTGCAGAATATTGTGCAGCCATCAGCAAACATTCCGGCTTCTTATCTTGTGATGGAGAGAAGGTTCTTGATGAAGCAGCTGAAGAAAATTGGCCTACCTTAAGGAACCCTGCAAAGATGTTCTAGAGGTGAGATGTCTGACCTCCAAAAACATTAAAGTCTTCAAGATATTAGCAGGAAAAGATAGGGTTGGTAAAGCTAAAGTACTTTCACTGGTTGGATCTAGATCTAGGGAGCATTGTCCAAAACATTAGGATAGACCATTTAGGAGAGATGTTAGGAAGCCCTTCCATGCACAAAGTATGGCAGAGGTTTATAACTCTCTTCCACAAACAGCAGTTAATGCTAGATCAGTTGTGAATTCTAAATCTGAGGTGTATAAATTTTTGTTGAGAAAATGTATTAGGGGATATGGGCCAAATGCTGGTATCTGGAATTTGGCCACAGATCAGCCATGAGCTCATTGAATGATGGAACAGACTTGAGGGGCTGAATGGCTATTACCATTCCTGTGTTCCTATTTTCCTTTGTGCCAGGAATAACTCCAACCAGTGGATGGTTTTCCACCTGATTTCCACTGACTCCGGATTTGCAAGGGCTCCTTGATGCCACACTAAGTCAAAAGTGACCTTGATAGAGTGATTGCGTCATACAGCACGGAAACAGACTCTTTGGTCCAACCAGTCCATGCCGAACATAATCCCAAACTAAACTCATCCCACCTGCCTATTCCTGGCCCATATCGCTCCAAACCTTTCCTATTCATATATCCATCCATATATTTTTTAAATGTTGGAATTGTATCCGCATCCATCACTTCCTCAGGAAGTTCATTCCACATGCAAACCACCCTGTGTTAAAAATTTGTCTCATGTCTGTCTTACATCTCTCTTCTCTCACCTTAAAAATGTCCCTCCTAGTCCAAGGACAGTCACTTGATGAGTACTTGTTACCCTGTATCATATACATTGTGTGCATGATGAGGGAGGGAATGATCATTTGAGCTAATAGATAACTTCGTAGTCAAATATATTGATTGACTTTGTTGTGAATGGTGCTGAGCTTTTTGTGTGCAATACTTTGGAAGCTCCTTGTCCAGTTTTCCTCTGTCCTGCAGAGAGATACTTGACATCGACTCTGCAAGGTCAAGCAGTTAATTCAAACATTTACTATTTGAAATTCAACCAGATGGATTATCAAAAGAAGTATGCTGTACAACCTTGCTCCACCCAATTCCCTTAATTCTTCACCCACTTTGAGGCTTCAGCATGTGCATTCACCATGGTTCTTGTTAAACATTGTTTTGACTTAAAGTATAGGCCTCTTCTGTCATAGCAATTTTGTACTTACTCAGCTTCGCAATCGAGAAAGGATTTTTGATCCCTCTTAATTCAACAAAACGTTATTCATCGTATTATACTGAGTGATTTCACTTGGGAAGTAAGCTTTCTAATTTAATTGACTGCATTTTTAATGTAAAAACATAGTTTGTATAATAGTTAAGGAACAACGAGGGAAGCTGTAATTCCCTTTGCTGAGTGGAACAGGAGATCAAGTGGAACAAGTGGATTTTCTGCTCCATTCCTAGTCAGGGGTGACCTAAATGCAACGAATGCCAGACGAGTACAGCTGGGTCCAGTAGGAGTGTTGTGCTTTTATGTCGCTTAAGGTCCCGTATATATTTCTAAATGACGCGAGTAGGGTGTTCTGTCTTTGAACATTGACGGCCAACACATTGTAGGTGGATGCCTGTCTCTTGGGATGTAGATAACATGTTTAACATCAATTGGGTCTCCTGCTGCTGCTGGTTGGTGGGCCAAAGGCTTGCCAAGCCTGAGTTAAAATTGCCTCTGAAGTCACGTTTTGAAGCTCTTGTTCAACCAAAAAAAAGCAGTGGCACAAAGGACATGAGATTTATGGTGCGTTAAAGTGAATTGTCTTTGGAATTGACTTCTTTCATTCTGTGCACAAGATGTATTGTGTTTTAATTATGTGGAGGCATTTCAATGCTTGTAGAAATGTTTCTGTACAGATGCAATTTTGAACATTTGGCAATCTGATCGATGCAAGTCACGCAACCTTGAATTCAAGCACTTTATGACAATTGACGCCATGATTTCCTGTAATTTTAGTGACACACACTAAGTTTGTGCGCTGCAAATAAAACTTAGTAACGTAATGTAGAACAACTTATCTTGTACCATGTACGTTCTTCATTTCGTGAGTTTTTTAAACCAGTTATTTATGTTTATACCTCCTAATATATGTTTCTTTCAAGTTAGCAGTACTTTATGTGAAAGGTGATAAACTCAAACTGTAAGAATCTCTGAAACTGTTGAGTTTCTTAAAATGGGACAATCCCAAATCTCATGAGGTTAATGTTTTCTGAGCTCTTATTGAGCACATCTCTTGTCAAAAGTGTAGGGTCAATATTGCTGTACAAACTGGAGCATAACTTTCACATCTTCTAAGGTTCCTACTTTAACATGACTCCACTGATTCTGCTAATGGCACAGATACTTAACCTATCTGTTTCTGCTCTTACCTCTCAGTGTTGTACGAGAGCAGTGTGCTTTGTCAGTGGTCTTGTATTTCAAATGAGGACATAAAGTAATTTTGTTTGGGAGAGGTAAACGAGGTGATGGCCCTGTATTAAGAAGAGTGGATGACTTGCATAATATTTAATTGCTTGATAACATAGAACTTGACAATTGCTGAGAAAAGAAATATGTTGTTGAAGATTTTTGCTTTGCACTCATCAGGACACTCAGAAGAATATCAAGTTTCAAACGGAGCAACAATTTAAGTCCCTAAGGAAAAAGTACTGATTGGTTGGGAAGTTGGCTCTGATTGATTAAGTGTTGCAATGGAGAATGCATCTTGACACTGTTGTTCCTCATGGTTTAATTTACTGTTGTAATGATTGGAATGAGGACCAGTTGGATCTTGTTGACTATGCAATCCTTGATTGGGGTTATCAACATGGGCCAATCAGGGACCCTTGGCTGACAGATATAAAAAGGAGATTCAGAGATTCTCCTTAGTCTAGGGATCAGCTCTGAACTAATTGCACATGTAAATAAAGAGTGACTTTGTGATAAGATACTGGCCTCTGTAGTTATTTCAACTACATGAAAGGCCCCAGAGCTGGAAACATTCCCTCTTCCTGCTGTGGAGAAGTCCCTGTATATATGAATTTAAAATCATAATCTAAGATTATCAGTTGGGCTTGCAGTATGGCTAATTTGCACTTGCTAGCAGGTTGTAATGGTAATACTGAATGAGTCAAATCCTAGAGTGAAACCTGGCCAGATAGACCATAAGTTTTACTTTCCTTTTCATTTAATGTGGAGATCAATCACTGAATAATTTCACAAGAGTGTGCCAATACCCTCTTAACGGAAGAACATATAAATTCTTTACACAAAAGGAAAACAGAAACCATGCAAGAACTATTGGAGCAATCTCATTACAATCAGCAGAAAGAAAGGTTCATCCCTTTTATTCTAGCAATACCCTTACAGTCACTCTACCCCAGTGAAGACTCACCCATACGTATCTCCACATTAAAGCTTGTTGCTTAGCCAACATGGTTATAATCTGTTTTCTTTTGGCACATTACTTCACATTCATCAATGCTATTTTCTGAAGTGAATGTCATTTCCTGAAACCCTTTAAACAAACTGCTAACTCAATTCACTATTGCTTAAGATAACAAATTGTAGAGCTGGATGAACACAGCAGGCCAAGCAGCATCAGAGGAGC
>NC_063333.1:15198370-15218423 GCF_021869965.1 Rhincodon typus
TCCCCCATTTCTGAAGGAGGGTCTCGGCCCGAAACGTCAGCCTTCCTGCTCCTCTGATGCTGCTTGGCCTGCTGTGTTCATCCAGCTCTACACCTTGTTATCTCAGATTCTCCAGCATCTGCAGTTCCTACTATCTCTCACTATTGCTTAACATGAGTTGTCTAATCCATGTCTCCAATAGTTCTGTAGTCTTCCCCTCTGAGAACAGACACAGCCTTTAGGTTCTGGAGCTTACTTCTCACTGACTGCTAGACACCTTGAGAATTCTCCTGAGCTCTGACTGTTTAGAGATTGTTAAAAACAACACCTCTGCTGTTCTGTGCCTTTCACCCCTGCTTGAATCTGCTTCTGGCCTCCTTTCCTCTCTCGCTCTGCTAGTAAAACTCAAGTCACCAAATGCCTTTTAGCTAATATCTCCCCAGGTGACTTATTGTAAATACTATTTTGAACTCACTATTCAAAATGACTTCCTGACCTTTTTGTTTAAAAACATAAAAAACTAAAACTGAGAATCTAAAATCCATATTCCTCCACTTTAAATCCTGTTTTCTGAAATAATATATTATGAACCTTCATGACAAACAGCTAAATATATTCATATACTGGGATTCGTCTGCTGAAGGAGAAAAGAATGTGCCCATCGTGCTTATTTGGAATTAAACAAAAGCATGGGTGTTATTGGTTCCATACTGTCTTCTCAATGGCAATATCTCAATCAATCAAAACTGATGTGTGAACCAATCTGCATCCTTTTATCGGGTGGGTACAATTCATTGCTCCCTTTGACATTTAGTTTACTTGCACCTGACCTGATGAGTGCGAGACAAAATGGAGGGCTCCCATTTGTTATCAGTTATCACAGACATATAGGCTCGTCACTGTCGTCTTTTCAGTGATTTGGCAGCCATGTTTGCCTAAATAGTAAAGCTTATTTCTTTAATGAAACCGCAAGCTGGCTGTATGGTGCTTTGAGATGTCTTCTGAAGATACAATGTTATATGTGGATGCAAGTTCCTTTGGTAAATGGTTTCACATCAATGAAAACATGTTTCCAATTCCAGAAGGGAGCATCAATTAGTAATCGGCTATGACACAAAGTTGGGAAATATTGTGAACTGAGGAAGGTTGTGATGGACTCAGGTTGGTGGAATGGGTAGCGATGTGGCTGATGAAATTTAACAGAATTTTGATACATTTTTCGAAAGGAAGGATTAGAGGCATTACACAATTAAGGGTAGAATTCTAAGGGGATTTGCGAGAGCAGAGGAACTTAGGTATATGTGTGTAAGTCAGGTTCGGAGTGTAGAACAAAGCAAAATTAGAGTTCAAAAGCAAGAAAGTTATGATCGAACCTTGTTGAAATACTGGGTTATGCTCAGCTGGAGTGTTGTACCCAATTCATTTTGCACTTTAGGGAGAAATTAGTGAGATTTCCAGGAGTTTGACCCAGCTGTTGTTATGAAGAAATGGTGACATAGTTCCAAGTCAGGATGGTGTGTGGCTTGGAAGTGGCCAAGTGATAACATTCCCAACACACAACTGCCAGGCAATGACTATCTCCAATAAAATACATCACATCTTGACGTTCATTAGCTTTATCATCACTGAATCCCTCACTCGCAACATCCCTGGAGTAACCATTGACCTGAAATTGAACTGGGGAACTTGCCATATTTATACAATGGCTACAGCAGAAGGTCAGGGGCCTGGAATACTGTGGTGAGAAACTCATCCCTTGACTCCCCAAAGGCCTAGAAGGCACACATTAGGAATGAGATGGAATACTCCCCATTTACCTGAATGAGTGCTGCTCTAGCAACACTCAAGAAGCTTGTTACCATCCAGGACCAAGCAGCCAGCTTGATTGGCACCAAAAACATTGTCACTCTGCCACTGATGCCCAGTAGCAACAATGTGTATTATCTACAAGATGCATTGCAGAAGTTCACCAGCACTCCTTTGTCAGCACCTTCCAAATCCATGAACACTTCCAGTTAGAAGAATAATGGCAGCAGATACATGGTAGCACCATCACCTGCATTTTTTAAAAATCACTCACAGGATGAGGGCATTCCTAGATAGGGCAGCATTTATTGCCCATCCCTAATTGTCCAGAGGGTAGTTAAGGGTCAACCTTATTGGTGTGGGTCTCGAGTCACATATAGGTCGGACCAGGTAAGGATGGCAATTTTCTTCCCGAAAGGACACTAGAGTTGTTGTTTTAGTGGGTGATTTTAACTTCACCAATATGGTCTGGGACTTCCTTGGTGTCAGCGGCTTAAATTGGCCTGAATTTTTTAGGTGCATCCAGGAGAGTTTCTTGATATAATGTCCAACTTGGGAAGAACCATACTGGACCTTGTATTGAGGAATGAGCTTGGCCAGGTGGTCAAAGTTTCAGTGCAGAAGAGTTTTGGGAACAGTGATCATAATTCCATAAGTTTTAAGATAGTTATGTATAAAGATAGGACTGGTCCTCGGATGAAAGCACTAAACGGGGGGAGGCTAATTACAACAGTATTAGGCAGGAACTGGAGAAATCGGATTGTGGAAGGTTGTTAGAGGGTAAATCTGAATCTGACATGTGGGAGTCTTTTAAAGGCCAGTTGATCAGAGTTCAGGACTGGCATGTTCTTGTGAGGATGAAGGATAATGATGGCAAGATTCAGGAACCCTGGATGACAAGAGCTTTTTGAAATTGTAATTAAAAAGAAAAAAAATGCACGTGTAATGTTTATGAAACTGAAATCAGGCAAGGTGCTGAAGGAATATAAAAGAAGCAGGAAAGAACTTAAACAAAAACTTAGGAGCAAGAGATTGACTAAGGACAGTATATGTCCACTCAAGGATAAAGGGAATTTATCTGTGGAGTCAGAGAAAGTGGATGAGGTCCTAATGAGTTCTTCACATTGGTATTCATCAAGGACAAGGACATGGATGATGGTAACATATTCTAAGGCATGTCGATATTAAGAAGGAGGAGGTGTTGAAAAACTTTCAGGTCGATAAGACACCAGGGCCTGATGGGATCTGTCTGAGGGTACTGCAGGGAGTGAATTTGGGTATAATATTTGTGGATTGGAAGGCAGGATGTTAGAATTTGTTTTAAAATGATAGGGGGAGGGAAGAGTGTGAAGTCCCTTTAAATGATGTGCTTTTCTAGGCTTGGAGATTAAAAAGTAATGTCTGCAGGCCGCAGCAGATGCGCGGAAAGTTCTTGAAATTGAAACATTGTATCAGAGGGGCTATACTGATAGCAGGCAAAGCAGCATTTTAACCAAGACAACAGGTTATTGAATTTAGCCAATTAATTTAAACCAGGCCCTAGATACCAAAACCCAATTAATTTCAATCTGTTGACAACCTATGACCAATCCTGTTGTAAGAAATTGATAGGTCACCAAGGGTATAAATGAAGATGTTATTTGAAAATCGAGGTGAGAGCAAACTGCCATTTGTTAGGAGAACAGCTCTAAAGAAAGAGAAAAATCACTGGCTGTCACAGAAATCTTTAAGATTTCAGAGTAAAAGCACCATCTAAATAAAGGTACAACGGCACTCTAGGCTAATATTCCTGACACAAGAATTCAACGGAGGGAGGTGTTCCTGACTGGAGGACAGCGGAGAAGGCAAAGAACATTCTGGAAAACTTAAACTTGCTGTAATTTTAAGAAACTAAGTTTTAATTTACTTTGTTCTTATTACTTTGGTTTATATCAGTGGGATTTGTATTTATTGGAACAGCATACCATTGGAGTTTTGTTTTATTCAGGAATAGTTAGTATTTAAGGGAGCGAACTGTTCGGTTTGTTAGTAGTTCTGTTAATTTGTTCACTGTTAGACTGAAATAAATAAATTGTAACTTGTTACTTATAAAGTGAGCATCAGAGAGTTCATTTCATTTCACCTCCCCTCCATAACACAAGTAGAAGATTGCTGCAGTTTTGACAGAGATATTTGTGCTTTCCTTCGCCACAAGTGAGATCCTAGGGAGCCTGGAGAATAGCCAATGTTGCTACTTTGTTCAAGAAAGACAACAGAGATACTCCAAGAAATTATAGACCAGTGAGTCTGACATTAGTGGTCAGAAAAATTTTGGAGAAGATTCTTAAAGGCAGGATTTCCTTGCATTTGGAAAAGAATTGACTTATGAGGGATGGCTTTGTGTGGGTGAGGTCTTTTCTTACAAACTTGATTGAGTTTACTGAGAAAGTGATGAAGATGATTAATGAAGGTAGGACAATGGATATAGTCTACATAGGCTTTATTGAAGCATTTTACAAGGTCCCTCATGGTAGGCTGGTCCAAAAGATCAAATCACATGGGGTTCATTACAAGTTAGTTAGTTGGATACAAAATTGGCTTGGTCATAGAAGACAGAGGATGGTTATCGAGGTTTTTTCACTGACTGGAGGTCTGTGACCAGTGATATTATGCAAGGATCAGTGTTGGGACCTCTGTCATTTGTAACATATGCAAATAGTTTGGATGACAATGTAGGTGGTCTGATGACATTGATGGAGTTCTGGATCATGAGGAAAGTTGACAAAGGGTACAGCAGGTTATAGATCAGTTGGAAAGTTGGGTGGAGAAATGGCTGATGGTGTTTAATCCTGATAAATGTGAGATGATGCATTTCGAGAGGTCAAATGCATGATGAAAGCATACTGTAAATGGCAGGACCCATAGAGTGTTGATATATAGAAAGATCTTGGGGTGCAAGTCCATAATTGCCTGAAATTGGCAAGATGTGGATAAGGTGGTAAAGAAGGCATATAACACGCTTGCTTCATCAGTCAGGACATTGAGCATAAAAGTTAGTAAGTCATATTGTATGAAACTTTAGTTAGGCCACATTTGGAATATTGTGTACAGTTCTGGTTGCCACACTATAGGAAGAATGTCGAGGCTTTGGAGAAGGTGCAAAAGATGTTTATCAGGCCCGAAATATCACCTTTCCTGCTCCTCTGATGCTGCTTGGCCTGCTGTGTTCATCCAGCTCTACACCTTGTTATCAGGATGTTGCCTGGATTAGCTATAAGGAGAGGTTGGACAAACTTGGATTGTCTTTGCTGGAGCATCAGAGGCTGAAGCGTAACCTGATAGGGTTAGGGTTAAAGTTGTGCGAGGCATGGATAGTGGGAGTTTTTTTCTGAGACTGGAAATGTCAAATATGAGGGGACAACAGGCTTAAAGTGAGGGAGGAAAAGTTTACATGAGATGTGCCTGGCAAGTTTTTTTTATCCAGAGGGTGGTAGCTGCTTGGAACATGCTGCCATTGGAGGCAGTAAAATCAGATGTTATAGTAAAGTTTCTGAGAATTTGAGAGAGACACATGAACAGGCAGGGAATAGAGGGATACAGACCATATGCAGGCAGATGGGTTTCGTTTACAATGACATCATGATCCTGTGCTGTACTGTTCTATGTTCTTGTTCTCTGTTCTCCTCCAAGCCACTCTCAATGTTGACTTGGAAACATATCGCTGTTCCTTCAGTGTTGCTGGGTCAAAATCCTAGAATTTCCTCTCCAACAGCACTGCAAGTCTACCAGAAGGGTATGGACTGCAGTGGTTCAAGAAGACAGTTCATTATTACCTTCTTGAGGGCAACTAGTGACGGGCAATAAATGCAGGGCAAGCCAGTGAAACCCAAATCCCACGAGTGTCCTTTGAGGTTGCAGAAATAGCTGGTTTGGAAGGTACTGTCATAGGAAGTGATTCACTGTCATGCATCATGTAGATGGTGGACATTGATGCCACTTGGTGAAGAAGGGAGTGAACACTGAGTGTAGTGGATGGGGTGCCAGTTAAGGAAGCTACTGTGTCCAGAATGCTGTCAAGCTTCTTGAGTGTTGTTGGAGTTGTGCTCATAAAGGCAAGAAGTGTCTTCACCTAGAGAGTGGTGAGCCTATGGAATTCACTACCGAATTTAAAGCACTTGAGGCCAAAACATTGTCTGGTTGTGAGAAATAAGTAGATATTGCACTTGGGGCTAAAGGCTTCTCAGGATATGGAGGAGAAATGAGGCGGTTGAGTTGGATGATCAGCCATGATCACAATAAAGGTTGGAGCAGGCTCGACGTGGGTAAATCTGCACCTGTTTTCTGTTTCTATGTGTATTCCATCATACTCCTGACTTATGGTGAACGTGCTTTGGGGAGAGAAGTTACTTACCACAGAATTCCCAGAATTCCTTGTGTAGTACTTGTACGTTTGGTCATTGATAACCCTTGACATTCATTGTCATTCAGCAATGGTAACGCCATTGAATGTCAAGGGGCAATGATTAAATTTCCTCTTGTACTTGCCTCACATTTATATAATACAGCTCTTACTTGCCATTTATCAGCCCAAGTCTGAAGTTAACCAGATTTTGCTTCTTATCGGCTAAAAACCGAAAGAATTGCAGATGCTGCAAATCAGAAACAAGAATAGAAATTGCTGGAAAAGCTCAGCAGATCTGCCAGCCTCTGTGGAGAGAAATCAGAGTTAACATTTCAGAACTATTCTGGAGGGATCACTTGACCTGAAACATTAACTCTGTTTTCTCTCCACAGGTGCTGCCAGACCTGCTGAGCTATTCCAGCCATTTCTGTTTTTGTTTCTGATTTACAGCATCTGCAGTTCTTTCGGGGTTTTATTTAGTATTTCACTCACTGCCACTTTTCTTCCAGGCACGCTCACCTTGATAAAATTCTGCTCCTCTCTCTGATGGGATTTTCATTCCAACCTTTTTTCTTGTCCGTTGTCACTGCTGGTGTTTGACCATGTATTTGCTAAAACCCATTTCCATATGAAGGGACCTGAAACTTCAACTCTGATTTCTCTTCACAGGTGCTGCCAGACCTGTTCGGCTTTTCCAGCAATTTCTGTTTTTGTTTGCTCCTTCTGGGCATGGACATGTTAACACCTGAGGAAGGGTCACTGGACCCGAAAAGTTGACCCTGTTTTTTCCTACACAGATGCAGAGCTTCGCAGATGCTGAGCTTTTCCAGCAACTTTGCATTAACATGTGAGGAGTTGTAAATGGTGCTGAACATTGTGCAATTCTCAGTCAATATGGCCTCCGAGCGAAGGAGCAGTCACTGATGAAGCATCTGAAGATGGTTCTGCCATGTACACTAGTCTGAAGAACTCCTGCAATGGTGTCTTGTGGCTGAAATGACTGACCAGTCACAACTACACCCATCTTCCTTTGTGTTATGTGTGATTCCAGTTGTTCCTCAGAGACAAGGTATCTGACCCCGTCCCCATCAAAGCCAAGAAGTTGAGACCCAGACACTACGGTAGGAGCAGCTCCAAAACTCTTGAGCCCACACATGTCCTCGATTCCCAATGACTTCAGTTTTGCTGGGGTTCCTTGATGCCTCACACCATCAAATGTGGTCTTGGTATCAAGGGCAGTCACCTCTGCAGTTCAGTTATTTTATCCATTTTGGACCAACACTTTAGTGAGATCAGGAGCCAAGTGACCCTGCTAGAATCCAAACTCTGTGTCAGTGAGCAGGTTAATCCACTACCTCATAACACTGTTGATGATGGCCACTGATAGCATGGTAATTGGCAGGATTGGATTGTTCTCCATTTAGAAGGATGTGCTTGGGTAATTTTCCACATTATCAGGTAGATGCTAATATTGTTGCTGTATTGGCACGTCCTGGCTCGGGGTGTGTCTGGTTCTACTGGCACAATTCATCAGAGTGAAGAACATCAAGTTCCTCGGAGTGACAATAACTGACAACCTGTCCTAGATTTCCCATGTAAATGCGACAGTCAAGAAGGCACAACAACGCCTCTTCTTCTTGAGGCAGCTCAGGAAATTTAGCCTGTCCATAAGGTCCCTCACCAACTTCTACAGTTGCACCACTGAAAGCATATTGTCCGGGTGCATAACAGCCTGGTATGGCAACTGCTCTGCCCAGGACCGTAAGAAATTACAGAAGGTTGTTTGTACAGCCCAGACCATCATGGAAGCCAACCTTCCATCCATGGACTCTATTTACATGGTTCGCTGTCGTGAAAATGCGGCCGACATCATCAAAGACCCATCGCACCCCAGTAATGATCTCCTACAACCTCTTCTGTCAGGCAGAAGATACAGAAGCCGGAACACACGCACAAGCAGGTTCAGCAACAGTTTCTTTCTGGCAGTTATCAGACTGTTGAATGGACTGTAGCCTCAAATAATGTAACCTGCAATGTAACCTGTATGCCTCTAAGTCTTTTTGATCTGTACATCCTTTGCTTGCTGTGATCTGCCTGTACCGCACATAAACAAAGCTTCTTACTGTTTTTTGGTACACATGACAATAAAATCAAAATCAAATCAAATCAAATCATTACATTTGCCAGAATCTTGTTGGGGCACATAACCTCCACAATGGCCAGTGCCTTCACTATTTTCTTGATATCACTTGGAGTGAATCAAAGGCAAAGATTGTGATTTGTGATGCTGGGGATCTTTGGATGAGACTGTGAGGGGTTATCCACTTGGCATTTTTGGCTGAAGATGGATGCAAATGCTTCAGCCTTGACTTTTGCACTGATGTGTTGGGCTCCCCATTGTTGAAGATGAGGATATTTGTGAGCCTCCACATTCTGTCAGTTTTATTGTCCATCGCGATTTATATCTAGATACCACAGAACTGGAGAGCTTTGATTTGATCTGTTGGTTGTGGGGCTGTTTAGCCTTGCCTACTGTATGCTTCTTCTGGTATTTGTCATGTAAGTAGTCATGTTATAGCTTCAGTAGGTCTTCAGCTCTGGTGAACATGAATCACATACAAACATCACAGTTCATAAACAATTGTAGTTAAGTGGTGCTGCACATTCCATGAGATTTTGAGAACAGGACATCCTGTCTCATCAATTTTCAATAGGTGAAACTAGATGAGTTCTGTAGCTATATATCTGTACGCATTGTTACTTGCACGTCCTGATATCCTATTTTCATCATGCTGGTTAGATCTAGTTTTACAATTATGAATCCTAGTGTTCATATTTACTATGCGTTTTATCTGTCTAAATTTACAATTTGGCCATTGGATTCCCACAATTCTATCAAAATACCTTCTGAAATAAATTTCAGCTATTGTTTTCTTCTGTAATTAAAATTTCTAAAATATGAGTTAAGTACAGTTTTAAAATTCAGATAAAGTACTCCACAGTATCGTTACATTTCCTATGTAATTGCCTTCCGAGTCTTAAAACAACTCATCCTGTCTCAAAATCTTGGGTCTGCGACTGATATATTTGTCTAGTGATGAAAAGATGTGAGCTGGATCATTTTCTTCAGCTCTAACATTTCCTCCTTTGTCCTTTTTCAAAATTAATTGAATAAAACTGGGCATGAAATTTTAAAGGCTTTCATTAGATTTTGTCTTGTTATGATGCTGCATCACTGCCAAATTTGTGTTATAATCTCGCCAGGGTGTAGTGATTTCTTTTTTACAGTAGACAATTTGAGAGAGCAGGGGAGGTTGGGTCAGGGTTGAGTTAGATAGATATTTGATTGACAATGGAGTCATGAGATAAGCGAAGGACAGGCAAGAAGGTGGTGTTAAGGTCACAATCAGATCAGACATGATCTTTTTTAATGGCAGTAGAAGCTCAAAGCGCTGAATGGCCTCTTCCTGTATTTATTTCTGATGGTCTTGAAATGAGACCTTATGATTAAAGGTAGCCTAATTCTTCAATTGCTTCGTATTCCATTTTACTACACCTGCCACTCAAAAGAAGATAACGGAATGAAGGAAGAAGGGATATGCAGAGTAAATTGAGTTAAGGAGGAATAAGTAAAAGACAATAAAGAACGTAAGTAGCAAAAGGAGAAAAATGAAGATCGAAAACATCATTTTTAGCAAAATATTCATATTCAGTAAGACATCTATAAGCATAGTATTTCCAAGCAGCACATTGGTATGCACTGCTATGTCTTCCTGTTACAAACTTCCAAAATTACATCACCAGCAAAACTGGTGTAATGTACAAAATTTCATGCAAGGACTGTGAGAAATATTACATAGGCCGTACTGGAGGAAAACTGACAATACGGATACATGAACACCAACGAGCCACTGAGAGACATGACCAATTCTCACTTGTCTCACTACACATGGACAACGAGGGACATGGTTTCGACTGGGACAACACATCCATAATCGCACAAGCCAAACAGAGACATGCCAGGGAATTCCTGGAGGCCTGGTATTCCAACTGGAACTCCATCAACAAACACATTGAATTAGACTCTGTGTATAAATCACTGAGAAACAGAACTGGACATAATACCAACCACCTCAGCAACCGGAGGCATATAAATCTCAAGGGGGACAGAACACCGATGCTTCACCGGAGGCGCACTGACGATGTTGCTCTGCAGTGTGATGAAACATGTACAACCAAACACACCGGCTCGGAGAGCATGTCTACAACCACAAATTTCCAGTTTCTTGAAATAGGAACTTTCACGTAAACATACCATGCTGCAGCATCAGAACTCGTGGAATCATGCAGTTATAAGCTGCCAGTTTACATAGAGATTGCCCATTACAAATGTTTCTTTTTATTCATTCATGGGATGAGGGCAGTACTGGCCAGGCAGCATTTATTGACCATCCCTAATTTCCCAGAAGGCAGTTAAGATGGTCAACCACATTGCTGTGGATCTGGAGACACATATAGGCCAGACCAGGTAAGGATGGCAGTTTATTTCCCTAAAGGACATTAGTGAACCAAATGGGTTTTTCCCAACAATCAGCAAATGGATTCATGGTCATCATTAGACTCTTAATTCCAGACATTTATTGAAATCAAATTCCACCATCTGCCATGGCAGGATTAGAACCCTGGTCCCCAGAACATTATCTGGTCCCTGGATTAACAGTCCAGCGATAATACCACTCGGCCATCACCTCCC
Source organism: Rhincodon typus (assembly GCF_021869965.1). Taxonomy (NCBI): domain Eukaryota; kingdom Metazoa; phylum Chordata; class Chondrichthyes; order Orectolobiformes; family Rhincodontidae; genus Rhincodon; species Rhincodon typus. The sequence goes on from NC_063333.1 coordinate 15,209,290, forward strand.
CAAAAGTGGATTTAGTCATATATATGTAATGGAAATATAAGTTCTTCCATTATTGTTGTTGTTATAACTTTAAACATTGCCTAACCCTGATTGTCCTGAGAAGGCCCACTACCAGTTTTACACAATTGCTTACTAACACACTTCAGAAGGCTGTTAGAAATTGCCCATTTTTAATGAGAGGGTTCATCCCCTCCAAAGTTGAGTGCTTCAACTATCTCTAAGTCAACTTAGAAGGCCTGAGACAAAGTTTGCTGCTGTTTGCTCACATATTATTCTGAATTTTTAATTTGTGGGATGAGTCAAGGAGCTCAATTTTTTTAGTTAATTGAACCATAGAATAAGCTACCTTCTAAGTATAATTGTATTAAGAGATATTGCCTGCATTTTAGAGATATTTTGATATTGCTTTATGTTAGTCATTATTTCATTAAACAACCATTCTTCAGTATTAATTGAAACAAAGCATCTGTTTCCACCAGCTACAGGAAGAGGTCAGGAGAGCAGAAAACTGTGTCTGCAATGGGCAAGATGGCTCTGTATGCAGCATTGCTTTCTCTTCATTTAAGGTTAAGAACAAAGTGTTCCAGGCACCCCCTTTGCCTTGGAGTCAGAAGATTCAGTGCATTCAGGTTGCATTTCAGACACCTGAGCACATCATCCAGCTGACAGCCCAGTGCAATATTGAGATAGCACTTCATTGTTGGAGGTGACCTCCTTTGGATGGGACATTAGACCAATATCCAACAGTACAATCTAGAAGAAGGACAGGGAATCTGTCTCATATGTCCTGGCCAATATTTATCCCTCATCCAATTTAACTGAAAGAGATTGCCTAGCCTTTATTGCATTGCTGTTCATGGGACCTTATTGTTCACAAGTTGACTGCCAGTCTTCCTATATTGCAACAGCGATTCCATTTCAAAATTACTCACTACCTGTGAATTACTGAGGTCAGGGTCAATGAAATGTACATGCAAATTCTTTCTTATACATTATTAGTCGTTAAACTTTGCAAAAAATATGAAATTGAAGCTTTTCATCTTGCACTCATCAGGACTGATACACAAGAAAACCAACTTAGAGAAAACAATAATTTATACAGCATGAGAAGAGGGTGCTGATTCATCAGACTTTGGTTGTCATGGGAATGCAACAGGAATTGCTAAATGCCATAAGTAACTGATGAAATTCAAACCAGGTCTGTTGAGTGATTGGTCAAGGCATTGCTCTGAGGATGTAACAGGGATCGGGTGTCTCCATTTCCTCAGTGAGAAAGGGTAATATGTGGACATATTCCTTTTGCCAACATGGAACAGGTATTACACTTGTGTGTAAGTAAATCCAGCCTTTTCAGATCCTTAAGTCACTATTTCACCTTTTCTATAACCAGTGCACCTCATGAGCTCTTGATCTTGGCAAAAAAACCATCACCAAAGTGGATTGACTTTTGTTCCCGTTGGTTAAAAAGAGATTTAAAGTATGGCTCTCACTGGTTTTGAGCTGGTGAATAACTGTAACGTTAGGTGTTTGTAGTGATTGGAACCAGGTGGATCTTGTTGACTAAGCAATCCTTGATTGGGCCAATCAGGAAGCCCTGGCTGACCAATATAACCAGGGGACTTAGAATCTGCTCAGTTCAGGGGACTGACTCCAAGCTGGCTGGCCATGGCCAGTGTACTGTGTTGAAGTAAATAAAGGGTGACTTGGTGATGGGATACTGGCTTCTGGTACTGTTATTTCTGTGTTGAAATGATGTACTTTAACATGGTAGAAATGAATTCATTCATAAATTAATTGTTTGCAATGTATTGTTTCCACTAAGTATGCAGGTAATTGCTAACCTTCGCGTCCTTCCTGTTAATTAACTTGTTGTGCCAACTGAAGTGCTGCTAATTTATCATTGGGACTAAAAGTCAGAAAGGGACAGTAATTAATATTGATTTTGATATCTACTGTTTAGCAGAGAATATGTTATAATGAATCCTAATGAAAGAAACAATATTATTGTATATGAAATACTTGGATTTTGATTTCGTTTAACAATGGTGCATTGCCATGAAACATACAGAACATGGGGTGGAAAGTCATCTTAGATTTGGGACAAAACAGTAGATATTAGATTGACCGACTGTTATAGCTTGTACCCGATATTTGGTTACTTTCCAGTCAATAAAATTACGCATGAAATACTGTAAATGGACTGAAGCCTTCTAAGACACTTTCAGTGTTACATCTCGAAGCTGCATGGGGATATAGCGAAGACGTGACATGAGAAGGTTTGAGGGACTCCTTTGAACAGAGAAGACTAAAAGGGGGTGGGTGTAATAGAGGTGGCAAAAGATAGAGATAAAGAAAATAAATGGTACAGACTGAATTGGATGACTAAGGGAAAGAGCTGGGACAGATTTGATGTGCTGAGTGGCTTCCTTCTGAGATGTTACATTTTTATGATTCTGCAGCCTTTAACTTAAAAGTTCTCTGCACATTTCCCAACATATCCTATTATCACAGACATATTAACAGATAATACTGGGGAAAAGGCAAAATATGTTGATGCAACAGAACAGTAATCAGTCTTGCTGACCTATCTGCTGCATTTTTCCATCATTTGCTGTTTCAGTTTTTCAAATTTCCAGCAATGGCAGTCTTTTTTTAATCTCAGCATCACTACCAGCTTCATTGTTTGTTTGATAGAGTATTGCCACTTATTAAATTGAATTGCTTACATGTAGGAGCCTGCTGTCTCCCACTACACTCATGGTTGCATCAAACAGAAAAGCCTCAAGAAATTCTGTGTTCTGTTGTATATTAGAACCTTGCCCTGGAGTGTCAGTCAGGAACAAGTTTCACAGCTAAGAGGCATTAGTTGACTGCTGGAGTTTTGATTTGGTGGTTTATGATGTTGTTTAAACCTGTAAATAGCTTGGAATCCTGCAATATACTGCGGACTGCATTCTTTTTAATACTTCGCAGGGATGACTTGATGAAACATTGTCCATCTTAAGAGATGTGTCTTTTGCTTAGAAATCACAATACCTTAGCAGTTTGAAATTGAAGATTTTTTTTGCAGTCTTGATATTAAGCTCTGTGGTCGAAGCCTTCTGGACGATTTGGTTTCCTGTAGGATCTTTCAGGAAATGAAAGCTGAACCTGATGCTGTCCTCATTCAACATATCCACATGCATGTGTATTCTTTCCCTGTCTCTCACCTCCCCGACTCCCCACCCAGCACCAATTCCCATGGGCAGTCAGGTTAATTGTAGTGTCCTTGCGGTCTCTTAGACAGATCTGGCTAACTCGGCACAGACCATGTTTGCTCATGGCCTGTATGACTTGGTTACCCTCTGGATCACTTTGGGCAATATTTTGGAAGACAGGAAAACTGGATCTGACATTTACATTCCTGTTTTCCAAGTGGCCTGAGAAGAACCCTTCCCTTGAAAAATAGCAAAAATGGTTAAACATTGCCATTTCAAGTCTAATTATTTACAATTTATATTAATGACTTGATGAATGAAGTGAATGTAATGTAGCCAGGTTTACAGATGACTTAAACATATTTCCCACATTACATTCAATCTTTTTTGCTCTCTGTCTTAACCTGTCCATATCCCTCTGCAGACTTTATGTGTAATACTCACCAATTGCCTCCCCATCTATTTTTGTGTCAACTAAGCATAAAACATTAGGAACAAAAATAGAAGTTGGTGGAAAAGCTCAGCAGCTCTGGCAGCATCTGTGAAGAAAAAAATCATTACTGGTCCAGTGGGGCTTGGCAGGATAGGTGCTGAGAGGTTGTTTCTCCATTTGGAAGAGTTGTCAACCAGAGGGTATAATCTCAGTGTGAGGAGCTGCTGTGTAAGGTCAGAGATGAAGAGGAATTTCTTCTTTCACAGGGAAGTGAACCTGGGGATTTCTTTAATACAGAGAGTTGTTGAGCATAGGTTAAGTATACTCAGGACTGAAATAGGTCAGTAAAGCAATTAAAAGTTAAGGGAAAAAAAGCAGGAAAGTGGAGTTGAGAATTATCTAGTCAACAATGATCTCTTTGAATGGCAGAGCAAGTTCAATGAGTTGAATGGATTACCTCTGCTCCTATGTTTTCTGGTCTTTCTCTGTGGTTGGGGTGATTGCTGCTGAACTACCATACTATTATGGTAGGGACCTGAAGAAACCTCACTATGTTTTGGTCTAATTCAACTTACTTATTTTCACATCACCTTCATGGGAACACCACCACCTGCACGTTCCCCTCCAAACTACTCACCATCCTGAATTGGAAATATATCTCCGTTCCTTCACTGTCGATGGATCAAAATCCTGGAATTCCCTCCCTAAAGGCATTGGGAGTCAATCTGAAGCACGTGGAAATCAGTGGTTCAAGAAGGCAGCTCACCACCACCTTCTCAGGGCAGTTAGGGACAGACAATCAATGCTGGCCAGCCCGCGACGCCCATCGCCCACAAGTGAATAAAAAAAACTGCAGAATTGGACAGCATAAGATGAGCCACTTTGGCTTATTGTGCTTAAGATTTTTGAAAGAGCTGAGATTTAGCCCCACTCTCTTGCTTTTGTCCAATTGCTCCGCAGATTTTTAATTTTTTTTGGAAAAGTGGACGTACTCCTCCGTTTTGAAGATTATTGTTAAATCTGCTTCTACTGTGCTTTCAGACAGTGCATTCCCAATCATAACCTGCTGGGTAAAACAATATCTCCTTTTTGCCTGCCTGGCTTTGCTATTTTAAGTCTCTGCTGTCTGGTTACAGACCCTCCTGCTAGTGGAAAGTGTTTCTTCCCACCCACTCAGTGAAAACCACTTGTTATTCTGAATAGCTCTATCAAATCTCCCCTTAACCTTCTCAGCTCCACAGCGAACACTCCGAGTTCCTGTAATCTCTCCAGATGACTAAATCCATCTCCACAGCAGCCCACACTGTTGGCATTAGTTTGCATTGCAACCAACCGTCCGGCTAACTGACTCCAGGTTGAGAACCAGTAACTATTAGAAACCATGTTATGAGTTTTATTTTGCTGTGGTTGGCATTTGTAACTTTGCTATTGCAACTAGCACCAATGTACCAATCAATTTTTAACATGCAGTCCCATTTGTGAAGCCTGAATGTGTTCCTTTCACAATGTCCAATAAATATTTGGATGTGCTCAATAAATTTTCTCCTAATGCACAGACTTCTGCAGTAAATGGAATGAGTGATAGGGAACAATGAATCAATCGCTAAAACAAAGAGATTCACGACGCAAGAATGGTTAGAACAGGTGTCACTGAGGTGTTCATGTTGGTTCTTGTAAGGCTTCTATATTATTCGGGCATGATCATTTGATGATTGGTTCAACTTGTTTTTTAGACATAGGCAGAAAACAGTGTTAAATTATCTGATATAAATTGATTGAAATGCGAAAATGGTGAACAACGCAGTTTACATTCACATTTTTATAGCTGAGTTTAATGTGCAGATCCTTTGTAATAAATTGTGAACAATAATAAACCTGAGCCACCAGCCCAGATTTTCCATCCCAGTGTGTTTGGATTTCAGTTACTTGAAGATTTGATTACATCTTCACACTTAACCATCATGATTTAAGATTTGCTTTCATTTGTTACACAAAATTCCCATGTCCATCCATCTTTTAAAAAGACAATTCCAACTGCATATATCAAACCTCAGGTGTGTGATACTGCTTTTCTATTCACTTTAATACTTACTACAGAATGGTTTTGTTTAATTTTAGAATAAGTGTAGTATTTTATTTATCTCAACAATTGTAAAGAAGATTCTGATGGAGACATACTGAATAGCAACTTGCGAAGGGCTGAATATTTGAAGGGGAAAAATGATAAGGCTCTATTGTAAAGAGAGAAATGGGGAGTGGAACTAATTGAATAGTTCTTTCGAAAAACCCCTAACAATGGCATAATGCGCTTACCTCCTTTTGTGCTACTAGATCCTATAACTGATATAGTGCCTTAGAAAACTTTGGGAAGGCAATGACCTAGTGGTATTATTGCTGGACTATTAATCAAAAGGTCCAGGTAATAGCCTGGGGACCTGGGTTCAAATCCAGCCATTGCAGATCGTGGAATTTGAATTCATTGGGAAAAAAGATCTGGAATTAAGAGTCTAATGATGACCATGAAGTGATTGTTGGGGGGAAAAAATAAGATCTGGCTCACTAATTTTGGGCTCTAATCTGGCTCACATCTGGGTCTCTTACATATTCTGGCCTACATATGACTCCAGACCCACAGCAGTATTGTTGACTCTTAACTGCCCTCTGGGCAATTAGGGATGGGCAATAAATGCTGGCCTGGCCAGTGACACCCTCATCCTATGAATTAATTTTTTAAAAAATTCATTGGTTATTGAGTGTTGCTAGGGTTTTCTGAACCTGTTGTTGAACGTCACCAAGAATAAAAAGGGACATCCAGAGATAGTAAGAACTGCCGATGCTGGAGTCAGAGATAACACAGTGTGGAGCTGGAGGAACACAGCAGGCCAGGCAGCATCAGAGGAGCAGGAAAGCTGACGTTTCGAGTCGGGACCCTTCTTCAGAAATGGGGAGGTGGAAGGCAGCTGGGAAATAAATAGAGAGAAGAGGGGTGGGGCTGGGAAAGGTAGGTGGGATGGTGATAGGTGAGTGCAGGTAGGGAATGGTGGGATTGGTCAGTGGGATGCGTAGGGCGGATAGGCGGGAGAGAAGATGGGCAGGTTGTGTCAGGTCAAGGAGATCAGGATGAGAGGGAGGGTTGGTCATAGGATGAGGCGGGGATTGGGAGATTTTGAAACCGGTGAATTCTATGTTTAGACCATTGAGCTGTAGGCTCCCAACGCGGAATATGAGGTGCTGCTCCTCCAGTTTCCAGGTGGCGTCATTGTGACACTGGAGGAGGCCCAGAATGGACATATCATCCAGGGAGTGGGAGGAGGAGTTGAAATAGTTCGCGACTGGAGGGTGTTGTCATTTGTCATGAGGAGAGCGCAGATGCTCTATGAAACGGTCTCCGAGTCTGCGCTTGGTCTCACCGATGTAGAGGAGGCCACATCGGGAGCAGCAGATACAATAGACCAAGTTGACGGATGTGCAGGTGAACTCCTGTCTGGTATGAAAGATTTGTTTTGTGCCTTGACTGGAGGTGAAGGGGGAGGTGTAGGGGCAGGTGTAGCACTTCCTGCGGTTGCAGGTAAAGGTGCCAGGGGGTGGTGGGGCCAGTGGGGTGTGTGGAGCAGACGAGGGAGTCACGGAGAGAGCGGTTCCGAAGAAAGACAGGTAGGGGTGGGGAGGAAGATATTCCTTTGGTTGAGGGGTCGGATTGTAGGTGGCGGAAGTGGCAGGGAATGATACATTGGATGCGGAGGTTGGTGGGGTGATATGTGAGGACAAGGGGGATTCTGTCTTTGTTTTTGTTGGGGGGAGTGGGTTTGAGGGCAGAAGTGTGGGAAATGCAAGAGGGCATTTTTGATCACTGGAGGGCGGATGTTGCAGTCCTTGATTGGAGCGCTCCATCTTGGGAGCAGATGCAGTGGAGGCAGAGGAATTGGGAGTAGGGGATTGCATTCTTGCAGGAAGGTGGGCGAGGGGAGGTGTAGTCTAGGTAGCTGTGGGAGTCAGTGGGCTTGAAATAGATGTCAGTTTCGAGGCGGTCACCAGAAATAGAGACGGAGAGGTCCAGGAAGGAGAGGGAGGTACCGGAGATGGTCCAAGTGAATTTGAGGTTGGAGTGAAAGGTGTTAGTCAAGATGATGAACTGTTCAAGCTCCTTGTGGGAGCATGAGGCAGAGCCCATACAGTCATCGATGTAGCGGAGGAAGAGGTGGGGGAAAGTGCCAGTGTAACAGCAGTAAAGGGACTGTTCCATGTAGCCTACGAAGAGGGAGACATAGCTTGGGGCCATGCGGGTTCCTGTGGCTGCCCCCTTTGACTGTAGGAAGTGGGAGGCGTTAAAGGAATTGTTGTTGAGGGGAAGGACAAGTTCAGTTTAGCGGATAAGAGTGTCAGTGGAGGGGGACTGGTCGGGCCTGCGGGAGAGGAAGAAGCGGAGAGCTTTTAGGCCATCTGCATGGGAGATACAAGTGTACAGGGACTGGATGTCCATGGTGAAGATGAGGTGCTGGGGGCCAGGGAATTGGAAGTCTTGGTGTGGGTGGTGGTGTGGACGTAGGTGGTGAGTTCCTGGACTATTATATTTTCTGAAATTTTGAGGCTGATGGAAGTATTATCCATTACGTGAATCAACACAAGTTTTGCATATGCAGCAGTTTTTATTCCTGACAGTACCAACATCTGATATTGTCTGACTCGTTATTTTCTTTGCCAGATGACTAACTTTTACTTCCTTGTGCTACTGCATGTGAAAATCAGCCAGAGTTGGATGATTTCTGGAGTGTTACTGCAGCATGAAGCTACTCTTCTTGTTTTTAGTATGGGATCAAAATTTAGTGTATGAGGTTTGTGCATTTTTTTCCTGCAGTTGGAAAGGAGTGTAGGATTTACAAACCCAGTTGCTTTGCAGCGAGCAGCAGGTTAAACATCTGACAGCACACTAAACATACCTCGAGGATAAAGTGACAGTAAATCTAGTCCTTGTTTTCTGTTCTCCCGTTTTCCTTACCCTGAATGCAGTGTCTCAGAGTTGATTTACTTCGGGAGCTTCTGGCTAGTACCTTGTTCAAGTGGCCTCCATAAGTGTACTGAGGATAACCTATTTGATCTTGTGCTTGCAGCTGAGCCTGATTCTATTCTTAGCTGCCAACTCTATTTGCATACTTACTAATGGGAGTTGTTGGACAGCAGGGGCAGGAATTCTGGCTGAAACACTCGAAGCAATGATCCAACGGAAAAAACAAAGAACTTGCATTTCCATGTACATGTGATGATAATGTCCTCTGGATAGGCCAAACAGCTTCACATCTGTTGAGGACATTTATTTAGACAAATCATTTGACAGCTAAAGCAATCACAACAGGTGAAAAAAGACAAACAAAAAGTCCAGTTTGCAGCAACCCTAAGTATTTTGTTGGGATAGTAGGAACTGCAGATGCTGGAGAATCTGAGATAACAAGGTGTAGAGCTGGATGAACACAGCAGGCCAAGCAGCATCAAAGGAGCAGGAAAGCTGA
>NC_063333.1:15218823-15221872 GCF_021869965.1 Rhincodon typus
GGGTCGAGGCCCGAAACGTCAGCTTTCCTGCTCCTCTGATGCTGCTTGGCCTGCTGTGTTCATCCAGCTCTACACCTTGTTATCTCCATGTATTTTACTCCCTTGTTTCTGATTGCTGCACTGGAGGGAGAGCCTGGGCATGAGGCTGGTTTCACTCTGTGTTCTAGGGATCGAGCTTCTACTGTTGATTTATTCTTCAGGATGATCCTGTCGTTGGCCCCAGTCATTTAAATGTTTGCCTGGCTGTCGGGTAGCACAAGGCCGTAGATGGCAAACCTAAAGAAAGGGGAAAGAGATCAGGGTTGGGTATGGGACAGACTCAGCTGGTAGCACACCTGTCACTGAAGCACAAGGTTCTGAATTCAAGTCCCACTCCAGGGCTCAAGTGCACAAAATCAAAGCTGACACCCTAGTAGAGTACTGACGGAGCACTGCAACATTGGAGGTGCATCTTTCAGGTGAAACTTCAAATCTAGGCACCATCTTCCTGTTCAGGTGCACATGAAAGATCCAGTTGGGGGGAGAAGAAGAGCAGTGAAGTTATCCCTGGCCAATATCTATCCCTCAATCACGATTACAAAAATAGGTTTATCTGGTGATTTATTACATTGTTAAGTACATTCATAAAGCTTGGTGGAATACAAGTTATTAGTCTGTGATGTTGACACAAGTAAAGCAGAAGTTGGTAGTCCTCATTTTGAGGGGAGAGAAATGCAAAATATTATTTCAGTGAAGAGAGGTTGGACTGCGGAATACCGCAGTAAGATAGTATCTAGGGATCCTTGTGTATGATCACTGAAAGTTAGCATGTGGCTACAGTAGATTAGAAGGGAAGCAAAGAGAACACTGACTTTTATTTCAGGATGGTTGAAGCATAAAGGTAGGGGAATCTTATTACAAATGTACTGGACAGGGCACTATTGTGACCACACTTAGGGTATTCCATAGTTTCATTATCCTTCTTAATAGGAGGATTTATTTGTACTGGAGGCACTTTTAAAGAAAGTTCACAAGGTTGATTCCTGGAATGAATGGATTACCTTGTGAGGAAATATTGAGCAGATTGGGCCTAGACTCCTTGGATTCGGAAGAGTGAGAGTTGATCTTGTATAGGATCTTGAGGGGGCGTGACAGGATGCTGAGAGAATGTTTCTCATTGTAGGCGAATCTAGAACCAAATGAAGAGTCTTAAGTTAAGGTGGTCCCCCATTTAAGGGCTGATAAGATTAGTAAGAACTGTTAAACACTGATATGGTTGACTCTTCACTGAGCTCTAAGAGACTTGGTTATATCTAACCACTACCAAGTTCTAAAGAAAGGATTGGAACCAGATGGACCACCCAGCATTGACCTAGGCACTGGAAATGCCAATGGCTAATGAAGCCCTGTTGACCCTGTAAAGTTCTCCTTGCTCACATCTGGGGATTTGTACCAGGACTGTTAGAGCTGTCCCACAGGTGAGTCAAGGAACAGCCTGACATAGTCATACTCATGGATTTAAAGCTTCACGTGTAACCCAAACATAGTCATCACCATCCCTTGATATGTCCCACCCTAGTAACAAGACATCGGCATATCCCAAGATATGTACGTGGGAAAGAGTTGTCCTGAGAGTTTTTGATATTGATTCTAGACTCCATGAAGTCTCGTGGCAGTGGGTCACCACTGGGCAACAAAATCACCTGCTGACGACAAACTACTGCCCCTGCTCCCTTGGCTGATGAGTGAGTGGTCCTCCATGTTAGACACCACTCAGAGGAAGCACTGAGGGTACCTGGGTAACATATCTATTTTCAACAGAGATAGGAGGAACTGCAGATGCTGGAGAATCCAAGACAACAAGGTGCAGAGCTGGATGAACACAGCAGGCCAAGCAGCATCATAGGAGCAGAAAGGCTGATGTTTCGGGCCGAGACCCTTCATCAGAAATGGGGGAGGGGAAGAGGGTTCTGAAATAAATAGGGAGAGAGGGGGAGGCGGATAGAAGATGGATAGAGGAGAAGATATGTGGAGAGGAAACAGGCGGGGATGGAGCCAGTAAAGGTGAGTGTAGGTGGGGAGTGAGGGAGGGAATAGGTCAGTCCAGGGAGGACGGACAGGTCAAGGGGGCAGGATGAGGTTAGTAGGTAGGAGATGGGGGTGCGGCTTGATGTGGGAGGAGGGGATAGGTGCGAGGAAGAACAGGTTAGGAAGGCAGGGACGAGCTGGGCTGGTTTTGGGATGCGGTAAGGGGAGGGGAGATTTTGAAGCTTGTGAAATCCACATTGATACCATTGGGCTGCAGGGTTCCCAAGCGGAATATGAGTTGCTGTTCCTGCAACCTTTGGGTGGCATCGTTGTGGCACTGCAGGAGGCCCAGGATGGACATGTCGTCTGAGGAATGGGAGGGGGAGTTGAAATGGTTCGCGACTGGGAGGTGCAGTTGTTTATTGCGAACTGAGCGCAGGTGTTCTGCAAAGCGGTCCCCGAGCCTCCGTTTGGTTTCCCCGATGTAGAGGAGGCCACAACGGGTACAGCGGATGCACTATACCACATTGGCAGATGTGCAGGTGAACATCTGCTTGATGTGGAAAGTCTTCTTGGGGCCTGGGATGGGGGTGAGGGAGGAGGTATGGGGGCGGGTGCAGCACCTCCTGCGGTTGCAGGGAAAAGTGCAGGGTGTGGTGGGGCTGGAGGGGAGTGTGGAGCGGACAAGGGAGTCACGGAGAGAGTGGTCCCTCCGGAAAGCAGATAAGGGTGGGGAGGGAAAGATGTCTTTGGTGGTGGGGTCGGATTGCAGATGGCAGAAGTGTCGGAGGATGATGCGTTGGATCCGGAGGTTGGTGGGATGGCACGTGAGGACGAGGGGGATTCTTTTTTGGTTGTTATTGTGGGGACGGGGTGTGAGGGATGAGTTGCGGGAAATGTGGGAGACACGGTTGAGGGCGTTCTCGACCACTGAGGGGGGGAAGTTGCGGTCCTTGAAAAACGAGGACATCTGAGATGTACGGGAGTGGAATGCCTCATCCTGGGAGCAGATGCAGCGGAGGCGAAGGAATTGTGAATAGGG
>NC_063333.1:15221972-15266427 GCF_021869965.1 Rhincodon typus
GGGGTGTGAGGGATGAGTTGCGGGAAATGTGGGAGACACGGTTGAGGGCGTTCTCGACCACTGAGGGGGGGAAGTTGCGGTCCTTGAAAAACGAGGACATCTGAGATGTACGGGAGTGGAATGCCTCATCCTGGGAGCAGATGCAGCGGAGGCGAAGGAATTGGGAATAGCGGATGGCATTTTTGCAGGAAGGTGTTTGCAGGGAGTTCCCTACCTACATCCGTGACACCACCCACACCCTCCACCTCCTCCAGAACTTCCAATTCCCCGGTCCCCAACACCTCATCTTTACCATGGACGTCCAGTCCCCATACACCTGCATTCCCCATACAGATGGCCTAAACGCCCTCCGCTTCTTCCTGTCCCGCAGGCCCGACCAGTCCCCCTCCACTGACACCCTCATCCGCTTAGCCGAACTCGTCCTCACCCTCAACAACTTCTCTTTCAATTCCTCCCACTTCCTACAGACAAAGAGGGTGGCCATGGGTACCCGCATGGGCCCAAGCTATGCCTGCCTCTTTGTAGGTTACGTGGAACAATCCCTCTTCCGTACCTACACTGGCCCTAAACCCCACCTCTTCCTCCTTTACATTGATGACTGTATCGGCGCCGCCTCATTCTCCCACGAGGAGCTTGAACAGTTCATCCACTTCACCAACACCTTCCAACCCAACCTGAAGTTCACCTGGACCATCTCTAATACCTCTCTCTCCTTCCTGGACCTCGCTGTCTCCATCTCGGGCAACCACCAAGAAACCGATATCCATTTCAAGCCCACTGACTCCCACAGCTACCTAGAATACACCTCCTCCCACCCACCTTCCTGCAAAAATGCCATCCCCTATTCCCAATTCCTTCGCCTCCGCCGCATCTGCTCCCAGGATGAGGCATTCCACTCCCGTGCATCTCAGATGTCCTCGTTTTTCAAGGACCGCAACTTCCCCCCCTCAGTTGTCGAGAACGCCCTCAACCGTGTCTCCCACATTTCCCGCAACTCATCCCTCACACCCCCTTCCCACAATAACAACCAAAAAAGAATCCCCCTCGTCCTCACGTGCCACCCCACCAACCTCCGGATCCAACGCATCATCATCTGACACTTCCGCCATCTGCAATCCGACCCCACCACCAAAGACATCTTTCCCTCCCCACCCTTATCTGCTTTCTGGAGGGACCACTCTCTCCGTGACTCCCTTGTCCGCTCCGCACTCCCCTCCAGCTCCACCACACCCGGCACTTTTCCCTGCAACCGCAGGAAGTGCTACACCTGCCCCCATACCTCCTCCCTCACCCCCATCCCAGGCCCCAAGAAGACTTTCCACATCAAGCAGATGTTCACCTGCACATCTGCCAATGTGGTATACTGCATCCGCTGTACCCAATGTGGCCTCCTCTACATCGGGGAAACCAAGCGGAGGCTCAGGGACTGCTTTGCAGAACACCTACACTCGGTTCGCAATAAACAACTGCACCTCCCAATCGCGAACCATTTCAACTCCCCCTCCCATTCCTCAGACGACATGTCCATCCTGGGCCTCCTGCAGTGCCACAACAATGCCACCCGAAGGTTGCAGGAACAGCAACTCATATTCCGCTTGGGAACCCTGCAGCCCAATGGTATCAATGTGGATTTCACAAGCTTCAAAATCTCCCCTCCCCCTACCGCATCCCAAAACCAGCCCAGCTCATCCCCGCCTCCCTAACCTGTTCTTCCTCCCACCTATCCCCTCCCACCTCAAGCCGCACCCCCATCTCCTACCTACTAACCTCATCCCGTCCCCTTGACCTGTCCGTCCTCCCTGGACTGACCTATCCCCTCCCTACCTCCCCACCTACACTCACCTTTACTGGCTCCATCCCCGCCTCTTCGACCTGTCTGTTTCCTCTCCACCTATCCTCTCCTCTATCCCTCTTCTATCCGCCTCCCCATCTCTCCCTATTTATTTCAGAACCCCCTTCCCCTCCCCCTTTTCTGATGAAGGGTCTAGGCCCGAAACGTCAGCCTTTCTGCTCCTATGATGCTGCTTGGCCTGCTGTGTTCATCCAGCTCTGCACCTTGTTGTCTATTTTCAACAGCGGTTTGTAATCACTGCAATTATTACAACCCTGACGTAGAGTCATAGAGTTGTACAGCATGGAAACAGACCCTTTGGTCCAACTCATCCATGCCGATCAGATATCCTAAATTAATCTAGTCCCATTTGCCAGCATGTGGCCCATATCTCTCTAAACTTTTTCCATTCATATACCCATCCAGATGCCTTTTGGATGTTGTCACTGCTCCATTTTCTCCCCTCCTATGTGGTACCTGCTCTCCCTCTTGTTTTTCTACTGGATAACCTGGAAAATTACCCATGTATGTCCTGCCAACAAAACTAACTCTACCAATTCTCATCCTATCCATCTATTCTTGATCATTAGCAAAGAGATGGAAGAGGTCATTGACAGTGCTATCAAGTGGTACTTGCAGTGTAATAACCCGCTCACCGATGCTCCGATAAGGACCACTTGGCTTCTGACCTCATTACAGCTTGGTTCAAATATGGACACAAATGCTGAACTCTTCAGGTGTAACGAATGGTAAGGTAAGGTATGAGCAACTGCCCTTGACATTGCAACATTTGACTGATATTGGGATCCAGGAGCCCTAGTAAAACTGGAGTCAGTGGGAATCAGGGAGAATCCTCTGCTGGTTGCAGTCATACCTGCCACAAAGGAAGATGGTTTTGGTTGTTGGAGGTCCATCATCTCAGTCACAGGGCACTTCTGCAGGTGTTCCTCAGCTCTGTATCCTAGGCCCATGTATCTTCAGTTCCTTTATTACTGACTGTACATCCATCATAATGTCAGAAATGGGGATGTTTCCTGATGTTTGCACAATGTTCAGCACCATGCATCACTTCTCAGACACTGAAGGCACCCAGTATCCATATGCAACAAGACTGAGGAAAGGTCACTGGACCCGAAACGTTAACTCTGTTTTCTCCTTCACAGATGCTGCCAGACCTGCTGAGCTTTTCCAGCAACTTTGTTTTTGTTCCTGGACACCATCCAGGCTTGGTCTGAAAAGTGACAAGTGACATTTCCACCAAAAATATGTCAGAACTAGGGCAAGGTTCCTCAATACATTTCAGTTTCAGGCAGGATATTCCACTCTTAAACTCTGAGGTAAGGATGGGTGAATTGGCTCCCCTTATTTATTCACCTACCTTCTTGGTTGTTCGTAGCAAGGTTACTGAAAAAAAAATCCATTCTCTTGTGTGTACCTTTCTCTCAGACCAAATGAACCAAAATTTTAAAAGGAGCCAATTTATCAAGGCTTTCTTGAATTAACAAACCATGAGTTTATTAATTATCATGTGCAAAAATAAATAGTAATACAGCACACAGGTTAGAAATGTGAATCCAAAAAGATAAAAGATTTACAAAAACAATGGATCAGTTTCGGAATTGTGTGCAAAGGACGGAGAGTTGAACACACTTGCCATAGCAGTTGAGGTTCCTTGCAGCTTTGATGTTGCGATTCAAAATTCCTTTGTCTCAGTTGCTTTTTTATTACTGGTTTGCAGCACTCGGCGTGAGAGAGATTTCCCTTAGGTTGTCCTGCTATATGGGGATAATTAGGGGTAGTTCTTCGAGTGTGACCTTTACAGAGCGCTGAAGTTCGAAAACAGGCTGGTTCACGAGAGAGTTCAATCCTAATCGTTCATTCCAATAAAGTTAAAGTTGGCATTTTAACCCCATCTTTGTGTTATCTTCAAAGGAAGAAGCACAATATCTGCCTGCAGTCTGAGGCATAATCTGCAGTGGGGTGGCCTTTTATTGAGCAGGATTTTATCAGTTTCTCATTATCTTGGTAACTATGAGAGATCCCAGTTCAGACTGATTTGTGTTCAGGAAACTCTATGTGTAGGTGTTACATCCCTTCGGTCTGAAACAAGTTCATTTGACACCTGCAGTTATGGGCTCTATTACAGTCATTTTTAAGAAACATATTTTGGACTTAAGGGTTAAAAAAATAAGATAGTAAGACAGTTGTGAATATAGCCCAATCCATCATGCAAGCCAACCTTCCATCCATTGACTCCATCTATACTTCTCGTTGCTATAGAAAGGCAGCCAACATCATCAAAGGCCCCTCCCACCCCAGTTATAATCTCTTCCAACCTCTTCCTTCAGGCAGAAGATACAAAAACCTAAACACACGTACAAGCAGGTTCAAGAACAGCTTACTCCTGCTGTTATTAGACTTCTGAATGGACCTCTCAAATTTCAAATCTAATGTTGATCTTGTCCCCTTGTCCGCTCCACACTCCCCTCCAGCCCCACCTCACCCGGCACTTCTCCCTGCAACCGCAGGAAATGCTACACTTGCCCCTACACCTCCCCTCTCACCCCCATCCCAGGCCC
Source organism: Rhincodon typus (assembly GCF_021869965.1). Taxonomy (NCBI): domain Eukaryota; kingdom Metazoa; phylum Chordata; class Chondrichthyes; order Orectolobiformes; family Rhincodontidae; genus Rhincodon; species Rhincodon typus. The sequence continues at coordinate 15,226,383 of NC_063333.1, forward strand.
CAAGAAGACTTTCCACATCAAGCAGATGTTCACCTGCACATCTGCCAATGTGGTATACTGCATCCGCTGTATCCGGTGTGGCCTCCTCTACATCGGGGAAACCAAGCGGAGGCTTGGGGACTGCTTTGCAGAACACCTACGCTCGGTTCGCACTAAACAACTGCACCTCCCAGTCGCGAACTATTTCAACTCCCCCTCCCATTCCGCAGACGACATGTCCATCCTGGGCCTCCTGCAGTGCCACAACGATGCTACCCAAAGGTTGCAGGAACAGCAACTCATATTCCGCTTGGGAACCCTGCAGCCCAATGGTATCAATGTGGACTTCACAAGCTTCAAAATCTCCCCTCCCTCTACCGCATCCCAAAACCAGTCCAGCTCGTACCTGCCTCCCTAACCTGTCCTTCCTCCCACCTATCCCCTCCTCCTACCTCAAGCCGCACCCCCATCTCCTACCTACTAACCTCATCCCGCCCCCTTGACCTGTCCGTCCTCCCTGGACTGACCTATCCCCTCCCTAACTCCCCACCTACACTCACCTTTACTGGCTCCATCCCTGCCTCTTTGACCTGTCTGTTTCCTCTCCACCTATCATCTCCTCTATCGCCTCCCCCTCTCTCCCTATTTATTTCAGAACCCCCTTCCCCTCCCCCATTTCTGAAGAAGGGTCGAGGTCCGAAACGTCGGCCTTCTTGCTCCTCTGATGCTGCTTGGCCTGCTGTGTTCATCCAGTTCTACACCGTGTTATCTTGTGTTTTGTATGACTTCTTTGTAGCCGCAACATTGTATTCCTCATTCTGTTCCATCACCCTATGATCTCTGTGCCTTCGTACGTATGATCTGCCTTTCCTGCACGCAAAACAAATCTTTTCATTGTACTTAGGTACGTGACAATATTAAATCAAATCAAATCAAATCAAAAATAGCTGCAGTACATCTGGGTCACGACACAAGTGCCAGCAATGACCATCTCCAACAGAATAAATCTGAGTGTCATCATTTGGTGTTCAATGATAATTCCATTGCTGGATCCTCCACAATGAACATGCCAGTGTTTAACATTGACCAATAACCGAACTGGACCAGCCATATGAAGTATTGTGACTGCCTAGCATGCCAGGAGTTAGGAACTCTGTGATGGGTAACTTGCATCCTATTTTCCCAAAGCCTGTCCACTATCTACAAGTCTGGAGTGTCATGGAACACTCTCCACTGCCTGGATCAATGCAGCCCCAACAACAGTCAACGAGCTTGACAAAGCAGCCTGCTGTTTGTCACCTAGTTCATCATCTTCAACATTTACTCCCTTAGGCAGGGTGCACCATCTACAAGATGTGCCGCAGAAACTTACCAAAACTCCTTCAACAGCACCTTCCAAACCAGCCATCTCTGCCACCTGGAAAAACAAGAATGGAGCACCAGCACTTTCAAGTTCCTTTCCAAGCCGCACACCACCTTAACTTCGAACTATATTGCCATAGCTCACTGTTGCTGGATGTAAATAGTGGAATCTTTTTTCCTAAAAGCTGTGTTGTAGAGACTGAAGTGGTTGAAGAAAAGCTGTTCACCACCACTTTCTCCAGGGAAATTAGGATGGGCAATGAAGACTGGCTTAGCCAGGAATGCCAACATCCTTTAAGATGGCGGTAGAGTAGGGCTTCTGAGCCTGGGGCTCGTCCACTCCGCCCGCTTTTCGTTTCTTTTACTTTTCTCCCTTCTCATTTTGTTTCTCTTTTGTTTTATTTGACTTACCCCTTGGCGAAGAGCTTGGTCCTGGCGGTGGCATTGGTGGTGGTGAGTAGGCCCAGCAGCGCGGACCCGAACGGGCCCATCAGCGTGGACCCCTGGCAGAGATGTTGGAGGCGAGTGTGGGCTCCCAGCAGTGCCGGTGTCCAGTGCGGATTCAATGGAGGAAGCAGTTTGAGTCGAGTTTGGGCCAGTGCGGTACCTGGCAGCATTGGTGGCGTCTGCATTGGCGAGGTCCGGCATTGGCATCGGTGTTGGCGGGGGGGCGCGAGATGGCACCAAAAAATGGCAACCTTCATACTGGCAGTGGTGGCACTGCAAAGGAGTGCCTGGCCCCCAAGCCCATGGCCCATGACTGAGCATTTAACAAGAAGGACCGTAATGTTGGACACTTTTTTCCTTTATTTCTTCATTTCTCTGCCTTTAAATTCTATGTTTTTTTTGTGTATTTTTCTGTTTCAAGATGGTGCCGGAGAGTGGCGACACTATACAACACTGTGCACACGGTATTTTTGTAACAAGATACACATGACATTAAAAAAATCAACTGAAAAATCCCGTGAATAAAGTAAGAGACGAAGAGTTTCTTCCCTGAAGATCATTACCCTTTGGAATTCTCTATAAAAGAGCATGGAAAATTGTTCATTAAATATAGTTGAGGCTAAATTATAGGATGTCGATATACACAGGAGCCAAGGATTATGGGGCGTGGCAGGTGGCTAAGTGGAGTAAAGGCGACAGTAAAATGAGTGCTGATCTTAATGAAGTTGGGGCATGTTGAAGAAACCAAATGGTCCACTCCTGCTGCTGTTTCTTATGTTCTCATATTAAACATTCTCTTTTGATTAAAGTGGTAGGCATTGCAAAATTCAATATGTACTTTATATTTTTTCGAACAAAAGACTGGGAGAATCTTCGAAAGAGGCTTAGAAATTAACAGTGGAGGTTGGACAATTTATGCTGTTGCATTATGCCCACATTTCTGAATTCTTTCCTGGTTTATGTTACTGTGGGTTTCAGCTTTTCAGCTTAGGTCAAGTCATTAGATGCTATGGCTTTTTGTGGAGACAAGAAATGGTTGCCATGGCAGGCAATGGTTGAGAGAACTCATTTAAAGTGACACAACTTTGGCTAGACTTTACTGAAGCTATAACGATGAAGAGTCCATGCCAGTCCTCATGCACTAACCAAGATAATGCATCATAGAGCAAGTAAATGACAACAATAGATTAAATTGTCACAGTCCCTTATGTAACTGCCAAATGCACATCAAGCACAGCAGGTTCTGATGTCTGAATCATATGTAGGACAGGTAGAATTTCTTTCAAATGGATAAAAGGTTTAGGATTTTCAGATTAAGTACTGGTACATTTTATTTCTGAACATGATATGTCATAACAGTGTGCGGCAGGAATTTTCTGATTATTGGATGTGCGATAAATTGGTGAGCATTAAATAAATACCTTCATCAGCTATGTCTTTTATTGACATCGGCAATGAAAAATAAAGCTGTAGAATGAGCAGAATAGGTTTTAGCAGTAGCGGCACTGCATGTCAATAGCACACCCAAGTGGTTAATGAAAATCTGCAATGTCACAAGTCGATGGTACAATTCATGTGACCAATAGTCATGAATAAATAATGGTATCTCTAGTTCATTTAAGGAAAGGCAGTGGACAAGTCTTCTGTGTGTTACAAATTTATTTCTGAAAATGTATTTATGTTGTTATGTCCGCTTTAGTACCAAATAAGTGTGGTGTAGTTGAATCAGTTGAGCATTTGATGCAAATCCAACAATTTCTGGGCTTGAGTTCTTGCAGGATTAACTCTGCTTTTCTTCTGTTGTGCATGGAGGGAGAGCAAGAACTGAATATACTGTTTGCCTTCACTGCAAAATATATGGATATTTATAGAGTCTTTAAAAATGTAATGTCCTGAAGTGCTTCACAAGAGCATTACAAAACGAAACCTGACATTGAATCATTTAAAATCATATTGAGACAGATAATCAAAAGCCTGCTCAAACAGCTAAAGTGAAAGCAGAATTATGAAAGAGAAAAGGGACAGGCAGGCAAGGCTAGTGGCAGAGGAGTTATGATTGGAAATTCCCAAGACGGCAGAATATGAGGTTAGCCCAAACCTCGGGAGGGTTGTGATGTTTGAGTAGATCATACAGATTGGAAGGGATGAGTTCATGGAGGAATTCAAAAACAAGGATGAGAATTCCGAGACTGAGTTCTAGCTTAACCAGCTGCCAAGGTAGACTAGCAAATACAGAGCCACATAATTTTGGATGATTTGAAGGATAGATCCTACGGGACGGAAGAGGTGATAGTGAGAGTCGAAACGAAGCCATTGCAGGTGGTTTCCTGGCTATAACTAGATAAGAGTAGAAACCGAAAGAACTGCGGATGCTGTAAATCAGGAACAAAAACAAAGTTGCTGGAAAAGCTCAGCAGGTCTGGCAGCATCTGTGAAGGGAAAAACAGAGCTAACGTTTCGGTTCCGGTGACCCTTCCTCAGAACTGTAGATAAGAATAGAACTAGGTGTCTGCAGACCCGCACAACTGGTTGATGGTGTGATCAGTTGTGTCAAATATTGCAGTACGTTGAGGGGAGGCAAGGAGAAAAAGTTTACATTTGCTGCAGGCACTGCTACTTGCATGCCAGACAGCATAAGCAGCGAGTGATAGAAGGGGAGTAGAGACAACCCTGGTAATTATAGACAGGAATACAGAGTACTGGGCTAATGGTAAGATTCTTGGTAGTGTGGATGAGCAGAGAGATCTCGGTGTTCATGTGCATAGATCACTGAAAGTTGCCACCCAGGTTGATAGCGTTGTTAAGAAGGCATACGGTATGTTAGGTTTTATTGGTAGAGGGATTGAGTTTCGGAGCCATGAGGTCATGTTGCAGCTGTACAAAACTCTGGTGCGGCCGCACTTGTAGTATTGCGTACAGTTCTGGTCACCGCATTATAGGAAGGATGTGGAAGCATTGGAAAGGGTGCAGAGGAGATTTACCAGGTTGTTGCCTGGTATGGAGGGAAGGTCTTATGAGGAAAGGCTGAGGGTCTTGAGGCTGTTTTCGTTAGAGAGAAGAAGGTTAAGAGGTGACTTGATAGAGACGTACAAGATGATCAGAGGATTAGATAGGGTGGGCAGTGGGAGCCTTTTTCCTCGGATGGTGATGGCTAGCACGAGGGGACATAGCTTTAAATTGAGGGGTGATAGATATAAGACAGATGTCAGAGGTAAGTTCTTTACTCGGAGAGTAGTAAGGACGTGGAATGCCCTGCCTGCAAAAGTAGTAGACTCGCCAACTTTGAGGGCATTTAAATGGTCATTGGATAAACATATGGATGATAATGGAATAGTGTAGGTTAGTTGGGCTTCAGATTGGTTTCACTGGTCGGCGCAACATCGAGGGCCGAAGGGCCTGTATTGCGCTGTAATGTTCTATGTTCTATGTTCAGAGCTATCCCACAACCAACTATCGGATCTAAGGTCTTGTAGCCCTGCCTACATTGTGAATGGTGATGGACAGTTAAACAACACACTAGAGGAGGAGTCTCCACAAATATCCTCATCATCAATGAAAGAAGAGCCCAACATATAAGTGTGAAAGATAAGGCTGAAACACGCGTAACAATCTTAAGCCAGAAGTGCCAAGTGGATGATTAATCTCACAGTCTTCCTGTGGTTCCCAGCCACAGATGCCAGTCTTCAGCCAATTCCATTCATTCCATGTGAAATCAGGAAAGAGTTGGAGGTACTGGATACTAAAGGCGATGGATCCTGACAACATCTGGCAATAGTACTGAAGACTTTTGCATCAGAACATGCTACACGTCTCGCCAAGCTTTTCCAGTACAGCTATAACACTGAAATCTACCTGATAATGTGCAATGTTGCCTAGATATGCCCTGTACACAAAGGCATGAAAAATCCACTCTGGGCAATTACCACCCCATCAGTCTCCTCTTGATCACCATTAAAATGATCAAAGGTGTCATCAAAGGTGCTATCTAGCAGCACCTGCTCAGTGATGCCCAATTTGCGTTCCGCCAGGGCCACTCAGCTCCTGAACTCATTATAGCCTTGGTTCAAACAGAGACAAAAGAACTGAATTCCAGAGGAGAGGTGAGAGTGACAGCCTTTGACATCAAGGCTGCATTTAACCAAGTATAGCATTAAGGAGCCCTAGCAAAACTGGGTATCAGAGGGCAAATTCTGTACTGGTTGGAGTCATACCTGAGAAAGGAAGATGGTTGTGGTTATTGGAGGTCAGCCATCTCAGCTCCAGGACATCTCTGCAGGAATTTCTCAGGGTAATATCCTAGGCCTAAACACCTTCAGTTGTTTCATTGCTATCATAAGGTCAACAGGTGATTGCACAATATTCAGCACCATTCGCGACTCCTCTAATACTGAAACCATCTATGTTCAAATGCCACAAGATTTGGGCAGTATCCAGGCTTGAGCTAACAAATGGCAAGTAACATTCGCTCCACACAAATGCCAGGCAATGACCATCTCCAGAAAGAGACAATCTAACCACTGCTCCTGACATTCAATGATATTACTGTTACTGAATTCCCCCACCATCGACATCCTAGAAGATTGCCATTGGCCGGGAACTCAAGTGGACTCACCATATAAACATAGTGGCTACAAGATCAGGCCAGAGGCTAGGAATTCTGCAGGGAGTAAGTCACCTCTTGACTTTGCAAAGCCTGTCCACCATCTACAAGTCATGAGTGTGATGTAATACTTTAACTTGCCAGGATGGCTGCAGCTCGAACAACACTCAAGAATCCAGGACAAAGCAGTTTGTTTAATTGCTCATCCACAAACATCCACTCCTTGTAACACCAACTCTCAGTAGCAGCAGTATGCACCATCTACAAGATGCACTGCAGAAATTCACCAAAGATCCTTAGACAGCACTGTCCAAACCCAAGTTTGTTTCCATCGAGGAGGACAAGGGCAGCAGATACATGGGAAAACTACTACCTACAAATACCGCTCCTAGCCACTGACCATTGAGACATGGAAATATATCATAGTTTCTTCACTGCCACTTGGTCAAAATCCTGGAATTCCCTCCCTAAAGGCATTGTTAGGCATCTAACTACAGCACGTGGACTACAGTTGAAGGCAGCGCACCACCACCTTTTTAAGGGCAACTAGGGACGGGCAATAAATGCTGGCCTAGCTAGCAATGCCTGTGTTCCACGAATGAATAAAAATAAAATCTTTGGTGTCTTTTAAACGAACTGTTTCTGTATTGTGGCAGGGTTGTAAAGATGGGCGTGGATTTGGGAGCTGACAAAACACTCAAGGATTTTGGGGCGGGAAGGGAGTTTGTAGATGGGTCAGGAGTTTGCAAGGATAAGGGCTCAATATTTAATCTCACAAGGAGAGGTTGATGATGTCTGATTTGAAGGAGAGGGGGTCAGAACTTCAGGATGCAGTAAAATTACTGGCTAAAGTTGGACCTAGTAGGAGAAGGTACGTGATTGAAATAGAGTTCAGGAAGCAACAAAAACAAAGTTGCTGGAAAAGCTCAGCAGGTCTGGCAGCATCTGTGAAGGAGAAAACAGAGTTAACGTTTCGGGTCTGGTGACCCTTCCTCAGAACAGGACGCAACAGGTGGGTTTTGTGGATAAATGCACTTTGTCATCAAGTGATAAGAGTACAACTAAAAAGATGCAACTTCTGGTCTAGGGCAGGAGAAAATTCTGCCCTGTGACTGAGATGAAAGGGGGCGAGGGGATGCAGCTGACCAAATGGACTCGATTTTTTTAGACATGTCCATGAGCTCCTGACAGTTGTTCAAGGCCTTGTTTTTTAAGATGAGAGTGTGTCCTCGTGCCACACGATCGTATGAGCATGCCAGTTATAGCAGCTGCTCCTCATTGATGAAGGTGGCTGCCAACATCCTCCTTAGTTCTAGGAACTAACAGGGTCCAGTGTGGTAGAGAAAAGCTACATCTGGGTCTAACTAGAAGAGTCTGTTATAGCTAACCAGAGTTAGCTTGTGCAGTTTGTTGCATCTGAGCAACTGGTTACAGATTACATTGATATGATAGAACATAGAACATAGAACAGTACAGGCCCTTCGGCCCACGATGTTGTGCCGAACTTTTACCCTAATCCTAAGGTCTATCTAACCTCCACCCCTACCTTATACTATCATCCGTATGCCTATCTAATAGCCGCTTAAATGCTCCTAATGAGGCCACTCCACTACCCTCTCTGGCAATGCATTCCATACCCCGATCACTCTCTGAGTAAAGAACCTACCTCTGACGTCTCCCCTATATCTACATCCACTCGCTTTAAAACTATGCCCCCTTGTAATAGCTAGCTCCACCCTAGGAAAAGGTCTCTGGCTGTTCACTCTATCTATACCTCAGATCATCTTGTACACCTCTATCAAGTCACCTCTCATCCTTCGTTGTTCTAAAGAGAAAAACCCTAGCTCTTTCAACCTTTCCTTGTAAGACCTTCCCTGCATTCCAGGCAACATCCTTGTAAATCTCCTCTGCACCTTTTCCAACGCTTCCACATCTTTCCTGTAATGAGGTGACCAGAACTGGACACAATAGTCCAGATATGGCCAAACCAGGCGTTTGTATAGCTGCAGCATAACTTCACGGCTCTTGAACTCAATCCCTCTATTAATGAAAGCGAACACACCATACGCCTTCTTAACAACTCTATCCACCTGGGTGGCAGCTTTCAGGGAACTGTGGACATGAACCCCAAGATCCCTCTGCTCCTCCACACTGCCAAGAATCTTTCGGTTAACCCTGTATTCTGCTTTCAAATTTGTCCTTCCAAAATGAATCACCTCACACTTTTCAGGGTTAAACTCCATCTGCCACCTCTCAGCCCAGCTCTGCATCCTATCAATGTCCCCTTGTAACCTAGAACAGCCCTCCGCACTGTCCACAACGTGACTCACCTTCGTATCGTCCGCGAACTTACTAATCCACCCTTCCACTCCTTCATCCAAATCATTTACAGTGACGGTTAGACAAATGTTTGGGGACCACCATATGTTAGGTCTCACTCCTTTGAGAGCTGAAGTTGTTCTGCCTAGAAACCTACAGGATATCATAATAGTGGGGGATACTTATGGCGATCCTCAATTTTAACTTTTGCATACCTGTATGCAACACTTGCTGGCCATATGGCTCTGGATACAAGAATCAGCAGCATATCCAAAGACCGTCATGTCAGATATTCACTCTATGTCTTCAATAACTGAGGGCCAGTTCCTGGGACTTGTTTTCACCAGAAACGTCATGCAAAAGTTCAGAAATTTTAGTCCATGAAACCTGAAATCAGTTTGATGTTTCCTTTCAGATAAGGACGATAGCTTTGCAGCAAGTGAGAGTCTCCATTACCACATGATTGATATCCCTGATCAGATTTATTACTGAGTTTGGATAACTTCAGTGTTGAGTCAGATAGCTGTTAATAATCTTGAAAATGTTTCCCAGTCTGAGCACTAACGGCTTTGTAATTCACACACACTGCAGATGCATTGGAGCTCAATACAAATTTGCTTGTGGATTAAATGGATTGAAGAGGGTCTAAGTATATTTATTTTGGATTATTATTTTCGTAATGACAGCCAAAATATTACGGGAGGCAGGGTTTGAAATGCTGAGAGATGGATCTGCCATTGCATATTGATCTATTACATCACCTGCAAAAACTAGCTGGAAAAAGATATCCATGATGACAAAGAACCTGCAATGAACTTTAAAATTGAACAAGGCAGTAAATCATTCTGAAAAATATAGTTGGAGGAAATATGTTGATGTCTCAAAAGGTTGAGAAGAGTTGTAACCACATAATTCAGATATGGGAAAGCAATCTGAAGCTAATGTTTGATGTTAAGAAGCAGATTCTGACATTCATTGTGAATGTTAGCAGAGAACAGACTGTGAGAGCTTTACCATTTCAGCAGAAGTTAATTGATTTGGAAGTTTTCTTCATAAAGACCTCATTCTGACTGTGACAGCACTAAACTAATGGAGGGATGACATTCCTTTTGTTATTTTTATGAAAAATGCAATCTTAATGCAAAAACTGAATTATGTTTTATTTAAAGAATCCAGGTACCTTTCTCTTGCAGCTATGAATCCTACAGGTTTCTGACAGAAAAATATGATGTTTTGGATTCAGTTTGCTGATCAGCTCCTGTGCAAGTCCTTGTTCACCTTTCATGTTTCAAGACTAATTGTGTTGATGGGAAGCCTCTCAGTTATTGTAAAAGCCTAGTGAAGGCCTTCCTTTTCAGTTTTCCCCCAAAATTGATGTAAAGAGCAGTTTTGATGATCAACAGTAATTTTCATTCACGCGGCACGTTCAACATTGCAAGGCATCCCAAGATGTTTCACAAGCATGTAATTAGATTTTAAAACATTGTCAGCAAGCCAAAAACAAGAGACATTACAATTGGTGACCAGAAGTTAAATAAAAGAAATAGGTTTAAAAGGTGCTTTAAAGGCCAAAAGGAAGAGAAACTGAGGAATGGAATTCTGGAATATTTGGCCACAAAGGCTGAAGCCAGGACTGCCAAATAGCAACACGAAGAAATTAGGGAATATACGAGGTGAGAATTGAAGGAATACAGGGTTCTTGGAGTTGCAGGGCTGAAGAGCACCATGGATGGATTTTGAGGTATCTAGACCTCAAGACCTCATTCTTCTTATAATCTGCCACCAGAAATCCTAGACGACTGAGTGATGTGACGATATGCTGTGATTACAAGATGTGCCAATTATGAGATTTTTTGGGTTCAAAATACGCCAAGGCTTCTTAACTCATAATTTGGTTCTGAGAAAGGGTCACCAGACCCGAAACATTAGCTCTGATTTTTTCTTCACAGATGCTGCCAGACCTGCTGAGTTTTTCCAGCAACTTTGTTTTTATTCTTGATTCACAGCATCCGCAGTTCTTTTGGATTTTATTTGATTGGTTAGGATATATTAGGTGTGTTTCTGTAATTTCCAAGGGAACAGTCCCTGTGAATGGCACAGCCCACTGGGAGCACTAGATGACAAAGTTGTGTGTGAGATGACAAAGTTGCCCTGAATGGCTATATGTTAGTTACATCTGTTACACCGATAACTGTGTTTATACCATTTTACATGTATGTTGGAGATGGAGGTATTAAGATAATTGAGAAAATAATATTGAGGTATTGAATTCCATAACTTCAGAAAATGTCCACATTACATGTGTTTTCCATTGTTTTGCCTTCTCATGCTTGTGTCTTGTTTGCTGTTAGTAGCGAAGGCCCATTCTCTCCTTTTCACACCTTAGTCAACAATGACATCCCATCTCTTTTTCGATAATTAACAACTTCATTGTCTTTTGCACTGCGCCTCTGCCTCCAAACATATTAAAAAAAAAACACTTCCAACACCTTTCAGAATTCTGAAGATGGGTTACTGGACTCAAAATGATAACTCTGTTTTCTCTCCAGAAATGTTGCCAGACCTTCTGAGTTTCTCCAGTGTTCTCCTTCTTTGTTTCAGATTACCACCATCTGCAGCATAGGATTGGAATGTTGGCATTTCTTTCGAAGGGAATCGTGTGTAAAAACAGGGATGTTTCACTGAAACTATACAAGGCTCTAGTCAGACCACAGCTGGAATACTGAGAACAGTTTGGGGCCCCTTATTGGAAGAAAATTATACTGGTATTGGAAGCCATGCAGAAAAGATTCACAGGGCTGATACCAGGACTGTTTTATGAGGAGAGGTTGAGAAAGTTGGGCCTGTATTGATTGGAATATAGAAGAATGAAAGCTAACCTTATTGAAACATACAGGACTCTAAGGGGGTTTGATAGGGTAGATGTGGAAAGGTTGTTTCACCTTTTGGGAGAGCCTAGGCTCAGAGGGCAAAATTTTAGACTAAGGGGTTGCTCATTTAAGACAGAGATGAGGAGGAAATTCTTCTCTCAGAGGGCTGTTGAGGCTGCGTCATGAATTACATTCAAGGCTGAGATGGATAGATTTTTAATCAATAAGGGAATCAAGAGTTATGAGGAAAGGCAGGAAAGCGGAGTTGAAAATGATCAGATCAGCCATGATCTCATTGAATGGCAGAGCAGATGCCGTGGGCTGAGTGGCCTACATCTGCTCCTCAATTTAGTGATCAGTATCAGCTCTCAGACAGGCCAAGTCGTGCAAGTGAAAATAGATGGGAGGCTGTTCAAATGTTTCAATCTGTTGCAGGATCCCAACAGCTGAGAGTGAGAGTGAAGAACGCAACGTCCCACTCAGGCCAAGCTTGGGACAGTTGTCTTTACATGGGTTATGGGATACCTCTTCCCAGAAGCCATATTTTGTTTTTTGCTGTTTTTTTGTGAGTGATTGATTTATTTATTGTCACATGTGCCAAAATACAGCAAAAAGCTTTGTTTATGAGTGGTACAGGCAGATCATAGTAAGCAAAGGATGTACAGATCAAAAAGATTTAGACGGAGGCATCCAGGTTGCATTGCACAGAGCGTGCGCTAGGTGAGATCAATGTTAGCAAGATCAGCATTATTTGAGGCTAGGGAGTCCATTCATCAGTCTGATAACAGCCAGGAAGAAGCTGCTCCTGAACCTACATATGTTCAATCTTCTGCCTGACAGAAGAGGTTGTAGGAAGTCATTACCGGGGTGCGATGGGTCTTTGATGTTGGCAGCCTTTCTGCAGTAGTGAGCCGTGTGAGTGGAGTCCCTGGATGGAAGGTTGGATTCCGTGATGGTCTGGGCTGTGCACACCACCTTCTGTAGTTTCTTATGGTCCTGGGCAGAGCAGTTGCCATACCAGGCCGTTATGCACCTGGACAGTACGCTTTCAATGGTGCATCTGTAGAAGTTGATGAGGGACCTATGGACAATCCAAATTTCCTGAGCTGTCTGAGGAAGAAGAGGTATTGTTGTGCTTTCTTGACTGTCGCATTTACATGGGAAATCCAGGACAGGTCGTCAGTTATCGTCACTCCGGGGAGCTTGATTCTCTTCACCCTCTCAACCTCAGTTCTGCTGATTTATTGGCCCACTGCCTGTCACTTTGCAACCCCTTTCTACTTTCTGATGCTCATTCCCCCTTTCCATTCAGCTGCCTTGGCCAACCTATCATGTGTAGTGGAGGCCAGTTCGCCTTACTTGACCATCAAACTGCTGCGAGCTGCTTCTCCATCATTCACAGCTCACTGAGACAATATGGTCGATATTGAGGCTTCTCAACTGCTGTGTTCTGGCAGTCATGCCAACATTAACATTCACCTCCAAAGCTTGAAATCTCCCAACTGCATCGAGCAGAGACTTTTTTTTAACCTTCTATTCAATGCTGTAAAGAAGGGTGATGAAAGGGTCCATGGTGTAGTTCTGCTCACTTCCTCCTGTTCGCTGCTACTTTGTTCTTCACATAGAAAGTGGAGAGCAGAGAAGCAAGAAGGTGTGTGTTTTGAGTGTCAGTGTGTGTGTCCGTGTGTGAATTAACACAGTATATCAAACAGCTCAGTTCAGTTGTAAACTTCCTTCATGTTTTAATTCATTCATGGGATGCAGGCCTGGCTGGCAAGCCAGCATTTATTACCTGGCCTTGAGAAGGTAATATTCGCAGAATTCCTACAATGTGGAGGCAGGCCATTCGGTCCATCATGTCCACGCTGACCCTCCAAAGAGCATTCCAGCCCGATCTATCCTAGCCCCATAACCCTGCATTTCCCATGCCTACCCTATCTAACCTACACATCCCTGGACACCATTGGCAATATAGCATGGCCAATCCACCTAACCTGCACATCTTTGGACTGTGGGAGGAAACCGGAGCACCCAGAGGAAAGCCACACAGACACAGGGAGAACTTGCAAACTCCACACAGTCAGTCGCTCAAAGGTGGAATCTAACCCAGGTCCCTGGTGCTGTGAGGCATCAGTGCTAATCACTGAGTCATCATGCCACCCTGGTAGTGAGCTGCCTTCTTGAACCACTGCAGTCTGTTTGCTGAAGCTGGACCCACAATGCCATTAGAGAGGGAATTCCACCGTTTCGACCCAGCGACACTGAAGGATCAGAGATCTATTTCCAAGTCAGCCTTGGAGGGGAACTTGCAGGTGGTGATGTTTCCATGGATCTACTGTCCTTGTCCTTCTAGATGCTGTTGGTCATGGGATTGGAAGCTGCTGTCTAAGGGCCTTAGCACATTTTCCCAAAAGGATTAACTAGTAATATGAAAACACGTGAATCTTGAAAATAAAGTACTTTATTTTCAACCTCAGTCTGGGTGTAAGGAAACTGTGCAGCTATCAGCATTCCTACCTTGGTAGACAACTTGAAGCTATGAATAATTCACCTCATTTGTCCCCGAGTCCTCTGTCTGTTGGAGATGGCATTTATTCTCGCAGTTAACTCCTGCCTAGCTGCTGTAGCCTTTGCAGTGCAGATGGAAGCCATTCAGGGCAAAAGATTAGTGATGTGTTGCGATCCTGAATCAGGCAACCAAATTTGTGTTACAATCAGGCAAGAGACCAATAACAGTTTTTGTTTAAGCATACAATGCGTGGGATCTCAGATGCTTGGTAAGCGACTAAATTCACAAGAATGCATCATTTTGAGCAAACAACAATAAACTGTACTGTTCTAACTCTGTATGGTAATGCAATCTGCAATATATGTGTAACTATATATAAAACTTACATCCAGAGATAACCTGAGATGAGTTTGGCTATCAGACAAACTAACATCCCACAGAGCATATTAAATAGCAAATGCAGTCAATGTGAATTCCACAAATTTCTCAGAAACACCTCAGGCATTATTGACTATGCTGGTCATTAAATCTCTTTAAAACTTTACAAGGGATTCAAATTCGCCTCTTTCAAGCCTGTAGCTTCAGCATTTGGGTTCGCCAGGGACCCGGGTTCAATTCCACCCTCGGGCGACTGTCTGTGTGGAGTTTGCACGTTCTCCCCATCTCTATGTGGGTTTCCTCCGGGTGCACCAGTTTCCTCCCACAGTCCAAAGATGGGCAGATTAGGTGGATTGGCTGTGCTAAGTTGCCCACAGTGCCCAGGGATGTACTGGTAGGTGGATTAGCTATGGGAAATGCAGGGTTACAGGGGGTGGGTCTGGGTAGGATGCTCTTCGGAGGGTTGGTGTGGACTTTATGGGCCGAATGACCTGCTTCCACTCTGTAGGGACCCTATAATACCTTCAAAAACCGTAACAGACTGCCTCACCGGACTGTTCATATCCTGGGTGTTCACTCCCGCGTTGGAGCTCTGTCCCTTTGCCTACTCATGGGGAGAGTTAAATTTTGACTGCATGCAGCGAGCCTCACAAAGCTGGTACACCCCTGCATTTCTCAGGGCTCAATCCTGCTCAACTGCTTCAAGCAAAAGCTGCTTGTGGGCTTTGTTCATTGAATCATAGATTCATAGATTCATATAGAAGAGGCCTTCAGCTCATCAAGGCTGTGCCACTAAAGCTGCACTAAATCTACGCTGGGCCCGCAGAATGTGATGACTTGGATATTAAGCCCGCATCACAAATACTTTTTCAAGTTTGTCAGGTTATCTGCCTCAACTACCCACCCAGGTTGTGTACTCCAGATGCCAATCACTCTCTAGGTTAAAAAAGGAATTCCTCAAGTCTCCTCTAAACCGCCTTTCACCTAGAAAATATGCCCAGTTGGTTTTTTAATTTAACTTATTCAACCTATTCTGAGCTGTTATTATACACCTCTACAGCAGGTGGAACTTGAACCCGGGCCTCCTGTTCCAGGGATAGGGACACTATCACTGAGCCACACGAAGGCCACTGTGCCCACCTGTTATTGGCTCTTGACTAAGGGCAATAGTTACTTTCTGTTTACCCTGTCCATGCCTCTCATACTCTTATACACCTCTATCAAGAGCCCCCTCAATCTTCTCTGCTTCAAAGGAAACCACCTGAGTTTATTCAGCCTCTCTTCATTGTTGAAATGCTCCGTCCCAGGCAAAGAATACTGGTGAATTTCCTCTGCACCCCTTCCAGTGCAATCTCATTCTTCCTATAGTGCAGAGATCAGAACTGCACACAGTACTGGTTCACAGGCTTCTTCCCTCAACTCCCAGGATATATCACGAGATGTGTGCCAACACTGAGCTGCACCTACCAGCTCCCATTACGTCTCCTGAGTCTAGTTGCTATCAAATAGCTCTTGGGACTTCTTCCTGAGATCCAGCTGAGCTTTCAGCTGCCTTCTCAGCAGCACAGGTAGCATACCCAGTTTTCCAGCATGGAGACGTTCCTTTCTATTTCCCACTCTTGCCCCTCCTCCATCTACTCCCTCTCTCTCACGCTCTTGTTTCTCTCTCACCCCTTCTTTCTCTCCCCATTCTCTTTCTCTTTCCCCTTTTCTGTCTTACTCCCCACGTCACTCTCTATCCTCTCCTCTCTCTTCCCTCTTCTCTCTCTCTCCTCCTTCTCTCTGTGTCTTGCCCCACTTCTCTGTCTGCCTTGCTTTTCTCTTCGCCCTTCTCTCTCTCTTCCCCCTTTTCTGTCGTTCTTTCCCGCGTCACTCTCTATCCCCTTCTCTCTCTTCACTCATCTCTCTCCCTCCCCGCTTCTTTCTCTCTCTTCCCATTTTCACTCCTCTTTTTCTTTCTGTCTCTCCACTCTCTCCATGTTCTCTCATTCCCCCTTCTCTCTCTCCCGCTTCTCTTTCTCTCTCTCACCAAAAATGGGACACAAGACCATTCAATAATTTATCCTATCAACTGAGGTAAATTATGTCAGAGTGGTAGCTTAGAAGCTAAGATTGCATTCAAAATGATCAGCTTGTTATGTTATTTTGTGGTTGGTTGGCTCGCCGAGCTGGTTCGTTGTTCCGCAGATGTTTCATTACCCTGCTGGGTAACATCATCAGTGCAGCCTCCTATGAAGCACCATTGTGTTTTTCCACCTGTTATTTAAACTCTGGTGTCCATTGAGCCGGATTACCCCACTTCCGGTTTTCCTTCGCAACTGAGTGTATATAGGGTCTAGCTCTATGTGTTTATTGATGGCTTTCTTTGTGGAGTACCGGGCTTCTAGGAATTCCCATACTTGCCTCTGCTTCGCCTGTCCCAGGATCCCGGTGTTGTCCCAATTGAATTGGTGGTTCTCCTTATCCACGTGGATGGAGATGAATGAGTATTGGTCGTGTCTTTTTGTTGCCAATTGACGTTCGTGTACCCTTGTTGTTAATTTCCTTCCTGTTTGTCCGATGTAGTGTTTGTCGCTGTCTATGCAGGGAATCTTGTATATGACATTGGTCCTGTCCATAGCGGGTAACGGGTCTTTGGTTTGAGTGAGCAGTTGGCATAGGGTTGATGTGGGTTTGTGTGCTACTCTGATGCCCAGTGGTCGTAGGAGTCTTGTGGTCAGTTCAGATGTGTTCCTGATGTAAGGTAGCGTGATGAGTGTGTCAGGCCGTGTAGTATTTCCCTGTTGTCATGTGTGTGATAGGCACTTTCTGACCCAGTTTTTAAGGTATCCATTGTCTTTGAATACTTGGAAGAGGTAGTCTTCCTCTTCTTGGCGTAGCTCTGTGCTGCTGCAGTGTGTTGTTGGCCGTTTAATGTTCGCACGCAGCTTCGTTCGTGTGTGTTAGGGTAGTTGCTGTTGAAATTCAGTACTTGGTCAGTTATTACATTATGTTATGTTATTACATTACTGTTACAATCAATGTGTCTCCTTTGAAAGGAGAACGCCCTTGGATTCTGAAGAAAACAGTTCCTCTCGACTGTGCTTCCTCTCAGAGGAGCTTCCAAATAAGCATCAGAGAATGCAGCCGACAAATTTCTTCTAAACAGACAGTCCTTTTCCTTGCTGCATTTGTTATTTTCCCTTTGTGAATAACAGTTTCATGCAATCCCCAAGGACATGACCCACTCCAGGTTGGGACATGGTTCTGTATGCACATAGAATCTCATTGAAGAACCAGGCTTTTGGGCCCAATTAGTCTAGATGCTGCTCAATCTCAGGAAATCCTACAACAATGTCCCCGGTGAGGTTTCAGCAATTTAGGAGCTCACTCATTTGTATTACACTTTTATGTCTCCCCCACAAAACAAAACAATGTACCGACCAATATTACCTGTAGGACACTGAGCAATATTTTTAAATGACAGTAAAAGAAACAAAATGGAAGCCTTCCACTTCTGAATAGTAGTCATTGGACTTGACTCATCAAAACTATTACACATATTTGTTTGGAATGTCTTTCAGCTGAGGTAATGAGTGTACAAAATGGACAGGTCATGGTGATCTGTCAGTAACCAAGTGCTTTCTTCTGCAAAACGGCGATTGTATTCCTTTAATAACATCCTTCTTTCCAGGTTGAGTGTGGTGACCATGGTAACCTGCTTTGCAAAACTCAGGTGTAAATTGAAACAAGTTGGTAATCTTCAATGGAGTTTTAATCTTGAAACACTACTGTAGCATACCAAGCTGAGGAGATATGCAGCCTGTTTTAACATCTTAAATGCGTGAGAGAAGGTAATCCTCATAATTGTCAATAAGGCACTTTTCAGTAATGCAGAGTCATAGAGTTATACAGCACAGAAACAGACCTTTGGTCCCACTTGTCCATGCCAACCAGGTTTCTCAACTAAACTGGTCCTGTATGCCTATCTTTTGCTGGCTTTCCAAGGGCTTTGGATGTGTCTTGTACAGGTGATCACTCAGTCTGGTCATTGGGTGACTTGAGTTTCTGCAGTAATGTTTCAAAAAAAAACTCAGTGGAGCAGAAACATAACGAAGTATTTACAACACAGAAAGTGTCCAACGGGTCTATACTGATGTTTCTGCTCCATATGAACTTGCACCCACTCATCTTCATGAGAACCCCACATTATATTGTTCTCTTCCTTTTTCACTCACCTGCTGTCTAGTTTTCCCTGAAATGCACCTCTGCAATTTGCCCCTATAGCACCTCTGGTAGCAAGTCTGCATTTTAGATACTGACTAGCTCACCAAACAGGACTACTTACGTGTCAAACAGCATAAGCAGCAAGTTATAGACAGAGCTCAGCGATCCCACAACCAAATGATCAGATTTAAGCTCTGCAGTGCTTCTGCATCCAGTTGTGAATGGTGGCGGATGATCAAACAATGCACTGTAGAAGGAGGCTCCACAAGTATCCCCATCCTCAATGATGGAAGAGCCTAGCACATCCGTGCAAAAGATAAGGCTGAAGCTTTTGCAGAAATGCTGGGTGGACGATCCATCTCGGCTTCCTCCAGTGACCCCCAGCATCACAGATACTCGTCTCCAGTCAATTCAATTCACTCTACGTGATATCAAGAAACAGTTGGAGATGCTGGATACTGCAAAGGCTATGGGCCCTGACAACATTCCGCCAATAGTACTGAAGGCATGTGCTCCAGAACTTGCCTCTCCCCTAGCCAAGCTGTTCCAGTACAGTTACAACACGAGCATCTACCTGATAATGTGGAAAATTGCCCAAGTATGTCCTGTACACAAAAAGCAGGACAAATCCAAACCGGCCAACTACCGCCCCATCAGTCTCCTCTCGATCATCAGTAAAGTGATGGAAGTTGTCGTCAACAGTGCTATCAAGCAGCACCTGCTCAGCAATAACCTGCTCAGTGACGCCCAGTTTGGGTTCCGCCAGGGTCACTCAGCTCCTGATCTCATTACAGCCTTGGTTCAAACACGTATATGAGAGCTGAATTCCAGAGGTGAGGTGAGAGTGACAGCCCTTGATATCAAGGCTGCATTTGACCAAGTGTGGTATCAAGGAGCCCTAGCAAAACTGGAATCAATGGGTATCAGGGGGCAAACTCTCTGGTGGTTGGAGTCATACCTGAGACATAGGAAGAGAGTATCATAGAATCCCTACAGTGTGGAAGCAGGCCAGCCAGCTTATCGAGTCCATACCATCCCATGTGGGACGTAACCGGAGTCTCCAGAGGAAAATTATGCAGACACGGGGAGATTGTGCAAACTCCACACACACAGTCACTAGAGGCTGGAATTGAACCTGGGTCCCTAGTACTGTGAGGCAGCAGTGCTAACCACTGAACCACCATACTGCCCTGTGGTTGTGGTTGTTGGAGGTCAGTCATCTCAGCACCAGGACATCTCTGCAGGAGTTCCTCAGGGTAGTGTCCTAGGCCCAACCATCTTCAGCTGCTTCATCAATGACATTCTGTCCATTATAAGGTCAGAAGTGGGGATGTTCGCTGGTGATTGCACAATTTCCAGCACCATTTGTGACTCCTCAGTTACTGAAGTAGACCATGTTCAAATGCAACAAGATCTGGACAATATCCAGGCTTGGGCTGACAAGTGGCAAGTAACATTAGCACCACACAAATGCCAGGCTATGAGCATCACCAATAAGAGACAATCTAACCACCGTCCCTTGACATTCAATGATGTTACCATCCCTGAATCCCCCACTATCAACATCCTGGGGGTTATCATTTACCAGACACTCAACTGGACTCACCACATAAACATAGTTGTTGCAAGAGCAGGTCAGAAGCTGGGATACTGCAGTGAGTAACTCATCTACTAATCTACAAGCCACAAGTTGGCAGTGTGCTGGAATACACCCCATTTGCCTGGATGAGTGCAGCTCCAACAACACTCAAGAAGCTTGACACCAACTGGGGAAAAGCAGCTGCCTGATTGGCATTACATCCACAAACATTCACTCCCTCCACCACCAACACTCAGTAGCAGCAGTATGCACCATCTGCAAGATGCACTGCAGAAATTCACTAAAGATCCTCAGACAGCACCTTCCATACCCACGAACACTTCCATCTAGAAGGACATGAGCAGCAGATACATGGGAATGCCACCACCTTCAAGTTCCCTTCCAAGCCACTCACCATCCTGACTTGGAAATATATCACTGATCCTTCACTGTCACTGGGTTAAAATCCTGGAATTCCCTTCCACAATGGCAACCTATGGAAGGACTGTAGAGGTTCAAAAAGGGAGCTCACCATCACCTTAAGGACAAGTAGGGACGAGCAGTGAATTCTGGCCAGCCAGCAGCACCCAGATCCTACAAATAAATAAAAAAAATCCTTCTGAATCACCTAATGGATTGATTAGGGGCTTGTTTACATTCATGCTGCCTAGTTTTCTTCTAGCCTCCAAGTGGAATTATCACAATCTTTTTGCTTGTCCATTAAGGCAAAGCTGAACCCATTCATTATTCGGGGTAGGCTACATAAGTAATTGCTGAGACTGATCTGTGCCCAGAACGTTCTGCTACAAATAGAACAGGATACAGCAGATGATTCCAGTTCGGATGAGATGCTAGCTCAGGTTTTCCTTTCCGTGTGCTTTCTCTCCACCTGTAACATGCACTAGTTTTCAAAGGAGCAGGTATAGCAACCCTTGAAAAGATTCTCCCAGGACTCAAAGTCCACATAAAAAGTCCTAAATTAACTCTTTGTCCTTGTATCACCTCCTATGCCACCATGAGAACTGAGTCTAGACACACTCTCTGCGTTGAAGATTCACTGTGCTAAGCAAGTGTCAGTGTTCTGGCCACATGACCAGTCAAACTCAGTGATGACTGTCTCAGTTAGTTGTGATGCTTCTATGTCTTCTTGATATCCAGCCTATCAAACTGTTTCGATACTGCTATACCTGCTCCTTTGAAAACTAGCACATATTACAGGTGGAGAGAAAGCATGTGGAAAGGAAAACCTGACCTAGCATCCCATCCGGACTGGAGTCATCGGCTGTATCCTGTACTATTTGTAGCAGAACGTTCTGGGCACAGATCAGTCTCAGCAATTAACTACGTACCCACTCCCTAACACCTCGAATAATGAATGGGGCAGCATTAATGTAAGCAAGCCCCTAACGAGTCCATTAGGTGATACAGGAGATTTCATTTTCCATTCATTTGTGGAATGGAGGGCAATGGGGAATACACTGAATGACTTGGACTCCATAGACCTCTACAGCAACGTGTTTCACAGATTCACCACCCACAGGCTGAAGAAATTTCTCCTCATCCCTTCCCTTCCCCTTCCCAGGCCCCCTCAATCTCTATTTTGAGATTGCCAACATCTGCATTGGCCAATCCTTGGCTTTGCACATTTTCATGCCATAGCCTTGAGCTGTAAAGTTAGACATGACTGTCTAATTTTGATTTTGGCTAGCATAGACGTGACCAGGCAAATGGCCTCCTAATGTGCTGTAGATTTTCTATGTTTCTTTCACGTCACCCTCTGAGTCTTGAGAAATGATTTTCAGCCTGTTCAAAATTTAAGACAGATAAAACCTTTCAATTCTGGTATCATTCTGATAAATCTATATTTTATGTACCTTTTCCAATGCCATTATGTGGCTTTATATATTCCTGCCAGCTAATGTATTTTTATGCTGAAGAAGGTTCTGAAGAAGGGTCACTGGACCCGAAACATTAACTCTGCTTTCTCTCCACAGATGCTGCCAGACCTGCTGAGTTTTTCCAGCATTTTCTGTTTTTGTTTCTGATTTCCAGCAAATGCAGTTCTTTTGTTAAGGATAGAAATCTGGACCGTGCTTTCTGTTCATCCTAGTCTGAACAGGTACAGAAGTCACTGGAAAAACTCTGCAGGTCTGGCAGTACCTGTGGAGAGAAAACAAAGTTAATGCTTCGAGTCCAATGACGCTTCTTCAGCGATAGGTATATTTGGGAATTTTGCATGCTTTGAATTTTGATAAAGTCGAACTTTTGTGATGACTTTGGGAATAATGAGGCTTGATTTCCACAGCACTACCCCAATGAGAGATGACCTTACCATAGCCACGAATGAGAGTTGGCTGAATGATGGGCAGGATGCTCAGCTCAGCATTTCCTGATTGAAGGGCATTCAGATGAGAAAGAGCAGGGAGATTAGAGGAGGGTGGGTTTGCAAAATTGATCAACAAATCAACCTTTGCGGTGAATAAGGGATCATGTCTTGGAAGGATTGACAATCGAAACAATGTGGACAGAAGTGAAAAACAAAAAAGGGCTAAACAGACTGTTGAGAGGATCAAATACGTAATGAAAGTTTAGAGATCTTTAAGGAATGTAAGGCAGTAATAGGGGATTTTAACTATCCAAATATTAGCATTTAACAAGAAGAACATGTAAAGTTGGACACTTTTTTTTGTTTTTTTCTTCATTTTCTCCCTTTATATTCCATGTTTTGGTTTATTTTTCTGTGATTTAAGATGGCACCACAGAGAAGCATCACTATATAACACATTTCACTGTATTTTGTAACAAAATACATGTGACAATAAATAAATCCAATCTCAAATCAAACTCTTCAAGGTGCACAAATTAGTGACACCTTGTGGCAGAAGGTATGTAACTTTTTTCTTTTATTTCAGCGAAAATGAAACAACTTTTGATTTTTTTTTCCATTTTTGATAGAGCCTCATTAATGTACAAACTAAAACAAATTCAGACATTTAATAATCCAGACAATTGTTCATAATATGTTTAAAACTAAACTGTAGCAATCAGTTAATCGTCCTGCTTTGTGAATTTAAACAGTGGTGTCAATTTTCCATTGGCTGTAATCTGGTAAATGGAAACATACCAAAGCTGTTCACATTCTGTTTACAGCCCTTCCCCCTCCCTTCCCCATTCACAGGTACCTTGATATTTGGGGTCCCTATGTTTGCCCAAGAGCACAGATTTATCTAGAACTCAATACTGAAGCTGTTTCCACGCTGTTGTCTTGAAAGGACTTCTCTCAAAATACCTTACAAACCCTATGGGCACTATTGAACATCAGCTGGAAGGATCTGATCTGGGGCGGCACATTGGTTAGCACTGCTGCCTTACAGCATCAGTGACCTGGGTTCAGTTTTACCATTGAATGACAGTCTGTGTGGGGTTTGCACGTTCTCCCCATGTCTGCCTGGGTGTGCTCCCACAGTCCAAAGATGAAGTGTGTTTATTTCAGTGCAGGGAGTCGGCAGATGAGCTTAGAATTTGGATCTGTACATGGGCCTGTGATGTTGTGGCCATTACAGAGACTCGGTTGAGAGAGGGACAGGACTGGCTGTTCAATGTTCCAGGGTTTCGTTGTTTCAGATGAGATAGAGAGGAAGATAAAAGAGGTGGAGAAGTTGCATTACTAATCAGAGAATGTTACATCTGCAGTCAGAGAGGACATGCTGGAGGGCTCATTCACTGAGGCAATATGGGTAGAGTTCAAAAATAAGATGGGTGCAATTGCTCTGATAGGAATATGCTATATGCCTCCCAACAGCCACTGACAGATTGAGGAACAAATATGTAGGCAGATTATGGAAAGGTGCAATAAAAACAGAGTTGTCATTGTGGGGGACTTTAACTTCCCCAATATGGACTGTGACTCCCTTAGAGCAAGAGGTTTAGATGGGGCAGAATTTGTGAAGTGCATCCAAGAGGGTTTCTTGAAACAGTAAGTGGATAGTCCAACCAGAGGAGGGGCCATACTGGACCTTGTATTGGCTAATGAGCCTGGCCAGGTGACTGACCTTTCAGTGGGAGAGCATTTTGGTAACAGTGATCACAACTGCTTAAGTTTTAAGATAGCTATGAACAAGGATAAGTCAGGACCTTGTGTGAAAGTACTAAATTGGGGAGGGCAAATTACATTAGTATTAGGCCGGAGCGAGGGAGTGTTAATTGGGAGGAGCTGATATCAGACAAGTCCACATTTGACATGTGGGAACTGTTTAAAGACCTGCTGGGGAGAGTTCAAGACCGGCATGTTCCAGTAGGGAGGAACGATAAGGATTGCAAGGTAAGGGACCCTTGGATAATGAGGGAGGCTATGAATTTAGTTAAAAGGAAAACAAAGCATATGCAAGGTTTAGGAAGCTGAAATTGGTATTAGTGCCCATGAGGAATATAAGGAAAGCAGGAAAGAACGCAAGCAGGAATTAGGAGAGCAATAAGAGTGCATGAAATGACTTTGGCAAGTAGGGTTAAAG
Organism: Rhincodon typus; assembly: GCF_021869965.1. Classification (NCBI taxonomy): domain Eukaryota; kingdom Metazoa; phylum Chordata; class Chondrichthyes; order Orectolobiformes; family Rhincodontidae; genus Rhincodon; species Rhincodon typus. Next base: position 15,251,143 of record NC_063333.1, read on the forward strand.
AGAATCCCAAGGCATTCTATGGATATATTAAAAACAAGAGGATAACTAGGGAGAAGGTAGGACCACTCAAAGATAAAGGAGGGAACTTGTGCTTGGAGTTGGAGAATGTGATTGAGATCCTAAATGAGTACTCTGTACTAGTATTCACCCAGGAAAAGTATATGGACGATTGTGAGATTTGTGTGGAGCATGCTAATATGCTAGGGCATTTTGAGATCAAGAAAGAAGTGGCGTTGAATCTCTTGAAGAGCATTAAGATGGATAAGTCCCCAAGGGCCCAATGGTATCTACCCCAGGTTATTGAGAAAGGCAAGAGAGGAGATTGCTGGGGCCTTGACCAAGATCTTTGTATCGTCGTCAGCCACTGGAGAGAGTCCTGGAGAACTGGTGAGTGGTTAATGTTGTTCATTTGTTCCAGAAGTGAAATAGGGATAATTCAGGAAACTACAGACCAGTGAGTCTCGCATCGGTGATTGGGAAGCTATTGGAGAGAATTCTTGGGATAGCATTAACGCACATTTGGAAAAGCATGGCCTAATTAGGGACAGTCAGCATGGCTTTGTGCAGGGCAGCTCATGTCTTACTGATTGGATGGAATTTTTCAAGGACATGACAAAGGCAATCAATGAGGGTAGTGCAGTGGATGCTGTTTGCATGGTTTTTATTAAGGTTTTTGACACGGTGCCTTCTGGTAGGATCGTCCAGAAGATTAAGATGCATGGGACCCATGGTGACTTGGCCACGTGAATTCAGAATTGGCTTACCCATAGAAGACAGAGGGTATTGGTAGAGAGGTGTTTTTCAGGCTGGAGGTCCATGACCAGTGGTATTCCACAGGGATCCATTCTGGGACCTCTGTTGTTTGTGATATATGTAAATGACTTAGATGAAAATGTTGCTGGGTGGGCTAGTAAGTTTGCAGATGATACAAAGAACAGTGGAGTTATGGATAGTGTAGAAGGTTGTCAAATGATACAGTTGGGTATAGATCAGTTGCATACATGGGCGGAGAAATGGCAGATGGAGTTTAATCTAGGTAAGTATGAGGTGTTGCACTTCGGGAGATCAAATGTTAAGGAAAAGTGTACAGTTAATGGCAGGACTCTTAAGAGCATTGATATACAGAGGGATCTTGGGGTTCAAGTTCATAGCTCTCTGAAAGTAGCCACACAAGTAGATAGGGTGGTAAAGAAGGCATATGGCATGCTTGCGTTTATTGGTCGGGGAATTGAGTACAAGAGTTAGGATGTCATGTTACAGCTGTATAAGACTTTGGTTAGGCCATACTTAGAGTATTGCATTCAATTCTGGTCACTACATCACAGAAAGGATGTGGAGGCTTTGGAGAGGGTGCAGAAGAGGTTTACCAGGATGCTGCCTGGATTAGAGGGTATGAGCTATAAGGAGAGGCTAGAAAAACTCAGGTTGTTTTCTCTTGAGCGGCACAGGCTGAGGGGAGACTTGACATGAGTCTATAAAATTATGAGTTGCATAGATAGGGTTGACGGTCAGAATCTTTTTCCTAGAATTGAAATGTCTAATACCAGGGGTCATGCATTTAAGGTTAAAGGGGGAAGGTTCAAAGGAGACGTGAGGGGCAAGTTTTTCACACAGAGTGTGGTAGGAGTCTGGTATGCACTGCCTGGGATGATGATGAAGGCAGATACGATAGGGGCATTTAAGGGACTTTTAGATAAGTACATGAATATGCAAGGAATAGAGGGATACGGGCCAAAGGCAGGCAGAAGGGATTAGTTTCATTTGGCATCATGTTTGGCACAACATTGTGGGCCAAAGCCCTGTTGACGGGCTGTGCAGTTCTATGTTCTACATTCTATGTATGGGTTAGGTGGATTGGCCATGGGAGTATGGGGTTACAGGGAGAGGGTGAGGGAGTGTTCCGGGTGGGATGCTCTTTGGAGGGTTGGAATGGACTTGATGGCTGAATGGCCTGCTTCCACACTGTAGGGATTCGATGAATTTAGCTGGCCTGTAGAGTTGAGCTCTTAAGTCAGTGTTGGGTTGGTACTTATCTGGGTTGGATTTGTCCTGGTTTTTGTGGACAGCACATAGCTTGGCATATAGCACATGATCGGGGAGATGCCAGTGTTGTAGCTGTAATGGAACTTCTTAGTGGAGTTGCAGCTAATTTTGTAACACAAATTTACAGGTCTTCAGTACTATTTCCAAAATATTGCCAGGTCTGATAACCTTTGCAGTGCCTTCAGCCATTTCTTGATAACATGTGGAATGGATTGAATTGGCTGAAGACTGGCATCTGTGATACTGGGAATATCTGGAGGAAGCCAAACTGGATCATCAGCTTGGTACTTCTGGCTGAAGCTTGTTGCAACTGTTCCACCCATGCCTTTTGCACTCACGCTGGGCTCCTCCATCATTGAGAATGGGGATATTTATGGAGCCTCCATCTCTTGATAGCTTTTTATATTCACTCACCACATTCACAACTGGATGTGGCAGGACTGCAAAGTTTAGATCTGATTCATTAGCCGTGGAATTGCCCAATCCTGTATAGTACATACTGCTTCCACTGTGTGGTCTCAACCAAAAAGGATCAGCATATAGAAACCAGGAAGTTTCCAGCCTATGTTTAATGTGATGTCATGACTGCGCATGGGGTCTTGGAGTCAATGTTGAGGACTTCTAGGGCATATCTTTCCCAACTGTACAGACCTGTGCCACCGGTCTTGGTGGGCCTCTCTTGTTGGTGGAGCAGGACAAAACCCAGTAATAGTGGTGTCTGGGACCTTGTCTGCAAGGTATGATTCTTGCATGAGGAAGACTGATTTTGTCAGACAGTTTCTTGCCTAGTCCTTTGGACAGCTCTCCCATTTGAGGCACAAGTCCTGAGACATTAGCAAGGATTGGCGATTGATTGGGTGCTAGGCCAGTGCCTTTTGACAGAGCAAACCAATTGTCATCCTGTATCCAGGATTCCTAAACAGTTGAAATGCACACCAGACAAAGAGAATGTTGGCAGATTGTTAGCTAGAGTCACTGGAGTGAGGTGAGAGCTACTAAGGACAGCTCCAAGATAGCCACCTCTCTAACCAATCAGTTATGGATGGAGTTGGCTGAGGAAACCAGTAGGAGTGTGCTCCCTTCAATGTGGAGATAGTTTATTCTGGGGATCTGGGACCAGACGAAAGCTATGACAAGTGAATGGAGTTTGACTTCCTACAATCTGACAAACCCAGCGTTCTCCTCCACAGCATCCTTCGGGTCAACACAACCTTTGCTCCGTGTACCCACCTCTGAGCCAGTCAGCTGTTGTGCCAAAACCCAGCCTCCTTCTTCTTGGTGCCCTTTTATGCCCAAGTCTCACCATGACCCTCCACAAATGGCACCCTTCTCTCGTTTGCACATTATTATGAGTACTTGTCCTTTCAGTAAGTGTGTGATGTTGTCTCCTGCGAGGAGAGAAAGCGGAGAGGTGTGAGACCAAGAGGGAGCATGAATATCCAATTGCTGACACTCTGTTGGCCAATGTCAGTACATGCCCAATTTGGTCCAGTATGAAAGAGGTAGTGTTTCAAGTGAACAAAATGTTGCAGAAAACTCCCATAACAGTTGTAGCCTTTTGAAACACTGTGGTTCAGACATTGATGAAGAAGCTGATCCTGTGCTCATCAGCTTCACTACAAAATCTCCCACCAGTCAGGCATTTGCCTTGAAGACCCTGTTAAGTTGCAGTTTAAGATCTGAAAACAAGTGATTGAGAAATCCAGTATTCAGGGAGAAAACAATTAATGATTGAATTGACTTATCTGATAGTTCCAAGGGGCATCCTCGCTTGCTTTCACTCTCACCCCGTGGAAACCTACCAGAAGGCAGGATCACCTTCAGTACAGCAGTGAAAACACCTGCCAGTCGTGGCTACTGACTACAATTGATCAGTAAAAAGGCAGTTGTACATGTGCTTAACTAAGCCTATGTTTCACAGCCTATGGCAGTTAATCCTTCCGGTCTAATTCTACCACCAGCGTTGTAAATTGTATGTTATCTTTCTGTGACTTAATTATTCAGTGCTTGTTTTATTTGCATTCTGGCATGGAATATTGAACCTCTAACTCACACAAGTATTTTATGTGCTTTTCCAGTTGATTTTCTGATTATTGATATCAACATTCATTCACTGCCACTTGTGGGGTAATTCACAATTGATCAATAAATTTGCTGATGGTACAAAAGTTAGTCGGGTGGTGAATAGTGAGGAGGATACTCTTCGACTACAAGGTGGGCTGGCCGATTGGCTACCAATGGAATTCAATTCGGATATATGTGAGTGTTGCAATTACGGAGGACCCCCTGGGAAGCAGTGAGGATTGGAGGGACCTTGGTGTGCACGTATACCAGTCCCTTAAGGTATTGGGACAGGTAGATAAAGTGGTTAAAAAAAGGCATTTGATATACTTAGATAACACAGTGTGGAGCTGGAGGAACACAGCAGGCCAGGCAGCATCAGAGCAGCAGGAAAGCTGACGTTTCGCGTCGGGACCCTTCCCGACCCAAAACGTTAGCTTCCCTGCTCCTCTGATGCTGCCTGGCCTGCTGTGTTCCTCCAGCTCCACACTGTGTTATCTCTGACTCCAGCATCGGCAGTTCTTACTATCTCTGACTTGACTTGATATACTTATAATATGTATTATTTGAGACATAGTCTAAGAGCGGGGAGTTTATGCTCGAACAATGTAAAACATTGGCTTGACCACAGCTAAAGTGCACAATTCTGGAAACCACATTATCAGAGGGACGTGATAGCACTGGAGAGGTGGCAGAGGAGATTTACCAGGATGTTGCCTGGGCTGGTGAGTTTATGAAGAGGGATTGGACAGACTGGGGTTGATTTCCTTAGAGCAGAGGAGATTGAGAGGGGACGCTATTAAGATATAACAAATTATGAGGGGCATACACCGAGTAGACAGAAACCTTTCCCCTTGATGGAGGGATCAGTGATCAGGGGGCATAGATTTAAGGAAATGGGCAGAAGGTTTAGTAGAGGTGTGAGGAAAATCTTTTTTACCCAGAGGGTGGTGGGAATCTGGAACACACTGCCTATAAGGATGGTAGGGGCAGAAACCCTCGTACCTTTGAAGAAGTATTAGATGTGCACCTGCAGTGTCAAGGCTTGCAAAGCTATGTGCTGGAAAATGGGATTAGAATAGTTAGCTTGTTTTTGACTGAAGTGATTACGATGGGTTGAATGGCCTTTTTCAGTGCTTTAGATCTCTATGAAAAATTAACAAAGTGGATTCATACTACCTAAAGCAGTGCACCAAAGTATGTTTGCTGATCCTCTGTATTTTTCCCTGATGTCACCTCATATACTGATATGGTTTGTAAACTAAAGCTTGGGCAGAATTTAGCTTAATGTCATTATCGGAGGGATGTGATTGCACTGGAGAGGGTGCAGAGGAAACTAGCCACAATGTTGCCTGGGATGGAAAGTCTCAGTTATGAGGAGAGACTGGATAGGCTGGGTTTATTTTCCTCATCAGAGCATGGCGGGGGGAGGGGTGGAGATCTGATTGAGCTATGCAAAATTGAGAGGCATGGACAGTAGATTGTGAGAGTCTTTTCCCCACGACAGATGTGTCTAAGACCAGAGGCCATAGGTTTAAGGTGAGCGGTAAGCGGTTTAGAGGAGATTTGAGAAAATGTTTCCACCCGGAGGATGGTAGGAATATGGAACGATGGTAGGAATATGGGTGGTGAGGGCAGGTGATCTTACAACAGAATGAGTAATTAAAATGCTAGGGCATGGTAAGCCATCAACCAAGTGCAGGTAAATGGGGTTACTGTAGTTTGATGTTTGTTGGCATAGACATGGCAAACTGAAGGGCCTGTATCTTTGCTGTTTGACTCTTTTAGTTCAAGTCCGGTATTGCTGTCCATTTCTACTTTCCTGACTCCATCCCGCAACATTAATCCACTGACACTAAAATGTTGCTTCTCTAATAATACTATTGGATATAAAGCTACCAGGCTTTTCGTAGAATCCTGAATTGATATTGAGCTAAAGGAGATGATTTAGCCCCATCATGTCTGTGCCCAAGCTTTGCTGGAACTATTGAATAAACCCTAGCCTTTCTCTTTCCCTGTAGCCCTGGACTATTTTTTCACTTCAAGGTATTTACCAATTCTCCTTTTGTACAGCTTCTATTATGGGCTCAATCGGTTGAGTTGAGGGCACAATCAGACCAGTCATGATCTAATTAACTTGTGCAGCAGGTGAGAGGGGCTGCCCTGACTACTTACGTTTGTGTGACTATCACTGTGTCATTTGCTTCTATCATCTTTTCAGGCAGTTCATTCTGGATTGCAACTTGTTTTCTTTTTTGAAAAAAAAAGCATGCTTCTTAATCTCAGAAATTACTGGAAAATCTCAGCAGATTTGGCAGCATCTGTGGAGAGAAATCAGAGTTAATATTTCTTTAGAACTGTTCTGAAGAAGGGTCACTTGACACAAAATTTTAACTCTCATTCATCTCCACAGATTCTGTCAGACCTGCTGAGACTTTCCAGCAACTTCTGTTTTTTGTTTCAGATTCCCAGCATCTCCAGTTATTTTTGGTGTTTTTTCCTTGAAATCACCTCTGGCTGTTTGATTAAACATCTTAAAAATGTGTTCTCTCGTTGCTGACCCTTATGTCACGAGAAACAGCTTCTCCTTATTTACTATATTAGCAGTATTTTGTTCTTTCTTATCTGAGCCTGTCCTGAGATATCGATTAAAAGTACAGAAAAGCTCTGGTATGTTTACTTTATTGGCATAATGATTAACTTTCCCATAAATGCTACTTTTGTGATCTCTGAGTGAACCTACCAATTAACTACCAATTTATGTTTCGAGTTTGACAGCTTTAAAAATAGTTTGAAGTTACTTAAACTATACTAAGCAATACCAGAACAGTCAGAGTCAGATGACTTAGGATTCAAAGTGAATGTGCAGAATTTAAAGAGCGTTGCTCCAACACACTGTCCTACTCAGCCCTCCCTTTGTTCATTGAATTTTTGATGTCATTTAATTGAGGGTTGGAAACGTAGCTATCAAATGTGCTGCAGGAATAAATTTGTATATTGATATGTTTAACCATCCTAGACAGACTGTTGGCGTGACTTACTAAGTCTGGAAGCAATCACTGCCAAGCAATTTAACAAAAAAAATTTCCTTCACAGGAAATGGATGTTGCTGGCGAGACCAGCATTATCACCAATTGCAAATTGCCCTTGTGACTGTGGTGGTGAACTGTCCTTATGAACGCTATAATCCATTGGTGAGGCAAAGTCAAATAGTTTCTAATCATTTAGCAATGATGATGTATGTCCAAGTCAGGCTGGTTTGTGATCTAAGGGGCGAGGCGACGGTGCTGTTCCTCTGCACTTGCTGCCCCTGCCCTTCCACGTAGGTGGATGGAGTGCCAGTCAAGCAGGTTTGTCCTGGATGGGATAAAGCATCAGGAGTATTGTTGGAGCTGCACGCATCCTTGTAGATGGAGAGTTTTCCATCACATTTGGATCCTGCAGGTGTTGGGAAGGCTTTGAGGAGTCAGTTGTTTCAGAATGCTTTGCCTCAAACATTGTCTTTTCTGGTTTTCCCAGCTAAGCTTCTAATGAACTCCCCCTCCTGCCCAGGATGTGGTTAGGGATATGACATTGATAATTCCTTTAATTCCTGTCAAGGGGAACCGGTTGGGCCATCTCCTGTTTCGAGGTGGTCCTTGCCTGGTACACATGTGGCATAGGTGAAACTTGCCCTTCAGGAATCCAAGCCTGTCCAGGTTTTGCTATTTACGGGTGTTGACTGCTCTTCTATGAGCAATTGCAAGTGGTACTGAGCACTCTGCAATCATCAGTGACCATTCTTAGTTCTGACTGTGTCATTTGAGAGAAGGTGATAGAGGTGGCTGAAAATGGTTAGACCTCGGACTCTATCCTGAGAAACTCCTGCAACAGGAGTTTCTGCTGTTTACAACTCCTGTCTCCGAGTTGAGATGGTTCACTTCCAACCACTGGTCATTTTCTAGGTGTCAACCTGATTTCACAACTGATTTGGATCAACTTCAGGTTTACCAGAGCTTTTTTTCATGTCACACTTGGTTAAATGCTACCTTGATACTATTGGCAGTCACTTATCTTACCTCAGTAATTCAGCTGTTTTGTCCATGTTTGGACTAAGGCTGTGATGAAATTAGGAGTCATTTTTGCCCTGGGGAACCCAATTAAACACTGAGCAGATTCTGCAGCTCATCACTGAGTAAGCACTGCTTGGTGGCACAATCAGTTACACTTTCCATCCCTTTGCTGATGATTCAGTGCAGACTAACAACCAGAGTAGAATGGCTTCCTTCTCTTCCTACTCTTTGTTTGAACACAACAGTAATTTTTTAAAAAGGCTAGGCTTGCCAATTTAATGAGTGTTTAACTATTTAAGTGCTGTGACTTTAAAAGAGAAAGGCAGGCACATTTTTAAAGAGACAGAGATAGCTCGTTCTCGAGTGCAATCTTCATTTCTCATGTTTTTTGTTAAACTGAATTCTCAACAAGAATACTCTCTGGAAAAGAGAGTAATGGCATTGTGCGCCTACATACAGCACATGGACTATGGTTGTTCAGGAAGGTAGCACACCACCCCCTTCTTCAGGGTAATTAGCGATGGGCAATAAATGCTGAATAAAAAGTTCTGAGGAAGGGTAACCGGACCTGAAACGTAAACTGATTCTTTTTCTTCACAGATGCTGCCAGACCAGCTGAGCTTTTCCAGCAAATTCTGTTTTTGTTCCTGTATTGTTGTTGTTGGCAGTAAATGCTGGCCTAGCCACAACCCATGGATGAATAAAAAATATTCTACTTAAGCTTGTTAAATAAAATAACTTTAAAAAGTTCCGATCCCCATGTCACATACACTAAATACTCTCTCTCTTTCTCACTCTTATACACACACTGTGTTTCTCTCAAGCACACACACGCACACACAACAGAACTTAGGGGATATATTAACCAATTTAAAACTCACTTATGTTAATTGGATATACAGATCTTGTAGGTTGATGATTTGTCTGACTTAAGGCTGAATTCAGTGGTGCACCCTCATTTATCCTCAAGATAATGAAGGTATTGATGGATAATTTATCTTTTCTGGAGACTGCAGCTGTTGGGTTTACAATTTACTCTCTTCCTCTAGCATATGGTCAGAAATCACACAACATACGTTATAGTTCAGGGTTTGAGTGAAGATTTGTAGCTCGGGTGCTGGTTGTAGATGTTGGTGTGTTCGCTGAGCTGGGAGGTTCGATAACAGACGTTTCGTCCCCTTACTAGGTGACATCCTCAGTGCTGTGAGTTATAGTCCAACCAGGGTTATTTGAAAACACAAGCTTTCAGAGCCTTACTCCTCCTTCAAATGTTATTGAGAGAGGTAATATCGGACACAGAATTTATAAGTAAAAGATCAAAGGGTCACACCACTGATGAGGATGTATTAAACAAACCTAAGATGCTGTTAAATCTTTAATGAGTTAGAAGGTTTTAATTGATTAATATGTATATGTAAATCCCCAAATTCCTTTCAAGTCACTGTCCTGAGAGAACTAAAGGTTTTATCAGTGTAAAGAAGAGGTAACATTTTAGGTCAGACAGTGCATGTTGTGTGTGTGCATGTGTCTGTGTCTGTGGGTATGTGAAGGAGAGTGTGTGTGTGTGTGTGTGTGTGTGTGTGTGTGTGTGTGTGGAGGTTTGGCGTGGTGGGAAAGAGAGAGAGAGTGTGTGTGTGTTTGTGTGTGGGGTGCACAGGAGAGAGAGTGTGCGTGTGTGTGTGTGTGTGAGAGTGTGAGGGAGAGACACAGCCACGTTCAGTACCTATGAGGACAGCCTCAACCGGGATCTTGGGTTCATGTTGCACTACTGGTGACCCCAGCTCATTTCACTCTCTCACTCTCTCACTCTCTCACTCTCTCACTCACTCACACAAACACCGTCTCTCTCACACACATACACACACACACACACTCTCTCTCTCTCCCTCACACATCCACGCACACACACATGTGAATCTATGGCATGATTTTGTATTTGCAGATAGATTCTATTTTGTTCAAAAAGCACGCAATTTGTAGACAGTCAGTCAATGTGGCATTTTGTAAATTCCAGCTTTAGAAATAAAACCAGCCTGACTCCAAACCAGAAGACAAACACATTCTAAATAAGGTCTCACACCCAACATGCATTGTCTGACCTAAAATGTCATTTTTTTTACACTGACAAAACCTTTAGTTCTTTCAGGACAGTGACTTGAAAGGAATTTGGGGATTTATGTATACATATTAATCAATTAAAACCTTCTAACTCATTAAAGATTGAACAGCATCTTAGGTTTATTGATTACATCTTCATCCTTTGATCTTTTACTTATAAATTCTGTGTCTGATACTACCTCTCTCACTAACATCACCTTATCATTAGTTCTAGATGCTGAAAAGTACTCTTGGCATCTCTGCGTATGTCAGACTCTCTGTAAAGATTTTATACATTTCAATTAGATCACCTTAAACATTTCTGAATTCAGGCCGATTTATTCAATCTAATCCATCTTTAGATGACCTTGCCTTCATCATAAAGTCAGAAATGGGGATGCGTGTTGATGATTGCACAGGGTTCAACATCATTCATAATTCATAAGATACTGAAGCAGTACATGTTCAAATGCAGCAAGACCTAACAAAACCAAGCCTTGGGCTGACAGGTAGTAAGTAACATAGTCTCACATTAACGTAGAACTGACGGCCCTCTTGAAAAAAATGAGAATCCGGCCATCACCCCTTGATGTTCAATGGCATCACCATCACTGTCTCACTATCAACATCCTTGCAGTTACCCTTGACCAGAAACTGAACTGGACTAACCATATAAATGCTGTGGCTACAAGAGCAGCTTGGAAGCTAGGAATCGTGCAGCAAGCAGAAGACCTGTTCATTGTCAAAAAGGCACCAATCAAGAGTGCGATGGAAAACTCCCACTTTCCAGGATGGGTGCAGCTCCAACAACACTCAAGAAGCTTTTCAAGTGCTGTCATCTTGATGGACCACATCACACTTTCATTCTTTGTCACATTATACTCCATTTGCCACCTTCTTGCCAATCACTTAACTGGTCCATGCCTCATTGCAGCCTCTTTGTTTTCTCTCGGATTACTTTCACACCTAAGTTTGCATTGCTAGCAAACATGGATACCTTAGATTTGGACTTCATCAGGCAGGATATGTCATGTTTGACTGATTTGCTACTACCTGTTTGGCACCCAGTTGAATTTTACACTTTCATGGTACTATTTGAAGAACAGCAGTTTCTGCAAAATTAAAAAAGAAGTTTCTATCAGATAAATGGAGCTGCAGAACAAAAATCTTCAATTTCAGTCCAATAGTCATGAACAAAATGATGAATTATTTTTCTGCAAAGGTAACTGCAAGGATGTGATAGTGATGGAGTAATGGAAACCATGGATGAGCTGAAAGATCTACCCTGTACTGAAGTCCAGGTCTGAGGTGTTCAAGTCGGGTGACACTGACCTATGCAGGAAATCCAGGTATAATTTTCACAAAGCCATCAGAGACAATACCAGACTAAACTTTGAGTCCCAGACTAACCACTCGAACACATGTTGACTTTGGCAAGGCTTACAGGATATAATGGGCTGCAAAGCGAAGTTGAGTAGTATCACTGACAACAGTGCATCCCTCCCAGAGGAGCTCCTGTGTCTCATCGAGAGAGTGGCGAATAAAAGCCGTCTCCAGTTTGGTAAGGCACGACCATCTATTTTCATCAAGCCTCATTATGTCATCAGAGGCATCTTTTAGGGTTGGTAACTTCCCTTGAAGCTGTGGAACAACCCAGAAATTTTCATGCAAGTCATGCACAAATCAGCCCATTCCAGTAACTCTGTGTGTATAGTTGCACAAAACTGTTTAAAAGAGCTGGAATTTAAATGAGGAGTTCCAGTGCACATTTTGTTTTAAAAGAAAGATCAAGTAGACCTGATCAATATTCATTCCTTAACCAGGAAGTTCAGTTGATCATTCTTCTCAGTGCTGTTGAAAGCATCTTGCATTCCATTAAAGAGTTTAAGTGAATCCTAAATGATTAGTGGTTTGCCAATGTGACAGTAGTCTTTCTCAGTAATGTACTGTGAAGCATTTTGGAAGGCATGTGATAAGGCAACTTATAAATGAAAGTCTTTTTAAAACTTTTTTTTTAGTGTGCTAGCATGTCACATTACAGATTTTCTTTGGATGTAGAGCTATCACCGAGTTGGCACCTTAATTTAAAATGAAATCATGAGTATCACCGCTAACACATTCTGAAAATGCTTAACTCAGTGAACATAATCGATGTTTTGCTTAGATGAACATGAGATTATTTATCACTTGTGTATTACCTGGTTCAATAAATGTAATACTTCTGTAATTTTTTTAATGGTCAATACATTATTTTGATAGGAAGTTACATTTATGCCTTCAAAAGAGATGAAACTGTACTACAGAAGGCAAGAGAGGTCTCTCTTTGTATTATGAAGAACGTCTCCTTCCTAAATTAGTGCTGAATCCAGTAATCAGTTCATATTATTTTTAACATTTAACAACAGTTGTTACACACAGTTCAGATGTTCTCTACTTACTACATGTTACTAGTGGATAACTGCCTCAAGTGAAATATATTTCTCCATGTCATTCTATGACATGAATTTTGCTGGCACCAGTAGGTAGAAACATAGATCATTGGAGCAGGAGTAGACTACTCATTGAGGCCAGTCCACCATTCAGTGTGACTATAGCTGTTCTTCTACCTCAGTGTCATACTCCCACTTTCTCCCCATGTTCCTCGACACTTCTAGCCGATAGAAATTTATTTCTTACTTAAACAGATGGATTGGAAGGTGGGATATCTGATAAAACCATAGTCAACTGCATTGAATCAGCTAGTCAATAGGTTCCTTGCTCCAGAGCTGTTGACAGAAATTCTCCAGGCCTCTCTGAACACGTGAATGTGGAGGTGCTGGTGTTGCTGTGGGCTGAACAAGTGAAGACTTCACCTGATGAAGGAGCAGTGCTCTGAAAGCGTGTGATTTCAAATAAACCTGTTGGACTATAACCTGGTGTCATGTAACTCCTGAACCTCCCTGAACGCAGAGAGGGCATTTGCCAATTATGGCATCAGAATCGCAGAATCACGTACGTTTACAGTACAGAAAGAGGCCATTCAACCCATCATGTTTGTACCAGCTCCCTAAAGAGCTACCCAGCTAGTCCCACTCTCTAGCCCTATCTCTGTAGCCCTCTAAATCCATCACTATCACATATATATCCAGCTCTCTTTTGAAACCTCCTGTGGAATCCACTTCCACCACTCTCCCAGGCAGCACATTCGAAATTCTAATAACTCTGAGTAAAGAAGTTTCTCCTCATCTCACTCCTAGCTCAGTTGCTGATATAGAAACATAGAAGATAGGGGCAGGAGGAGGCCATTCAGCCCTTCGAGCCTGCTCTGCCATTCTTCACGATCATGGCTGAACGTCCAACTCAACAGCCCAATCCTGCTTTCTCCCCATAACCTCTGATCCCATTCGCCCCCAAATGCTATATCTAGTCACCTCTTGAATACATTCAATGTTTTGGCATCAACTACTTCCTGTGGTAATGAATTCCACAGGCTCACCACTCTCTGGGTGAAGAAATGTCTCCTCATCTCCATCCTAAATGGTCTACCCTGAATCCTCATACTGTGACCCCTGGTTCTGGACACACCCACCATCGGGAACATCCTCCCTGCATCTACCCTGTCCAGTCCTGTTAGAATTTTATAAGTCTCTATGGGATCACCCCCTCATTCATCTGAACTCTAGCGAAAACAATCCCAACCTAATCAGTCTCTCCTCATACATCAGACCCACCATCCCGAGAATCAGCCTGGTAAACCTGACAGTCTTGAAGTTGTGACCCCCCCCCAGTTACTGACATACCAACTAGTGGAAACAGAATAACCTTCTTTGCCCTGTCAAAATTGTTCATAATTTTGAATACCTCAATAAGGCCACCTCTTAATCTTCCCTGTTCCAAGGAGAACAAGCCCAATTTCACTAACCTTTCCTTATATGCAAACTCCCTCCTTCCTGGTTTTGTTCCAGTAAATCTCTTCTGTACTCTCTCCAGGGCTTTAAGATCCTTCGTTAAAGTGTCCAGAATAGAATGCAACACTCCAAATGTGGTCTGACCAATGATTCTTCGAGGTGCAACACATCCTTGTTTTTGTACTCTAAGCCTCTATTTCTAAACCTAAGGATCCTATAAGCTTTCTTGATAACTGTTTCAACTTGCCTGGCCACCTTCAGAGAATTATGCATTTGAGCCCCAAGGTCCCTCTGCTCCTGCACTCCCCTCAAAGTTGTACAACTGAGCCTGTATTATCTCTCTGTGTTTCTTCTACCAAAATGTATTACTTCACATTTCTCTATATTGAAATTTATCTGATAGGTGTCTGCCCATTTGGCCAACTTGTCTATGTCCCTCTTAAGTGATGCAGCGTCACCCTCACAATTCAGCATTCTACCTAGCTTGGTATTATCTGCAAATTTAGAGATTTTGCCTTCGGGCACCCGTCTCCAAATCATTTATATAAATCAGAAAAGGGAAGGGTCCCAACACCAAACCCTGGGAAACACCACTTACAACACATCCCCAGTTTGAGAAATGCCTATCTATGGCAACCTTCTGCTTCTTATCTTCTGGCCACCTTCTAATCCATGCTGCCAAGGATCCCAAACATTGCTAATTTGCGAACCACCCTGCCATGTGGCACCATATCAAATGCTTCTGAAAGTCCAAATATACAACATTCACAGCACTACCCTCAACACCGCACAACTCCGCCCACAGCCGACGCCAACACAGCTCCGCCCACAGCCGACGCCGATGCAACTCCGCCCACAGCCGACACCGACGTCGCTCCGCCCACCACCTCCACAGCCAGCAGCTCCAGAGGAGACAGCAGCACCCAGCCCTGCCGAGTCTTCACCATCCCCCCAGACCTACCCCTTACTGAGGACGAACGGTCAGTCCTCAGTAAAGGGCTCACCTTTGTCCCCCTCCACCCACAGATCAACGAATACCGCTCACGCTTGGACATAGAGCAGTTTTTCCGCCGCCTCCGCCTCCACGCTTACTTCTTCAACCGTGAACCTAACCCTCCCTCTACTGACCCCTTCTCCCGCTTCCA
>NC_063333.1:15271427-15285486 GCF_021869965.1 Rhincodon typus
CACCCCCTCCTCCTGGACACCACCCCAAGGCCTCCTACCCTCCCTCGACCTCTTCATCTCCAACTGCCGTCGAAACATCAATCGCCTCAACCTCTCCACCCCTCTCACCCACTCCAACCTCTCCCCCGCAGAACGTGCAGCCCTCCGCTCCCTCCGCTCCAATCCCAACTTCACCATAAAACCCGCGGACAAGGGAGGCGCAGTTGTAGTATGGCGCACTGACCTCTACATCGCCGAGGCCGGACGCCAACTCTCCGACACCTCCTCCTACCGCCCCCTTGATCATGACCCCACCCCTGAGCACCAAACCATCATCTCGCAAACCATCCACAACCTCATCACCTCAGGTGACCTCCCACCCACGGCCTCCAACCTCATCGTTCCCCAACCTCGCACTGCCCGCTTCTATCTCCTTCCCAAAATCCACAAACCTGAATGCCCTGGTCGACCCATTGTCTCCGCCTGCTCCTGCCCCACCGAACTGATCTCCAACTATCTCGACTCCATTTTCTCCCCCTTGGTCCAGGAACTCCCTACCTATGTCCGTGACACCACCCACGCCCTCCACCTCCTCCAGAACTTCCAATTCCCCGGTCCCCAACACCTCATCTTTACCATGGACGTCCAGTCCCTCTACACCTGCATTCCCCATGCAGATGGCCTTAAGGCCCTCCGCTTCTTCCTGTCCCGCAGGCCCGACCAGTCCCCCTCCACTGATACCCTCATCCGCTTAGCCGAACTCGTTCTCACGCTCAACAACTTCTCTTTCAATTCCTCCCACTTCCTACAGACCAAGGGGGGAGCCATGGGTACCCGCATGGGCCCAAGCTACGCCTGCCTCTTTGTAGGTTACGTGGAACAATCCCTCTTCCGTACCTACACCGGCCCTAAACCCCACCTCTTCCTCCGTTACATTGATGACTGTATCGGCGCCACCTCGTGCTCCCACGAGGAGCTCGAACAGTTCATACACTTCACTAACACCTTCCACCCCAACCTTAAGTTTACCTGGACCATCTCTAACACCTCTCTCCCCTTCCTGGACCTCTCTGTCTCCATATCGGGCAACCACCTAGAAACCGATATTCATTTCAAGCCCACCAACTCCCACAGCTACCTAGAATACTCCTCCTCCCACCCACCTTCCTGCAAAAATGCTATCCCCTATTTCCAATTCCTTCGCCTCCGCCGCATCTGCTCCCAGGATGAGGCATTCCACTCCCGTACATCTCAGTTGTCCTCGTTTTTCAAGGACCGTAACTTCCCCTCCTCGGTGGTTGAGAACGCCCTCAACCGTGTCTCCCACATCTCCCGCACCTCATCCCTCACACCCCGTCCACGCAATAAAAACCAAAAAAGAATCCCCCTCGTCCTCACGTACCACCCCACCAACCTCCGGATCCAACGCATCATCCTCCGACACTTCCGCCATCTGCAATCCAACTCCACCACCAAAGACATCTTTCCCTCCCCACCCTTATCTGCTTTCCGGAGGGACAACTCTCTCCGTGACTCCCTTGTCCGCTCCACACTCCCCTCCAGCTCCACCACACCCGGCACTTTTCCCTGCAACCGCAGGAAGTGCTACACCTGCCCCCATACCTCCTCCCTCACCCCCATCCCAGGCCCCAAGAAGACTTTCCACATCAAGCAGATGTTCACCTGCACATCTGCCAATGTGGTATACTGCATCCGCTGTACCCGGTGTGGCTTCCTCTACATCGGGGAAACCAAGCGGAGACTCGGGGACCGCTTTGCAGAACACCTATGCTCGGTTCGCAACAAACAACTGCACCTCCCAGTCGCGAACCATTTCAACTCCCCCTCCCATTCCTCAGACGACATGTCCATCCTGGGCCTCCTGCAGTGCCACAACGATGCCACCCGAAGGTTGCAGGAACAGCAACTCATATTCCGCTTGGGAACCCTGCAGCCCAATGGTATCAATGTGGATTTCACAAGTTTCAAAATCTCCCCTCCCCCTACCGCATCCCAAAACCAGTCCAGCTCGTCCCTGCCTCCCTAACCTGTTCTTCCTCCCACCTATCCCCTCCTCCCACCTCAAGCCGCACCTCCATCTCCTACCGACCAACCTCATCCCGCCCCCTTGACCTGTCCGTCCTCCCTGGACTGACCTATCCCCTTCCTAACTCCCTACCTACACTCACCTTTCCTGGCTCCATCCCCGCCTCTTCGACCTGTTTGTTTCCTCTCCACCTATCCTCTCCTCTATCCCTCTTCTATCCGCCTCCCACTCTCTCCCTATTTATTTCAAAACCCCCTTCCCCTCCCCCTTTTCTGATGAAGGGTCTAGGCCCGAAACGTCAGCCTCTCTGCTCCTATGATGCTGCTTGGCCTGCTGTGTTCATCTAGCCCTGCACCTTGTTGTCTCGTACCCTCAACCACTGCCTGTTTTAGCTTGTCAAAGAACTCAATTAAATTTGTCATACATGACCTACCCTTCACAAAGCCATGTTGACTGATTATTAACCTTATTTTTCTAGAAGTGCATATTATCTTGTCTGATATTCTGGCCTCCATCAGTTTTCCTACTCTTGATGTCAAGCTAACAGGCCTATAGTTCCCTGGGTTTTTATCCCTTTCTCAAATAATGGTGTCACATTTGCAATCCTCCAGTTTCCTGGGACTAATCTTGTGTTCTGAGTGGCCTGGAAAATGTCTGTCAACAGCTCTGCAATTAGCTCCCTTACCTCTCTCAGCAATGTAGGATGCATCCCATCTGAGCCTGGCGACTTTTCTACCTGGAGTGCTACCTGCTTTTTTAGCACTTCTTTATCTACCACTGTGCTACTGAGTCACTGAACAGCCATATTTTCAATCTAGAACACTTTTTCCAATGGTGGATAGACTGTACGCACTGAGCTGGAGAACAGCCAAGTTCCATAATAGAAAGCTAAGTTAGAGGTGATTTGTCATTCTGCTTTTGGTGATTTCACTGTCACCACGGGGCCTGCAATGTTAAGGCTGCACTGCATGTCCCCTCCCTTTTTGCTGTTTGTGGTGTTGACGTTCAAAACAAAGGTGAAGAGTTGTGATGTTGAAATGACACTCAACTGCCCACCTTGAAACCGGTAGTGGGTATAATTACAAGCACTTGATATTCGTAGCAGGTGCAAATTAGGTATTTTTATGTACAACACTGAAACACATAACATAAATATAAATGTAGCCCTGGAAATTGATATACATCTGCATGGCCCATTGCTTCTGATGATGGTCCACTTGTAAACTAATTAGATTTGAAGCTCTACAGTTCATGCATGGTAATAATTGTATGCAAAAATCCATATAACCCCAATTTTTACCAAAGTTAGTCATTTAACTTTGGGATGGTGGCAGGGATATGAGAAAAAGGCAAGGGATTGGCTAAATATGATAGAACTGGTGCAGATGTGATGGGATGAATGGCCTCCTCCTGCACTGTAACAATTCTGTGGGTGCCAGAAGAATTTCAGTGCTCTCATATGCCAGGATTGCTTTTCAATACGAAAACTGATTGTAGAATCCCGACAGTGTGGAAGCAGGCCATTCAACCCATCAAGTCCACACTGACACTCTGAAGAGCATCCCACCCAGACCCATGCTCCCACCCAATTCCTGCAATCCTCATGGCTAATCCATCTAACCTGCACACTATGGGCAATTTAGCATGGCCAGTCCAGCTAACCTGCACATTTTTGGACTGTGGGAGGAAGACAACACAGACAGTCGCCTGAGGGTGGAATTAAGCCTGGGTCCCTGGCACTGTGAGGCAGCAGTGCTAATCACTGAGCCACCGTGCCACTTGTTGAAAACTTTCTTCTCCAAAATGAAATTCCAGTGTCCTGCCTCATAAATCTGGGCCATACTGACTGATATTATATGTGTTTCTTTGAGCGGCCTAGAATGAGCTGAATGTGATGTTCTTGTCAGCAAAAAGGTAATACCTTGTTTGGCAAATATTGCTGTGGCACAACTCTGCAACTAGATCTTTGATTGATCTGAGTTTGAGAGAATGTCCTTCTATGAGCAATCTTATTTAGGTGTGTCCAGCCGATAAGCATGTTTAAAAGGATAAGAATGGTTGCAGAAAAGTTGCCTTTGTTATAAATAAATCTTTGTGGCACCTTGACACATGTGCTTCTAAAACTACTCCTGTTTCTATTTCTTGTGGTCTTTCTCAGCCATAGAGAAGAGCTGAGAGATCTACCCTCCACCAGCCCCAACCTTAGTTCACAATCAGGATAAGAATTCCTATGTTTCAAGATTGTAATTAAGATTTAGAATTTTAAACATGAATAAAGCTAGGTACGAGATGAGAACTGGCTAATGTTGATTTGGTTAATTGAAGAAAAGATATGGAATTAAATTAACAATGGGAAAGGTTTTAAGAAACAACTCAAAGTTTAATAATACATTCCATTGAAAAGCGTAAAGTCAGTGAGAAAAATCTGTCCATGGCTTATGCAGAAAGTTAATTGTAGCATTTGATTGAGAGAGTAAACAGAGAATAAAGTCTGAAGATATAGAAAACAGCAAAGTACCTTTGGATAAAGGGGAAAATAGATTAAGAATAAACTAACTTTGGATATAAGCACTGAAAGAAAAAGTTTCAAACTGTGCAGAAAAAGAAAAGGCAATTAAAATATGTATCGGTTCCGGAGAAGCAGAGATAGAAGACATTATCATAGAGAATGAGAAAATGGCAGATGTTGATCAAATTTGTTGTCTGTGTTGTGATGATACTGTGGCTTTAAGAGGTATGTTTTGTCCTAGTTGCTGTTACAGAGAGCCTGGGGGAGAGGTGCCAAGCAGACTATGAGAAAATAAACAACTTTGAAGCCTTGCAATTTTTTTTTAAAGCTGGAGCAATAGAAGCAGTCCGGCTGGGTGTGGTCAAGCTCTCACAGAAACAGGGATCTTTAGTTTGTCTTTCAGCAGAAGGTGGTGGGGTTGTTTAAAAGCTGCCACATCTCTCTTTGCTACAGCTGAAAGCTGGAGTTCTCTTTCCCTCTCAGAATTGTCTTTTAATGGTCTTTCCTCCTGGATTGGACAACTGCATGTGAGACAATCTGTTTTCTGATTTTGCCTTTTGCCAAGGGTGTGTTTATGAGATGTTACTGTATTGGAACAGTTAAAGTTACTGTATCCATTATTGTGTTAAGCATTCCGATAGAGTTACAGCTAAGCCAATTCTTTCCTTTATTCTTTCTTTTGTTGCATTTTAACCATAGTGTTTGAATAATTTGTGTTTTGCTTAATGTTGAGAAGTTCGACCAATTGAATTGCATCTGGAATGCAACACCTCATGTTTACCTTTAAATTAAGAAAAGGTTAGGGTCTAGGCTACCTTCTTATTATATTTTGAGACGGTCTGCTCTGGACCATAACATTCTTCACAGTGGAAGACACTTACCAGAAATAGAGGCTAACCAAGAGGGTAGTTAGAGTGAGGAAACTAAGGTCACAATGAGTCAGTGTTTAACAGTAACAGATCACCCACTTAAGAAGGAGGAAGATAACTTGAAAATGGTTTGAGAGCCTTTGGGACTCTGTTTCCACTGCCTTTTGTGGAATAGAGTCTGAATATTTTTAAGTCAGTTAGAGATAGATTCTTGATAAGGAGTTGAAACCTTAGAAGTGGTAAGCAGCATTATGAAATAATCAAGCCCAACCGTGAACTTATTGAATGGCAGAACAGGCTCAAGAGACCGAATGGCTTGTTCCTATGAATGTGTCTGTTCATTTGTAAGTTAATTATTGTCAGCAGAGAAACAGTACTCGAGAAACTCGAGGGATTAAATGCTGTCAAATGCATAGGGCATTTCCAGCTGCAAAGATGGTGAATGCACTGACCATGATTTTCCAAATCGCTGAGATTCTAGAACATCCTTGGCAAATTGGAAGTTGGTAAATTTAACAGCATTATCAAGAAAATAAGGAGAGAGTGAGAGAAAATGGGCACATCAGTAATTAGTGAGTGCTGGAATCTATTATTAGAGAAAACTAAACTTAGAAATGCACAGTATGGTTACAACTTGATGTCAAAATATGGTTTTACATAACTTGTGACAAGCAAATTCATGAGAGGTTTCGTTAAGCGCAGAGAATTCGTTAAACGAAAGAAAACAGAAGTTAAGGGTAAATACTACTTTTCAAGTTGTCAGGGAGTGACTGGTGGAATTTGGAAGGATCAGTGGTTGGGTGTCAGGCGTTTAGAATCTGTATTAATGACTTGGATGAAGAGAAGGAGGATTGTACGTAAATTTTTTGATGAGCAAAGAAGGTGGGCATTTATGCTGTGGGAGGGCATGGAATGGTGGCATTGTGGTACAGACAGGTTAGGCAAGTGTGCATCAAAGTAGTGGAAGGAGTATAATGTGGAAAAGTGAAAGGTTATTTACTTAGGCCACCATAATAGAAAAACAGAATGGTTTTTAAAAGGCATTAATCTTCTGTGTGTTAATGTCTAGAGGGCTTGGGTATTCTCAAATGGGGAAAATATGACTCTTCTTTGAAATTGAAGGAAGGTAGAACCATTAGCGAAGGATAATAGGCCAATACAGCAAAAAATTAAGAAATAAAATGGGGCAGCATGGTGGTTCAATGGTTATCATTGCTGCCTTACCTGCGTTCAATTCCACCCTCAGGTAAATGTCTGCATGGGGTTTGCACATTCTCCCTATGTCTGCGTTTGTCCCCTCTGGGTGGTCTGGTTTTCTCCCACAGTCCAAAGATGTGCAGGTTAGGTGGATTGGCCATGCTAAATTTCCCATAATGTCCAGGGATGTGGAGGCTGGGTGGATTGGCCGTGGCAAATGCAGGGGTGGGTCTGGATGGGATGCTCCTTGGAGGGTCAGCGTGGACTCAATGTGTTGAATGGCCTGCTCCCACACTGTATGGATTCTGTGATTCTGTATTGGTTATCACGGGGATTGGACTAAAAGAATGAAGAGGTCTTTCAACAGTTGAATGCCGTTTGGGGAAACCTATATTTGGAATGCGTCACTCGACCCAAAATGTTAACTCTGATTTCTTTCCACAGATACTGCCAGACCCGCTGAGCTTTCCCAGGAATTTCTGTTCTTGTTTCTGATTTATAGCGTCCACAGTTCTTTCGGTCTATATTTGGAATACTGTGTCCAAGTTTGGTCTGTGTGTTAAAGGGAGGATTTAGTTGCATTGGAGCAGAACTGTAAAGATTAACTAGATTGGTCCTGAAATGAGAGGGTTATCCTATGGTGTCAGGCTGAGTAAATTGAGTCTGTGTTCTCTGGTGTCTGGAAGAATGAGAGATGATCTTTGAAACACTAAGATTATGATGGAGTTTGACATAGTGTTACTCGTGGCTGAAGAATTTTCAGCCATGGGGTTCAGTTTCAGGATATGAAGACAATCATTTAAGATTAAGATGACGAATCATTTCTTCACTTCAAAGGTCGTAAATCTTTTGCATTCTCTACTCCACAACGTGGATTCTCCAACATTAAATATATTCAAGGCTATGTGAGAAAATATTTTGTCTCAGAGAATCGAGGATTGTGGGGAGTCGATGAAAATTTGGAAGTAATGCTGAAGATCAGCCGTGATCATGTTGAATGGCTTGATGGTCCTCTGGTCTATTTCTGCTACAATTTCCAGTATCTTAGTAACATAGACAATCAAGTCCGATCACATGAAAGCACCTTGGATCAGGAATTGGCATTGCAAAATTCCATAGATGTTTAAATACATGAAGTTCTTATGTATGAGATCACTTTCTGTCTTTCTCTCAGAATCTTCCTGGGGATCAGTTATACTCCAGTAGCCAAGGTAACGAAATATATTACTGTCTTACAAAAATTGATCCCAGTATGGAATGCTTAGCTAACACTATCTATAGGCAATTAATTAACCAACATGTGCATTGATTTATTGAGAATTCATATTGTTCACACACATGAGTCTAGCCAAAGCCATTATATGTTAATTAAGTCAATAGCGGTTGAATATATGCCAGGACAGACAGGAAAGAGTAACATGATTATTCCATGAACAAGGCAAAAAATACAATCAGGATCACTACTCAAGAAGTGTATGGAGAACAGATTTGACAGACCCTGTGAAACCTGATCATTGAAACAATGAGCATGTCCCTCCTGCATGTTTCTCGTGAGCACAGGGAGTAGTAAGATGGAAAGACGGTGGCAAATGAGGTATACCACACTTATGAGATATTGCCACTTTATTTTGGGCTGGCACGGTGGCTCAGTGGTTAGCACTGCTGCCTCACAGCGCTAGGGACCTGGGTTTGATTCTAGCCTCAGGTGACTGTCTGTGTGGAGTTTGCACATTCTCCCCGTGTCTGTGTGGGTTTCCTCCCACATCCAAAGATGTGCAGGTTAGGTGGATTGGCCATGCTAAATAGCCCTTGGTGTTCAGGGATGTGTAGACTAGGGTTATAGGGAGATGGGTCTGTGGGGGGATACTCTGAGGGTCAGTGTAGACTTGCTGGGCCAAAGGACCTGTTCCCACATTGTAGGGATTCTATCTATCTATGATTAAATATTGGTGTTGAATGTTGCTGAATGGACAAAGAGGAACAAAAGATTGGTGAGGGGTTAGAATTGAATAATAAAACTTGGGATATGCTGCTCGGTGTCTCACAGCAGAGGAGGGTGACAGTATTTTCAGATCCGAACCCTGCCTGTTTTAGTTAGTTTGCCGCATACAAGTCACGAGGAGAAGGCACAGAAGAGGTGCTATCAATGGAGATGCTGTGTACTGATGAGGAGGGACTTGTGCATTTGGCTCACCTTTCTGCATTACCCAGAGGTAACTGCTGCAATTGAGAGGCGGCGCACACCAAGTGGGAATCACACTCGTTCTCTTTAGCTCCTTACCAGCACGTCAATCTGTCAACTCCGTTGTTTGGTTAGTTGATTTATTGGTGTCACGTGTACCGAGAAACAGTAAAAAGTGTTGTTTTGCATGCTGTACAGGCAGATCGTACCATACAAAATGCATCAGGGTAGCAGAACAGAGTGCAGAATACAGTGTTACAGCTGTAGAGAAGGTGCAGAGAGAGAGATCAGAATTAACATTTGAGAGGTCTGTTCAAAAGTCTGATTTGGCAGCACGGTGGCACAGTGGTTAGCACTGCTGCCTCACAGCACCAGGGACCTGGGTTCGATTCCAGCCTCGGGCAACTGTCTGTGTGGAGTTTGCACATTCTCCCCATGTCTGCATGGGTTTCCTCCGGGTGCTCCGGTTTCCTCCCACAATCCAAAAGGTGTGCAGGGTAGGTGGATTGGCCATGCTAAATTGCCTGTAGTGTTCAGGGTGGTGTAGATTAGGTGGGTTATAGGGGGATGGGCATGGGTGGAATGCTGTGAGGTTTGGTGTGGACTTGTTGGGCCGAAGGGCCTGTTTCCACACTGTAGGGATTCTATGATAACAGCCAGGAAGAAGGTGTTCTTGAATCTATTCGTACATGTATTCAAACTTTTATATCTTCTGCCCGATGGAAGAGGGTGAAAGAGAGAAGGAAGGGGTCTTTGATTATGTTGGTTGCTTTCCCGAGGCAGCAGGAAATCACGGTTCCTTCTAAATAGTGGCTGGGAACCTCCAAGTCTGCCTTCAGGAGCTTTGATTTAATGTCTCAATGAAAGTCAACACCTCAAACATTGTAATGCTCCCTCCGTACTTCACTGGAGTGTCAGTCTTGATTCGTGTGCTTTAGTCGATGGAGTTATGCACAGCTTGTATGCAATCTTCCTGCACGGGGGATTGTGCTGGCCACTTTGGACCCATCTCAAGCCGAATGCCCGATAATACAGTGACCCTGTGCCTGCTGCATTTCAGAGCAATACACACCTGCTGGCAGCTTGTTTGCTTCTCCAAATTATTAACCACAAAAATGATCTGTGAGAGTGTCAAATATTAACCTTATCTCAGGGTTCGAGTAATGGCTAGAAAACTGTCGAGCTTTGTGGAGCTGCTCTGAACCATGAGGTGTCATTACCATCCAACTAGCAACTTCATTTTGATTATTTCCTATTTCTTCTGCATCGTTAAGAGAGCTTTAATGAAAACAAACAAAAATCAGAGATATGAGATTAAGTCAGGATAAATGAAAAGTTAATATTTCAAAGATATAGCTTTAAAGATATAGCTATAAAACTCTAGAGTTAAGAGTCTAATGATGACCGTGAATCCATTGTCAATTTTGGAAAAACTCATCTGGTTCACTGATATCCTTTAGGGAAGGAAACTGCCATCCTTACCTGGTCTGGCCTGCTGGTGACTCCAGACCCACAGCAATGTGGTTGACTCTTAACTTCCCTCTGGGCAATTAGGGATGGACAATAATCTCTGGCCTATTCAGTGATGTCCTTATCCCGTGAATGAATAAAATAGGGTGGGAACTGGTGAAAATTACACATCCAAAATGTTAACATTATTCTTTGCAGCAGTTCTTTTAAAAGAGGATTTTATGTATTCTTTTGTTGTTACTAATTTCTAGTGTTTGTAATTTCTCTTGTCAGTGGGAGGCTTGTTGTTTCCTTCCACACAAAAGAAGTGCTAAACTGTCTGGCTGATTTTATGGATACTTCACCTCTTTGTATGTTGATCTGCTGATCCTCGGAGAAAGCTAGATTAAATACAAAAAGTGCTGAAAGTACTCAGTAGCTCGTGCACTGTTTGTGGAGTTATGGGGCTGAATTATTGGCAGAAAAATGCTGGTGAACTTGACCCTGGTTTTGCATGCAGTATCAGATGGTATTTTCGGCATTTTACTAAAGGGACGAAAGGGTATGGTGAGAAAGGCCTGAGTCCGATGATCAGTCATGATCATATTGAACGGCAGAGCAGGGTCGAAGGGCCAAATGGCCTACCTCCACTCCTGTTTCATGTGTTTCTATTTTTATGCCTCTATGTTTGCTGGTGGTGACCAGTTAACAGATCCGTGCCGACTGCCATTCCCCACCTGGAGGCACAGGCCAGCCTTGGCAGCAGCAATGGCCGTGGCAGTGGAAGGTGGAGGGTGGTGTCGTAGTGTGGGGGTGCTCGTGAAGACACGAGTTAGCTTTGAACAGCTGGGACCAGGCAGGCTGACCTCACTGACCAGTAGAGTAGGATGGGGTGGGTTCGTCGTGCTTGAGCAGTCCCATAGACTCAAAGTGTTGCAGGGGGTTGGTGGGGGGTGTGTTGTTGGGAGTTGGTGGCAGCATGACCATTGTCGCTTCATACATCATGGAGCACCTGTTGAGGAGGACCCTCCTCCCTTGCTGCAGATGAGCCACAAGGCCTTCTCTACATGTAGTTTCCCAGGACAGTGGAAAGATTGCAGGCTCCTCTTCCTTGTCCCATCAGATTGCCACCCCACCTTTCTACCTCGAACGCCAGATCAACGCTTCTGATCGATCTGACCTTTCACTGGAGTTGGGAAAAGCCGAAAGTGTAACAGAATGCAGTCAAGAAGGTGGACAGAAACCAAAAAAGGCGTAAGATCTTTTATAAGTAAGGAGGGACTAACTGACAAAACAATTGGCAGTACAGAGCAAGAGAGTGTGATTATGTGATGAGTAAAGAAACAAAAGGTGTGCCTGGAGAAGGTGTAAATGGCAGGTGAATGAACATTTGCTATCCATAAGTAAAGAAACAAGAGAACAGTGAGGGCAGAAACAAAACCTGCAAAGGAAAAGGGAACAAAATGAATACATAGACGGCTGTGTGAAAATCTTGAACACTGTCAATTCCAGAAGAATGTACAATGCCCAATCGAAAGGGGACTGCTCTTGTGACTTACATTGAGCTTTCATATAAGACTGTAAGAGATCATGGAGAGAGAAGTCAGTGGGAAAACAGGTGGAGAATTAAAACAACATTAAACTAGAAATTCAGGATCATGCTTGCAATGTTTGAAGTTTCTTGCAAAGTGATTCCCTAAATGCATTTGGTTTCCCAATCGTAAAGCAAACTGCATTTTGACTCGTGAATTCAATGGAGAGAAGTACATACAAATAACTTTTTCACTTGGAAGGAGTGTTGGGGGCTTTGATAGGTGATGAGAGGAGAGGTAAACTATTAGGTGTGATCCATTTACTTCCTCCCTCCTCACTATCCAAGGCCCCAGGTACACCTTCCAGGCGATTGATCTGCAATTCATTCTATCTAGTCTACTGTATTTGCTGCTCACAATGTGGTCTCCTGTACCTTGGGGAAACAAAGGCATGGACCACTTTAGTGAACACCTACATTCTGTTAGCAGAAATGACCCTGAGCTTCCAGTTGCCTGCCACTTTGACACACTACCCATTTCCCTGGCCAATATCTCTGTCTCGGGCTTGCTGCTGTGCTCCAGTGAAGCCAACGCAAGATGGAGGAACAACATCCCATTTTCTTCTTGGGGAC
Source organism: Rhincodon typus (assembly GCF_021869965.1). Taxonomy (NCBI): domain Eukaryota; kingdom Metazoa; phylum Chordata; class Chondrichthyes; order Orectolobiformes; family Rhincodontidae; genus Rhincodon; species Rhincodon typus. Next base: position 15,283,824 of record NC_063333.1, read on the forward strand.
CCTGCTGCCTTGAAGACACAATATCGAGTTCAACAATTTTAGGGCCTGAACACCTCCTTCCATGTCCTTACCCAATCCCCACACCCCAGACTGGGTCATCATATGGTCTGCCACCAAAAACAAAGGCATTGTCAGCCACTATTGGCACCATTAAGAAGCAGAGGAAGACTTGGAAACAGAGCTACTTGCCCTACGTGTACTGGCTGCTGACCCAGGTCCATCCTTTCACTCAAATTTCCTCCTGGCCGCAAATGTCATGAACTCCGTTATCGTTGATATCTTTGAGCGCATCGCCTCAGAGACGTCACACTTGATTGAGTACAACAAGCACCAGACCACCTCGGCCCAGGAGAAACCAAAGTGCTGTCTGCCTCACGCAGCCAGAAGAACTAGCCAAACACACTGTCTCTGGAGGCATGAAAGCGGTCACCAGCTCCACGTAGATTGACCACACCAATGAAATTATAATCCCAGGCTGACTTTTACTGATCTGTTTGTCCGCCCAACTGCTGTTCTCTCTCTCTGGCTTCCATTCCCTCCCATTATTTACTCCTGCCTCCTCCTTCCACCCCACCTTCAGCAGATTTACCAGCCTTTCCTGAGCTGAAATCAGTTCTGAAGAAGGGTCACCCGACCCAAATCATTTACTCTCTCTCTCCACAGGTGCTGCCAAACTTGTTGCATTTCTCCAGCAATTTTTGCTTTTGCTTCAGATTTCCAGTGTCCACAGTTTTTGCTTTTTTTTTTAATACAAAATCTTAGGTATTACAGCTCCTGTGCTCAAATGGCATGGGAAAAGCTGGGCTGTTGGGGATTATGAAAGAGTGGGTCACGATCCTGTGGGTAGAGTGAAATGTTCCCTTTGGAAGCCTTAAAAAAAAGGATGTGATGGTCTGTTTGGTGGTAGCCCCATACTGAAGCTGTTGGATATGACTGATCCTTTGGAAACAGAGACCTGGAAACATGGAAGATTAAGGGGAATGTTACGATGGTGATGAGAGGGAGGGCAAGGGTGGGAGCAGAATGTGAAAAATGAAGCATAAACAGTTGATGACCCTGTCAACCTCAGTTTTTGGGGTTCTCCTTGGTTGAGGATTGAGAAGGATGTTTCTGAAATGCTGTAGTTGAAGATTGCTTCATCAGAGCAGATGCAGTGGAGATTGAACATCAGAAGAGGAGTAGGTTATTCAACACCTCAAGTCTGTTCTGCCATTCTAAATCATGGCTGACCATCCAGCTCAACTCCATTGTCCCAGACTCACCCCATAAACCTTGATGTCATTATCTTGAGCATGAACAATGACTGGGCTTCTGTGGAATTGAATTCTTTGGAATTACCCTTTGATGTAGATAATTCCAAAGATTCACACCATTTTTAAGTGAAGAAATTTTCCCCTCATCCCAGTCTTAAGTGACTTGCACCTTACCCTAAGAGCCCGTCCCCTGGTTCTACACCTCCTCAGACTCGAAAGAGTTGGATGTGGGGTAGGTGGAGATGAGAGGGCAGCAGGGGGAGCTTCTTTTCTGCATCTACCATGATTAGCCCTTAAAGAATTTTGGAAGTTCAAGTTACCCATTCTCCTTAACTCAGGAGAATACAGGCCCAATCTCCTCAAGTTTTGTGCTTGAAGAGCAGAGATGAGGGGCTAAAATTGTTTCAGAG
>NC_063333.1:15285886-15327141 GCF_021869965.1 Rhincodon typus
CCGATGCTGCTTGGCCTGCTGTGTTCATCCAGCTCTACACCTTGTTATATCAGAGATGAGGGGCAATTGGTTCCCTCAAATGAATGTCATGAAGCTGTGAAATTTACTGCCCCAGTGTGTGATGGATGTGGAAGCAAAGAGTAAATTTAAGGTGGAGATAGGCAGATATTTAAGACTTAACATGTTGAAGGTTATGGGGAGTGGGCAGAAAAGTGAAGTTGAGACAGTGATGAGATCATTCATGATCATGTTGAATGGTGGAACAGGCTCAAGGATCTGAATTGCCTACTTCTGTTCCTAGTTCTTATTTTCTTATCTAACTCCTCCTCAGAGTGCAGTCCCACCATGCCGGAAATCAGTCTGGTGAACCTACGCTCCACTACGTCTGTGGAAAGTATCCTTGACCTCTTACTGAAATATAATCTGCAAATTTGGTTTAACAATAAAACAAAAGTTAATTAAACGAAAGAAATGAAGATAAAATAGAACAAACCAAACTGTTTACATATCAAACAGATTTAATGATTTTGAAACACATGGGGAAATGCAGTACCATTAATCCTGAAAGCACCCTCTTGTGATACTCACATCAGGGAGAATTTTTTTCACATCAGTAGTGCTTAATTTAACTCTGACTCAAGTTCCATGTTTTGACAATGTGATGGTCTTTTCCTGGAACCTTTTTACAATGCGGCTTATGTTTTCTCAGTTTCAAATAACTCCTTCGAGGTTGTAACCAAACACCATTGGTCTGGAACATTTAAACTAAACTCCTCACACTGAGATAACCTCTATGTTAACATTCTGAAACTACTTCCCTTTGTCAGGACCAGCTGTTTTACACATCTAGTTTCAGCCAAGAATTCTGCAAACTGCCCAAACTGAAACAATTTACTTTTCACAAGATATGGGTATTTCTATTAAGCAAAAGAAAATCATCAATCCAAAACATTGTAAACTGAAAATCTCTTTGTCTTGTTCACTAGTAAAAACTTAACGATGTAAACAGATTTCCATTCACCTCTTTGATCTATCTCTCTCAGACTGTATTAAAACAAATCATAGTGGCTACAGAAATATGCCAAGTTCATCACTAAGCCCCTTCAGACACTGAGCAAACTAATTCAAAATTCAAACTCTAAAATAAATGACATTAAAGTATATATAAATCATACATCTGACATTGCACCTACCTAATTTTTTGCTGTATCTGCATGTTAATTTTCAATGACTTATGAACAAGGCTACCACTGTGATGATACTGTGGCTTTAAGAGGTATATTTTGTCCTGTTTTATTTTAATGAAGAGAGGTTGAGACAGAGGTGTTGAGTGGTCTGTTCCATACCAATAAACTAAGCAGCTTGTGGGACCTTGAGTCGTTTTAAAGTTAGAACAATAGAAGCAGCATGAAGCAGTGGTGTCAAGCTCTCACAGAACCAGGATTTTAGTTTAGCTTTCAGTAGCTATCGGGATTTTGAAGCTGCTGTATGTCTGTTCCTGCTACAGCAAAATACTTGAGTTTTCTCTCTCTCACTCTTTCTCTCTCTCCCCCCTCTCTCTGTCTCAGAGTTTTGTCTTGATGTTCTTTTCTCGTGGACTGGAGAATTGCATGTGAGACAATCTATTTTACTGAATTTGCTGTAGCCAATGATGTGTTTATGGGATGTTACTATATTGGAACAGTTACTGTTTAGTAGTTAAATAATCTATTATTCTGTTAAAGTTTCCAATGGAGTTAGGTTATTATAATTCTTCTTTCTTTTGTTTGTATTTTAATTATAATATAAGAATGAAGTATGTTTTGCTTCAAGACTGATAGGTTAACCAATTGAATTCCATCTGGAAAACAATGCCTTACACCTACCTTTAAAGAAATAAGAAACTTGGGATCTAGGCTGTCTTCTTAATATATTATGGGGGTGTTTGATCTGCTCTGTAAAACCAGATCATTTTGCTTATAAGCACTTTTCAATCTTTCAAAATTTAAGAAATATTCTATATCTCTGTTCCTCTTACCAAATTGAAAAACCTCACATTATGTTCTGTCTTGCACAATCATTCAGCCTGTCCAAATCCCCTTGAAGCATTGCCCTCCCCAACACACATTGCCACTGTGCTTTTGTGATCCATTAACTTGGAAACGTTAGAATTGTTCCTCCCATCCTAATTATTGATTGTAAATAGGTGGGAGTCCAAGGACTGATTCTTATGGTACTCAACTGGTTACAGCCTGCTGATCTCAGAAAAACCTATTGTTGCTGATTTTCTTTTTATTACCCAATATTCATCCATGCCATTAGTTACCTGCATCATTACACAGTTTTATTTAATGACCTCCCATTTGGGACTTTATCAAAAGAATCTGAAAATCCAACTACGCTATATCTACTGATTCTCCCTTATCGATTGTACTGGTAACATCCTTAAAAGAAACTCAATCAGGTGTGTAAAATATTATTTCCTCTTCATACTTCCATGTTGAACATAGCCAATAAGTTATTATTTTCTAGGTGTCTGGTCATCACATCCTGTATAATAGATCTGGCATTTTCTGTGTTACTAAAACCAGGCTAACAGGGCTCTAGTTCCCTATTTTTTCTCTCCTTCCATTCTTAAATCAGAGTTATAGTTGTAACGGTACCATTCCAGAATCTATAGAATTTTAGCTACCAATGTGTCTACCAATTTGTCCACTGTGTCTATAGCCACATCTTTCAATCAACTCTCTGGGAAGTCAGTCATCAGATCCCATGCTTTGTCAACTTTCTGTCTCCTCAATTTCTCCAGGATCTTTTATTCATTTATCAGGTGTAGGCATCTCTGGCCAGCTCAGCATTTATTGCCCTTTTGTGATCCCACTGGAGAAAACAATGACCTGCCTCCTTGAACTGTTGCAGTCCATGTCATATAGTGCACCCACAGTGCTGTGAGGGATGAAGATTCAGGATTTGACCGAGCTACAGTGATAGAATGGTGATTAGTTCTAAATCAGGATGGTGTATGGATTGGGGTAAACTTGGAGCTGGTGGCGGTGTTCCCATGTATCTGCTGCCTTCACCTCTGTAGCTGGTAGAACTCGCTGGTTTGGAAAGTGCTGTTGATGGGGTGTTGGTGAGTTATTGCATTGCACTATCCCGAAGGTACATACATCTGGAACTGTATATCAGTGCTTTAAGGACAGGGTGCTCAAAGTATCAGATGGGCTGCCAGTCAAGCTCGCTGCTTTGACCTGGATGGTGTTGTGCTTGAGTGTTTTTGTGGCTTAATCCATCCAAGTGAGGGAGAGGGTACCGTCACACCTTTGACTTGCCACTTGTAGATGGTGTACAGGCTTTGAGGAGTCAAGAGATTATTTACTCACTGCAAAATTCTGAGACTCTGGTTTACTCTTTTTATCTACAGTAATTATATAGCTAGTCCAGCTCCTGGGCAATGGTTGTTGTTAGCTTTCAATGATAGTGATGCCTTTGAATGGATGAGCAGGGGCAGTCATTACATCTTGTTGGGGAGGGTAATTGCCTGGCATTAGTGTGGCATGAATGTTACTTGCCACCCATCAGCCTAGCCCGGTTATTGTCCAAACAAAACCCGAAAGAACTGCGGATGCTGTAAAATCAGGGTCAAAAACAAAAGTTGCTGTAAAAGCTCAGCAGGTTTGGCAGCATCTGTGAAGAAAAACCAGAGTTAACGTTTCGGCTCTGCTGAGGAAGGGTCACCAGATTCAAAACGTTAACTCTGATTTTTCTTCATGGATGCTGTCAGACCTGCTGAGCTTTTCCTACAATTTGTGTTTTTGTTCCTGGTTATTGTTCACATCTGGCTGCACTTGGACGTAGATGATTTCAGTATCTGAGGAGTCCCAAATTGTACTGAACGAATGGTAATATGTTGTTAGTAGTGAATATCCTCACCAATTATATGATGGAGGGAAGGAAATTGATGAAGCTTCTGAAGATGGTTTGCCCTAGAACATGACTTGGCGGAATTCCTGCAGAGATGACATGTGGCTGAGACGATTGATTTCCAGAAACTACAACCAAATCTCTTTGTGCAAGGTTTACTGCCAAACAATGGAGAGTTTTCTTCTGATAGTCATTGCAGTTTTACTGGGGCTCCTTGGGCAGTTAGCCTAATTTACCCTCAAATTCAGCACTTTTGTTAGTTACTTTTCGTCATTCTGATTAGACCCTTGGAGCTCAGTCATTTCTGATAGATTTGTTGCATCTTCCTCTGTGAAGACAGAGACAAAGTAATTATCTAGCTTCTCTTCCATTTTCCTACTTCCCATTGTAAATTCTCCTGTCTCTCTGTCTGCCAAATTTGTTTTTGCTAATCTTTTCCTTTTCACATGCTTGTTAGAATATTTGATGGTACATTTTAGGTTTCTTGCTAGCTTGCATTCATGTTCTGTGCTTCCTTTCTTTATCAATTCTTTGTCCTCTTTTGCTGAATTCTAGAGTGTTCCCAGTCATCAGGCTGATGACTTATTTGGCAACTGTATAAGCAATTCCCTTGTGTTTAATGCAACCTTTAACTTCCTGTTAGACTTTTGTGCCTTAAAGGAATCTGTTTGTTGTAAACATTGATTGATTAATCCCTAATTAACCATTATTTTACAATAAGATTACTAGCCCTTTGACACTGGATAAAAGTGCTTGCTTGTTGCTTGGTTGATTCCTCGACGTCTAGAAAACTATCTTGTACACATTCCAGAAGTCTGACCTCCACTCAGTTGGTGCTCACTTGATTTACTAATTCCATTGATATAAAGATTAAAGTCACTTATGATTACCACTTTACCTTTGTTACATGCAAATCTAGTTTCCAGATTTATACTGGCCCTGACATTACCACAAGCATCCGATGACCTTTAAGGAACTCCTATCAATGTTTGCCCCTTGCTGTTTCTTCATTTCACTCAGATTGTACACTTTGTTCTTCAAATGTTCCATTCCCTTTCAGCCTCCCTCCACTCCCCACTCACCTACCCACCCACAAACCCCACCTTCCTCCATCATCAACTCCCCCTCCAGCTGTGCAGCTAAGGGGCAAAGATAAAGTGAATGACAAGGGTCTTTTTCCCTAGGGTGGGGCATATTTTGAAGGTGTGTGGAGAAATACTTAAAAAGAACATGAGGGTCAACTTTTTACACAGAGTGGTTCATGTGTGGAATGAACTGCCAGAGAAAGTGGTGGATGTGGTTACAGTTACAATATTTAAAAGACATTAGGATAAGTACATGAATAGGAAAGGTTTGGGGTGATATGAGCCAATGCAGGCAGGTGGAACTAGTTTAGTTTGGGAACATGGTCAGCATGGACTGGTTGGATCGAAGGGTCTGTTTCCGTGCTGTATGACTCTATGGTACCATTCTCTTGGCCCTGAGTACATTCCTCTGAAGACCTATCACTGTCACCAGTATAAATAATGGAAAACTAGCTGTGGGAAGATAATCCCAGGGAACTTCTGCACAACCTGTCTGGTACAGTAGACTGAGATAGCAAGGTGTAGAGCTGGATGAACACAGCAGGCCAAGCAGCATCAGAGCAGCAGGAAAGCTGACGTTTCGGGCCTAGTTTCTGAAGAAGGGTCTAGGCCCGAAACATCAGCTTTCTTGCTCCTCTGATGCTGCTTGGCCGGCTGTGTTCATTCAGCTCTACACCTTGTTATCTCAGATTCTCCAGCATCTGCCATTCCTACTATCTCTGGTACAGTGGACTGTCTGGCAATGACACATTTCCATCTTCCTTTTCTCTTTGCATGCTGCTACCTTGAGGCTACTTTTAATTCACTTAACATTCAAACACCCAAATCTTAAGTCTTCCCCAGTCCAAAAGACAAAGTGGTGGAAAGCCAAGTGGTATGGATTCCTGGGCGATACTACTAGTAACATTCTTCAAATCAGAGAATATAACCCATTCGCCCCACCCTGTACCTTATAACTAGTACCCATGTCTGTGGAATTACACTGGCAATACATATGCACAGTCTATGTTATTACAACGGAAGAGCATTTTGGTTCAATGTACCAAGACAGGCCCTTCGGTGCGTGTGTGCCATAGTCACTGACTACATTGTTCAGTTTGTAAATGGATTTGTGAATAATAACTCACCATTGTAAGTCACTCAGAGACAGGAAGAACTGCAGTTACTGGAGTCAGAGATAATACAGTGTGGCGCTAGAGGAACACTGCAGGCCAGGCAGCATCAGAGGAGCAAGAAAGTTCCGACCTGAAACGTCAACTTTCCTGCTCCTCTGATGCTGCCTGGCCTGCTGTGTTCCTCCAGCTCCACACTGTGCTATCACCATTGTTAAGTATTAGCTGATGATAACACCAGCTGACAGCGAATGCCGGTCACTGATCAGCTGGGGTTGCTTTCATTTGGGTTCTGAAGAAGGGTCACTGGACCCAAAATGTTAACTTTGATTTCTTCCCACAGAAGCTGCCAGACCTGCTCAGTTTTCTTTTTCTGTTTATGATTTTGATTCTGAATACCAGAATCCACAGTTCTTTTAGGGTTTTTTTTTTGTTTGGGGTTGTTTTCATGGCTGTTTCAAAGGTCTCCTAGTTCTGTTGATGATGATAGCCAAGCAGTACCTCAGCAAGAGAGGATGTGATCAAGGCTGTATTATTCTGGAGAACACCACTTGCAGCTTGTTTTGGCTGTGCACGACAATGACCAATATAGAGAGTGGGTGTATCATTTAACAGCAATTATCATGGATGAGAGGTTTGCTAAATTAAAATTTGGCGCAGAATGCAGCTTATATCCTGATCTAAAGACACATATGCACATTGGCACAATGTAATTAATTTGCTTTATGAACGTCACACTATTATTTTAAGTCCATTTATAATGTGCAGACTTTTTGGAACTTGCAGCTGCAGATGACAAAGAATATAATTAATATTGTGATACAATCAACTAACCAAGCCCATAATAACATTTCAATAATAATTTCACATGACTGGACTTAGAGAAGTCAAACCTGCTTTAATTATCAGCAGTCGACTTGGATTTAGGACTTGGGGAAGAAGGGTATGACAGTTCTTTCTTTGTTAATTTTATCTACAAATTAGATCTGGTATTGTGCCTGCGCATAGCACAAAGACGATTCATCTGTTCATTCAAATAGAGCAGCAAGGGAAAATAAAGAAAAAGAAAAACCCAAGCCTTACTTTTTAAGGGCCCTGTGAATGGTTACAGGCAAGTTGGGATTTTCATTTCTGTGCTTGCCTGCCCTAACCTTCTTGACCTGTCCTGCCTACCTTAATTTTAATGGACGGGAACAGCAAATGCTGGAGAGAGCAGAGCATCGAAGAAGGAGCTTTTTAAAGGGAATGATTTTGAGATGTCATCCAGCGTTGTCCCCAGAGCATGAATGTGACTTGCTGATCACCAGCAGGAATATGGCAAGGCAACAGAAGCAGGTGGAAGGGCATGAAAGAACATTTTGTAGAACTCTTAATGTACGAGGTACTACCCCAGGCCGACTGCAGTCATAGAGTCATATAGCATGGAAACAAACCCTTCGGTCCAACTAATCCATGCCGACCATGATCTCAAACTAAACTAGTCCCACCTGCCTGCTCCTGGCCCTTATCCCTCCAAAGATTTCTTATTCATGTTCTTATCCAAATATCTTTTAAATGTTGTAACTGTAGCCACATCTACCACTTCCTCTGCAAATTAATTCCACACACCCTTCTGTGTAAACAAATTGCCCCCATGTCTTTTTTAAATCTTTCTCCTCTCACCTTAAAAATATGTCCCTAGTCTTGAAATCCCCCACCGTAGGGAAAAGACACCTGCTATTCACCTTATCTATACCCCTTATTATTTTAGAAACCTCGAGAGATATTCTCTGAACCTCCTACGCTCCAGTGAAAAAAGGTCCCAGCATATCCAGCCTCTCCTTATAATTTCTTATACTCAGTCATCAGCTACCTAGCCAGAACAGAGGAGCAGTATGTGCAGGAGCTCAGATTAAATCTGACTTCATAGAATCATCGAGGTCTACTGCACTGAAAAAGGCCCTTCTGCCCATTGAGTTTGTGCTGGTCAAAAACAACCACTTAGCTGTTCTGATCCCATTTTCCAGCAATTGGCCCATAGCCTTGTATGTTTTGGCTTCATAAGTATATATCTAAGTACTTCTTAAATGTTCCTTTACCAGCCGTTTTAGTCCCTACACCAGTTCATCTTAACCTTGGTCTTCTGAGGATGGTTCAACTGATAAAATAGAATTTTGGTGGAGGTATTCAAAAAATAATTCTGTGATACATAATTTGTTTATGCCATTAAGGGACAACGCTCCAAATTTCCAAAGCAAACTTATGAAAAAGGTAATGGACAACAGAAAGCTAAAAATGCAACAGAACGCACAGATGTTGGCAAATTGGATGAATATAAGGAACAACAAAGGGTTAGAAAAGCAGGTAACAGGGACTAGAAAAAGTAAATGAAAAGATTTCATAAGAGAAGCCAACATTAATATAGAAATCATAAGAAAGAAACTGGTCATGTGCAATCTATATCTCATGAAAACTGATTTGGAGATAACCATAAACAATAAACATGACACATAGTAGAATAATTATATTGTATTAGTTTTACAGTAGAGGACATCCCAAGGAAAGCTGTGAATCAAGGACATGAACTTGCCAAAGTTAATGCAACAAATAATAGTAATGAAGAACATAATTGTATTGAAGAGTAACAGATCCCCAAAACCAGATTTTTTTTTAGGGAAGATGTATTTATCTTTAAGGACAATGTGGAATGGTTTGGGCATTTTCTGGATTGAAATGGCTTTGCTATGTGTGTGTGTTTTTTTAATCGGGGAGTAATGTAAGATTAGAGTCATAGAGATATACAGTGTGGTAAAAGACCCTTTGGTCCAACTCGTCCATGCTGACCAGATGCCCTAGATAAATCTAGTTCCATTTGCCAGCATTTGGCCCATATCCCTCTAAACCCTTCCTGTTCATATACCCATCCAGATGCCTTTTAAATGTTGTAATTGTACCAGCCTCCTCCACTTTGTCTGACGTACATGCACCACTCTCTGTGTGAAAAAGTTGCCCCTTACGTCCCTTTTAAATTTTTCCCCTCTCATCTTAAACCTATGTGCTCTAGTTTTGGACTCCCCACCCTGGGGAAAAGACCTTGTCTATTTACCTTATCCATGACCCTCATGATTTTAGAAACCTCTATAAGGTCACCCCTCAGCTCCAGGGAAAATAGCCCCGGACTACTCAGCCTCTCCCTATAGTGTCCAACCCTCCAACCCTGGCAACATCCTTGCAAATCTTTCCTGAACCCTTTCAAGTTCAACAGCATCCTTCCTGTCGCAGGGAGACCAGAATTGCACGCAGTATTCCAAAAGTGGCCTAACCAATGTCCTTTACAGCCTCAACATGACCTTCTAACACCCATACTCAATGGACTGACCAATAAAGGCAAGCATATCAAACACCTTCTTCAATTTTCTATCTACCTGTGACTCTACTTTCAAGGAACTATGAGCCTGCACTCCAATGTTCCTTTGTTCAGCAACACTCCCCAGGATCTTCCATTAAGTGTAAATAAGCAGCTTATTGTGTGTTGTAAGCCACCTGCTGTTTACAGAAATTTCAAGTCATTTTGAAAAAAAATTGAGCAGAGCCTGTAAGGAGGTAAAAGGTGGGGTTAACAGCTTTTAATTACTGGAAGAGTTGGTTTTGAAAGACTGTGGGGGCCTCAGTGCTAATGTTTGCAGTAGGTCAGGCAAGAGCATCAGCAATGTCTTCAAAATAACCTCCAAATTCAGTGGACCAAAAGACAGTGCAACAGTGAGGTCTCCTCCCTATCTTTATCTCCCCACACCAAGCCAAAATGCACACTATCAAGTCTCCAGATCACTTGAAGCCACCTCCAATGAGACTCCTTAGGGATGTCCTCGAAGCATCCATGAAGAATTCAAACATCTCCAGCAACTTATGATGACTAATGGAAGGATGGAAGAAAGTTCAGTTGGGAAGATGCTGCACACAGAAAAGACTTCAATGGGAACATACAGACGCTTAGTCAGAGTGATGGAGCAAATGCAAAAACATCCAAGCAATTCAGCCAACTGACCCTCCAAATAACGCCAGAGGCTGGAAAGTGAACTCATCAGTCATCTCAGAACCAGTCCAGTCAGAGTGAAAGCTTGATCCGGATGGTCTGCATCAATGAGACTAGCTAGCATTATCCAATTTGAATCTAAACTGTACCTCTTCCGTATTTAGTGACCTGTTTCATTTTGCAAGATTTTTGTCAGTTGAAAGTGCACATCTGATATAGAATTTCAGCTTGTGTATTCGTTTTTATTGGGTGTGAAAACTGCAAAGGAACCCAACTCCAATTTTTCCAAAGATTCCTCTGGGGGCCCTCTGGGAATACAAGGGGAATGAAGTTATGCCACAGCTGCTGAAAAAACAGAAATATGGTTAGACCGCACCCGAGGTACTCTGAACAGTTCTGGGCATAGTATCTTTGGCAAGACTTTACAGAGAAAATAACCTCAATTTATCATAATTATACCTCATTTCCAAAGGTTAGTTTATAGGGGAGGTAATGGCCGAGCGGTAATATTGCTCGACTAAAGCAATGTTCTGGAGACCTGGGTTTGAATCCTGCCACAGTAGATGATGGAATTTGAAGACAAATAATATCTGGAATTAAGAGTCTAATGATGACCATGAAGTTGTCTCGGATTCTCCAGCATTTGCAGTTCCTACTATCTCTAATCCATTTTCAATTGTGGGGAAAAAGCCCATCTGGTTCACCAATGTCCTAAAGGGAAGGAAACTGCCATCCTTACCCAATCTGGCCTACACGTAACTCCAGACCCACAGCAATGTTGTTGACCCTTAACTGCCTTTGGGCAATAAATATTGGCCTAACCAGTGACACCCCAATGAATAATAATGAGATTGTGTAAACTTATTGTATTTACTGGAATGGAGAAGGCTAAGGAATGAGTGGATCAAAGTTTTCAAGATTTAAAGGGAAACAATAGAATTGATGGATGAACCACTGCTTTGGGTTGGGCATCTTGGACAGGGGGACATATCTAAGAATTTATGCTAGGTCTTTCAGGAGTGGAATGAGGAAACACTTTCAGACAAAAGTGGTCAAAGTTCTGAACATTCTTCTGAAATTGGTCATTGATGTTAAATCATTGTTAATTTTATTACCGAGATTAATCGATTTTTGCTAACTGGCGATATTAGGGAATACAGGATAAAGATGGGTGTTCTGAGTTAGCTTGTCGATTATCCACAATCTCATTGAATGGCGAGCGAGCTTGAAGGGCTAAGTGGCCTACCCATGCTCATATGTTCCTCCTTTAAGATGTGCCAGCTTGCTTACCTTTTCAAACTCAACTTTTGGCCACCCCTCCTAATATTGCCTTATTATTGCCTTGATGTTTTCCTCACACGTAGTGCGTTTTCATGTGTTTCAATATAAGAGGCAAATTGTCATGTGTGTAACCAAAATAGTTTTAAGCTATGAATCAGTGCTTTTCTGAAAACTGCACGCTTTATGACAAGTGACTTTCTGAAATTCCGTGCCAATTCAGAGAGACGTTTCTTATAACTTATACTCAGGACTGGCACCCTCTGGTGGTTTCCATTGTATTACTAATCACAGTCTCTTCCTGAATAAATAGGAATAGCAGGCATCTACCAAGCTTGAGGCATAAGTCCTGGCAGTCTGCCTTATTTTTAGATCCATAGAAGGTTGCAGCACAGAAGGCAACCATTTAATACATGGGCCATAACCTGTCTTGTTCAGGATTGTATAAGGTTAAAAGAAAAGTTGTGTAAGGTGGCCAAAAATAATAATAAATCTGACAATTGGGAAGTTTTAAGAATGCAGCAAAGGTGCACGAAAAAAACTGATAAGAAGAGGAACGATATAATACTTATGCAATCAAGCAAAATATGCTGGAATGCACAGCAAAAGCTTGGACACATAGACAGTAAGGAAGCATTTGGCTGATATGAATGTGGGTCCATTAAAAGCAGAGCCAGGAGAATTAATAATGGGAGAGTGGAGAAATGGCAGAAAAATCAGATGAGTTCTTTGTGATTGTTTTAACGCAGGAACGTGAAAGAATCCTCCAAGAATTAGAAATCCAAGTGACGAGGAAGAAGGAGAAGTTGAAAGAAATTAGTGATAGCAATGGTATATTAACAGTAGTATCACACTGGGGAAATTAATAGAGCTAAAAATTGATAAACTCTTGGGACTTAATAGTCCACATCCCAGAGTATTGAAGGTGTTGTCTGTAGAAGTAATGAATGTATTCGTAGCCATCTTCCAAAATTCCGCAGATTCTGTGATGATTTCTATAGATTGGAAGCTTACAAATGTCACCCCATTGTTTAAGAAGGGAGCAAGGGCAAAAAAAAAACAGGGAACAACAACAAAATCTTTACATCAACAGCAGGGGAAGTGCGAGAAATTAACATAAAAGATGTAATAAATTAGCACTTGGACAAAAATGATCCAGTTGGACATAGCATGGATTCGCAAATGGAAAATTATGTTTTGTGAACTCGGAGTTTTTTCAGGACGTGACTAACGAAATGGGAAATGGACATTTGATGGATGTGGTATTTGGACATTCAGATGGCTTTTTGGTTCTTTAAAATCCCGCTACATCCTCCCTAATTGTATTGTGGGTCAACCTGCAGCAAATGAGCTGCAGCAGTTCAAGGTGGATGTCAGAGGTAGGTTCTTTACACACAGAATGGTGAGTGCGTGGAATATACTGCCGGCGGTGGTAGTAGAGTCAGATATACTAGGGACATTTAAGGGACTCTTAGATAGGCACATGGATGATAGTAAAATGAAGGGTACGCAGGTTAGTTTGATCTTAGAGTTAGATAATAGGTCGGCACAACATCGTGGGCTGAAGGGCCTGTACTGTGCTGTACTGTTCTATGTTCTTAAATACAATACAGGACAACTAAGGATAGAAAATAAGTGAAAGCCCAGTCAGTGATGTCCACATCCCACGAGTGAATGAGTCCAAAAAGAAATGGTGCCCCTGCAATTCCCGATGGTTGGATGGCTGAGCATTCTGCAAGCTGCTCATTACTGCTAGCTACATTTCAGACCACTGCAGTGAAGGATAGGAAAGGATAAGATAAAGGGACTTAAAGAGCATGCCAAATATTTCCCAGAAGAAAAATGTAGAAGTGGTCTTAGAGGATGGGAGCTGATGAAGCTTTTGAAGAATACAAGGAAAATAGGAATGAACTTAAACAAGGAATTAGAAGGGCTAAAAGTGGTCATGAAAAGTCGTTAGCAAACAGGATTAAGGAGAAACCCAAGGCCATATATAATTAGCCAGGGAAAGAATTGGCCCACTTAAGTACAAAGGAGGGAATCTATATGTGAAGCTGGAAGATGTCAGTGAGGTCCTAAATGAATTCTTTGTGTCAATATTCACCAAAGAGAAGGAATTGATAGAGGATGATCTCAGGAAAGGGAGTGTAGAATCTCTAACCCAAGTTCCTATCAAAAAGGAAGAGGGGTTGTGCGTCGTAAAAAGTATTAAGGTAGATAAATCCCTGGGTCCTGATGGGATCCATCCCAGAATATTGAGGGAGGCAAGAGAACAAATTGCTGGAGCATTGACAGACATCTTTGTATCTTCTTTGACCACAATTTGAGGTCCCAGATGAGCGGAGAATAGCCAATGCTGTCCCATTGTTTAAGAAGGGTAACAGGGATAATCCTGGCAATTACAGGCCTGAGAGTCTCACGTTTGTGGTCGGGAAATTATCAGAAAATATTCTCAGGGGCAAGATTTATACGCATTGGGAAGCAAATAGACTTATTAGCAATAGACAGCATGATTTTGTACGGGTGAGGTCATGCTTCACTAACTTGATCGAGTTTTTTGAGGAGGTGATGGAGATGATTGATGAGAGAAAAGCAGTTGATGTTGTCCACATAGACTTAAGTAAAGAACATAAGAACATAAGAACTAGGAGCAGGAGTAGGCCGTCTGGCCCTTCGAGCCTGCTCCGCCATTCAATAAGATCATGGCTGATCTTTTCGTGGACTCAGATCCACTTACCCGCGTTCTCACCGTAACCCTTAATTCCGTTATTGTTCAAAAAAAATCTACCTTATCTTTAAAAACGTTTACTGAAGTAGCGTCAACTACTTCACTGGGCAAGGAATTCCATAGATTAACAACCCTCTGGGTGAAGAAATTCCTTCTCAATTCAGTCCTAAATCTGCTCCCTCTAAGCTTGAGGCTATGCCCTCTTGTCCTAGCTTCACCTGCCAGTGGAAACATCCTCTCTACTTCTATCTTATCTATTCCCATCATAATTTTATATGTTTCTATAAGATCCCCCCTCAATCTTCTGAATTCCAATGAATATAATTCCAATCTACTCAGTCTCTCCTCATAAGCCAACCCCCTCAACTCCGGAATCAACCTAGTGAACCTCCTTTGCACCCCCTCCAGTGCCAGTACATCTTTTCTCAAGTAAGGAGACCAAAACTGCACACAGTACTCCAGGTGTGGCCTCACCAGCACCTTGTACAGCTGCAACATAACCTCTCTGCTTTTAATCTCAATCCCTTTAGCAATGAAGGACAAAATTCCATTTGCCTTCCTAATTACTTGTTGTACCTGCAGACCTACCTTCTGTGATTCATGCACAAGGACACCCAGGTCCCTCTGCATAGCAGCATGCTGCAACTTTTTACCATTCAAGTAATAACCCTTTCTACTATTACTCCTACCAAAATGTATGACTTCACATTTATCTACATTGTATTCCATCTGCCAGACCTTTGCCCACTCACTCAATGTATCCATGTTCCTCTGCAAAGTTTCACAGTCCTCTGCACACTTTGCTTTGCCACTCATCTTAGTGTCATCTGCAAACTTTGACACCCTACACGTGGTCCCCAACTCCAAATCAGCTATATAAATTGTAAATAATTGCGGTCCCAACACCGATCCCTGAGGCACACCACTAGTCACTGACTGCCAGCTAGAATAGCACTCATTTATCCCCACTGTTTGCTTCCTCTTAGTCAGCCAATCCTCTATCCATGCTAATACTTTACCCTTAACGCCATGCATCCTTATCTTATGCAGGAGCCTCTTGTGCGGCACCTTGTCGAAGGCCTTTTGGAAATCTAGGTACACCACATCCACTGGATCCCCACTGTCCACTTTGCTCCTAATGTCTTCATAGAATTCCAAAAGATTTGTCAAGCATGACCTGCCCTTCATGAACCCAAGGCCCCTAATGCAGACTGGTACAAAAGGTGAAGTCACGTGGCATAGGGGTGAGCTGGCAAGATGGATACAGAACTGGCTTAGTCATAGGAGATGGAGGGTAGCAGTGGAAGGATGCTTTTCGGAATGGAGGGTTATGACAGGTTCTGTTCCACAGGGATCAGTGCCAAGACCTCTGCTGTTCGTGTTCTACATAAATGATTTGGAGGAAAATGTAGCTGGTCTAATTAGTAAGCTTGCAGAAGATACAAAGATTGGTGGTGTTGTGGATAGTGAGGAGGATTGTCAGGGGATACAACAGGATATAGATAGTCAAAAGCATGGGCAGAAAAATGGCAGATGGGATTTAATCCAAACGAATGTGAGGTTATGCATTTTGGAAGGTCAAGTACAGGTGGAAATTATACAGTGAATGGCAGAACCCTTAGGAGTATTGATGTGCAGAGGGATCTGGGTATGCAGGTCCATAGATCGCTGAAGGTGGCAGTGCAGGTAGATAAGGCAGTAAAAAAGGCTTATGGCATGCTTGCCTTCATTGGAAGAGGCATTGAGTGTAAGGACATAACTCACTCAGAGATAGTAAGAACTGCCGGTGCTGGAGTCAGAGATAACATAGTGTGGAGCTGGAGGAACACAGCAGGCCAGGAAGCATTAGAGGAGCAGGAAAGCTGACGTTTCGGGTCAGGACCCTTCTTCAGAACTCTTGAGTATAAGGATAGACAAGTTATGCTGCGGCTTTATAGAACTTTAGTTAGGCCATACTTGGAATATTGTGTACAGTTCTGGTCACCACACAACCAGAAGGATGTGGTGGTTTGGTGAGAGTACAGAAAAGGTTTACCAAAATGTGGCCTGATATGGGGGATTTTAGCTATGAAGAAAGGTTGGATAGACTGAGTTTGTTTTCATTGGAATGCAGGAGATTGAGGGGTGACCAGATAGAAGCTTATAAGATAGCAAATGGCATGGATAGAGTGGAAAGTATGAGGCTTTTTTCCAGGGTGGAGGGGTCAATTACTGGGGGACCCAGGTTCAAGGTGTGTGTGTGTGTGTTGGGGGGTGGGGTGTAAGTTTAAAAGAGAAATGCAAGGCAGGTTTTTCGCACAAAGGGTGTTCAGTGCCTAAAACACGCTGCCAGAGGAGGTGGTGGAAGCAGACACAATAGCAGCATTCAGGAAACACCGAGATGAATACATGAACGGGAAGGGAGGAGAGGGATACAGATCCTGTAAGTGAAGACAATTTTAGTATGGAAGTGCAAAATGTGTCACCCCTTGGAGGGCTGAAGGGCCCGTTCCTGTGCTGTATTGTTCTTTGTTTTTTCTCCTTTGGTGAATGAGACATCCTAGTCTGACTCCTCTTGTACACTTGAAAATGAATGACTAGTTTAAAAAAAAACACAAAGAACTGTGGATGCTCGACACCTGAAACAGATGGAAACAGAAATAGCTGGAGAAACTGAGCATCTGAGAAGAGAAAACAGAATTAATGTTTCGAAGCCATTAATCCTTCAAAACATTCTGAAGATTTGCTGATTTTTCGCTGTCAACTTCTCTTTTCGTTTGCATGAAGGATTAGAGTGTTCATTGCCGAGTAGTATTGATTAGTCCCTCTGAGTTAGGATATATCCTCTGATCTAAATCACTTCGTGTCTATTATTTCTGATGTGGGTCAGTGTCGCTTTCAGATCCATGTCTAACATTCCATGGACAAGTTGTAATGAGCTGCAACCCTGCCTGAAAGATTATGAGCATACTAACAAGGAACAAGAGTAGGCCACTCAGTCCTTCCAGTCTGTTCTGACATTATTCGCTAAGATGTTGGCTGATTTGATTTTAACTTTAACCATACATTCCCAGATACCCCCATTAATCTTCCATCCCCACAGCAATCAAATATTTGTCTACCTTTCCCTTCAAAATATTTAAAGATTCTGCATCCACTGCCTTTTAAGGAAGGGAATTCCAAAGACTAGCAACTCTCAGAAAATTCTTTTTCTCATCTCTGTCTTAAAGGGACAACCCCTTATTTTAAAAGTTATGACCCCTAGTTGTATATTCTCCCACAAGAGGAAATATCCTTTCTCCATTCACCCAATCAAGTCCCTTCAGGATGTTATGGCTCTTCCAAACTCCGGAGGATACAGGCCTAGCCTTTACTCATTAAACAGCCCAGTCATTCCAGGTATTAGTCTAGCAAACGTTCTCTGAACTGCTTTCTATGCATTAACATCTTTCCACAGATATGGTGACCAGTATTGTATGCAGTACTGCAGATGGGATCTCACCAATGTCCTGTATAACTGAAGCATAAAATTGCCATTCTTGCATTCAGTTTCCCTCGAAATAAACCATAACATTCTGTTCACTTTCTTAATTACTTGCTGTACCTGCATGCTACCCTTCTGCATTTCATGTACAAAAAGAAACCCATATCTCAGAGTTCTGCCAACTCTCAGAACGTGGATAAAGTGCTTCTGTTTTATTCTGTCTGCCAAAACGAACAATTTCACATTTTTCCACATAATAGTCCATTTGGCAGATCTTTGCTTGCTCACTCTTCCCATCTATATCCCTTTGTTGATTCCTTGTGTTCTCTTCACAACTCACTCTCCTCCCCCCAAACGTCAGCCTTTCTGCTCCTGTGATGCTGCTTGGCCTGCTGTGTTCATCCAGCTCTGCACCTTGTTATCTCTCACTCTCCTTCCTATCTGTGTCATCAGTAAATCACACTAAAATGCCAAGACTGACTGAGGTAGATTCAGCCGTACATTTGTAAGAGAAATACATGTATACTAGAATAGGAAACATTTACAAGGATTACACAGGAAGATGGAGTAATGGACGTGGTTGCATGGCTCCTTCAGAGAGCTGCAGAGGCAAACTGAACTGAATGAGCATCCTCTGTTCCATGATGTCGATGTGGTCATGGGAAGCACTAACAACATTTTGCAACATTTATGATGCTGTTACTTTAAATAAGTTTATATTATTTTGCTTGTGGTTCTTCCTCCTTTCAAAAGCACAGCACTGATATAGCAACTGTCAAGACCTTTTCTAAAAAAAAAAAGAAATTACACAAAGCTGTGGACTGGCTGCCTTGATTCTCAAACAGAATTTAATGTCATTATTAAGATGCTGCATGTGATTTTGTTGATACTGATAAGTGCACTCTCCATCCTTTTCATATCTCCTGCATACATCTTTGTTTCTGAAATTGTGTTGTTACTGTGTTTCTGTCAGTCATCAGCTGCCATCTCTTTCAGTGCTGGCCATTGCACACATGATGTTGGCTGAAACCTCTGTGCATTTTGGAGACTGCGATGGTACTGCAAAGCCCCGTTGGGGTGACTCGCTAATGATGACCCTCTTCCAGGCTGATTTTCCAGGACCAAGCTGCCAATCAGTCGAATTAACACCCTAGTCAGGAGCGATTGTCACTCGCTGATCGAACGTTGGCTTCAGGTGGGCTCACTGCTGAGCCCAGAGCCCACAATAACTTTGGGTGGCCTCTTGGAGGGGTGGGGAGGGGGAGGAGGGGGTGCGGTTTGCAGATCGATTATAACCTTCTCTCTCAAATTCCATGGGTGGAGCTGCAAGGCAGAAACAATCGCAATAGTGGTCGCAAACATACCTGGAGAATGCCTCCCCACACTGATAATTCTAAGAGATCTCGATCTGTTTACCAAAAATAAAGTTATTTTTGGGATATGGACATTGTTGGCTAGGCCAGCATTTATTTCTGTCTTTAAATTCCATTGCACTAGTGGTTATGAGCTTCCTTCTTGACGGGTGTAGGGATATCTGCAGTGCTGTTTGGAAAGGGGTTCCAGGATTTTGACCCAAGACAGTGAATGACTGGCAACATACAGCGCAGGAACAGGCCCTTCAACCCACCACGTCTGTGTTGACCATTAAACTAAACTAATCCCATCTGCCTCCATTTCATTTCTATCCCGCTATTCCCTGCCTGTTCATGGTGCAGTTCCGAGTCAGGATGGTGTGTTGCTCAGATGGGAACTCACAGGTCATGGTTCAGACCGACACGTTTGTTCTCCTCGTCTTCTTGGGTCAGGCTTGTTCATGTCAAGGGTTCCTATGTGGCCCATGAAGCATAGAGTCGTAGAGTCATTTCGCATGGAAATAGACCTTTTGGTCCAACCAGTCCATGCCGACCATAATCCCAAACTATACTAATCTCACTTGCCTTTGTGTGGCCTTTCACTCTCTAAACCTTTCCTATCCATGTACCTGTCCAAATATCTTTAAATGTTGTAATTGTACCTGCATCTACCACTTCCTCTTCAATTCATTCCACACACGAAGCACTCTTTGTGTAAAAAAGTTTCCCCTCATGTCCTTTTTAAAACCTTCTCCTCTCACCTTAAAACTATGCCCCCTAGTTTTGAACAACCTCATCCTAGGGAAAAGACCCTTGCTATTCACCTTAGCTATACCCCTCAACCTTCTACACTCCAGTGAAAAAATCCCAACCTATCCAGCCTCTCCTTATAACTCGAACCCTTCATTCCTGGCAACATCCCAGTAAATCTTTTCTGGGCCCTCTCAAGTTTAATAATATCCTTCCTATAACAGGGCAACCAGAACTGCACATAGTACTCCAGAAGAGGCCTCGCCAATGTCCTGTACAACCTGAACAGGATGACCCGACTCCTGTACTCAAAGGTCTGAGCAATGAAGGCAAGTGTGCTAAATGCCTTCTTAACCAGCCTGTTTACCTGTGACATTGTCCACAGTTACAAGTAAGTATGTCTTAACATTCAAAATAGGAGCAGAAGGAGACCATTCGGCCCTTTGAGCTAAGAAACGGACGAAGTGGACTTTGTCTTAAATTCTGTGTTTTTCAAATTACTTTATTATATTGTTGTGGAAGGACTGTAATTGTGAAGTTTTTATTTATTTTTCTAATTTATTGCTTTTGAAAGTCTGTAATGCTAGACTTTTCATTTATTTTTTAAAATTTTTTTTCCTAAGAATTTGTCTTCAAGAATCTGTACCTCGGTACCTTTATATCTAAGATGGCACCCTAAGTGGCAACATGTAAAATTTTCACTGTACTCAAATGAGTACATGTGACAATAAAGCGAATTCAGTTCAATTCAATTCTCCATGATTCAATAAGATCATGGTGCAACTGGAAGATTTTGAAAGAAACTGCCCCTCCTATCAGAGGCAAGTTCTGTCACGCATTCGACTCTGACAGATTCGTTAATGAGAGATAGTAGGAACTGCAGATGCTGGAGAATCCGAGACAACAAGGTGCAGAGCTGGATGAACACAGCAGGCCAAGCAGCATCGGAGGAGCAGGAAGGCTGACGTTTTGGGCCTAGACCCTTCATCAGAAATGGCTGACGTTTCGGGTCTAGACCCTACATTAGAAATCAGATTCGTTAATGAGCTGGTTTTGTATGTGGAGCACCAAGATGCAACAGGAGAGACTTGACTCGGTCAGAGATGTGGAACCATGATTGGGAGTCAGCAGGAGGGGAGGCTTTCAGGAGCACAATCGATTTAGGAGAAGAGAAGTCAGTTGTGCTACGGTGGGGTTGCCTGAAAATTGCGTGGGGCATCGCGGGGTGTTGGGGGAGCGGTGAGCAGAGGGACGGGGTGTTCAGTGGACTGGGAGGAGACGAGTGGAGGAGTGCGACTGAACTGGGGGCTCAGGTTGGTGGGTGGGTCCATGGCTGAGAGGTGGAGAGGTGACTGAGTGGGTAACTGAAGTTACAGGGTGAGTGAATGGGACTGTAAACGGGTACACACTCACCCTTCCAACACCCAACACCTTCCCCTTTTCATACCCACTTCAGTGTGATGTGTACTTAAAGAGTGCTCCACCAGCAGTGAGTCAAGGACTGTGTTAATTAAATCTGTTTCCTCATTGAGTCCTCAGGCCGTTCCCTCTTGGTCAGGACAAGGGACCCACTCGTTTTCTCCCTCAGGCTGGGCTTCTTAACCAAAATTGTGAATAAAATATTTTATTGCTGCTTGGCACCTATTAATGGTAATTTTTATTTGTTACTGTTTTTAGATTTTTTGTTTATGGTTGTGGCAACCCGTATCATTCTGAAATTTGCTTACCAACAGTGAGAGAAAATTGAAGAGTGGTCTCGCCCTGTGAAAACGTTAGCACCGTTTTAGCTGGCAGAGTTCGCAGGTTTGAAACGTGTTGCCAAAGGAGCCTTGGGGGTTGCTGCTATGCATCGGTGGTGGAGAGGATGAACATTTACGGTGGTGAATGAGATGCCAATCAAGCAGGCTGCGTTGTCTTGGATTGTTGTCAAATTCTGAATGTTGATGGAGTTGCATTCATCCAGGTCAGTGAGAGTGTCAGTCACAGTCCTCAGTTGTGCCTTTTTGTTGGTGACAGACTGTGGGCAGAAAGGAGGTGAGTTACTTGCCACAGAATTACAAACCTCTGACTAGCTGAAATATAGCTCATTCAGTTCAGTTAATCCCTGTGGCACTCCACTAGTTATAGCTTGCAAGCCATTAAATGACACCTTTAAGACGACTATGCTTCCTATTAAGTAACCAATCTTCTAACTTTGGCAGTATTACTTCCTGCAGCATGAGCTCCTATCTTGTGCAGTGACAAAAACAGAAGTTGCTGGAAAAGCCCAGCAGGTCTGGCGGCATTTGAGAAGGGAAAAAACAGAGTTAACGTTTCGGGTCCGGTGACCCTTCCTCAGAACTGATAGTGGCTGGGAAAACGTCAGTTTATATGTGCAGTGACCTTTGATATATGTGGCACTCTGTCAAACGCTTCTGGAAAACCCAGTTACTCCACAGTCACAGGTTTATTTTTATCCATGTTGCTCGTGCTTCCTCAACGAACACTAACAAATTAATCAATGTGATTTCCCTTTATACTATCATATTGACTCTGCCTGATTTCGTGAAGATTTTATGAGTGACTGATTATAACCGTAATAATAGATTCCAGCACTACTCCTAAGACAGAAGTGTTGTGCTAACTGGCCTGCAGTTTGCTTTTAGTTCCTCTACTTCCTTGCTTAGAGGAGTTACATTCACTCAGTGAAGATCAGGTAAGTTAATCCTGACATGTTTATCAAATCAATCTATAAAAATCAGTATCACAAAAGCAGATTATCTGGTCTCTCAGGTTTTGGAGTAAATTTGTAGTTCGGGTTGTGGGTGTTGAGGTTAGTTGGCTCGTCGAGCTGGTTTGTTGTTCTGCAGACGTTTCGTTACCATGCTGGGTAATATCATGAGTGCAGCCTCCGATGAAGCGTCGGTGTGTTTTCCCGCCTGGTTTTTAAACTCTGGGGTCCGTTGAGATGGATTGCCTCACTTCCGGTTTTCCTTCGTAGTGGAGTGTATATGGGGTCGAGTTCTATGTGTTTATTGATGGCTTTCTTTGTGGAGTACCAGGCTTCTAGGAATTCCCGTGCCTGTCTCTGCTTAGCTTGTCCCAGGATTTTGGTGTTGTCCCAGTCGAATTGGTGGTTCTCTTTATCCATGTGGATTGAGATGAGTGAGTATTGGTTGTATCTTTTTGTAGCCAGTTGGTTAAAAAAAAACAGACAGTTAAAAAAAGAAGACACGACCAATACTCACTCATCTCAATCCACATGGATAAGGAGAACCACCAATTCGACTGGGACAACACCAAAATCCTGGGACAAGCTAAGCAGAGACAGGCACGGGAATTCCTAGAAGCCTGGCACTCCACGAAGAAACCAACTGGCTACAAAAAAGACACGACCAATACTCACTCATCTCAATCCACACGGATAAGGAGAACCACCTCAACAGATTATCTGGTCATTGTCACATTGCTGTTTATGGATGCTGGCTGTCACGTTTCTAACATGGCAAAGGTGACTATGCCGTAAAAGTACTTCATTGGCTGTAGAGCACCTCAGGACATTCTCTGGCCATTGAAAGACATGATATAGAACACTTTCCTTCTTTCTTGAACGTGGTGTGAAGCGATAAGTCTACCGGTCTACTTGTTCAGAAATGGTTATCCATATTGTGACAGTCCCTTGAAAGTTTCTTGGTCAGGTATTTGTATAACAGCATCCATAAAGTGTCATTCTAGTGAATCTCTCAGTTGCAATTAAAGGATCAAAGCTTCTTTTATTCTTTCGCTTAATAAAGGTTTCAATATTATGAAGAATTTAATCCATAAGTGATGTTATATTGTAGACTAGTACCCACACATCTTTGAATTGTGTGTTTTTCCCATACAGAATCAATCCAATGAGTAATATTGCTAATGTTGTATCCTTCCATTTTGGTTTTAATGCTTCTCATTCCTCTTTACATTATCTAGATAATTCCTTGAGGAGCTAAACAAATATACTTCTTGACTTTTAATAACACAATGATTTGTAATATCTTTTCTCCGACTGAGATTATTGGAAACAATGTAATTTCCCCCCTTTAAAAAAATGTAGTTTCAATTTCATTTTGATAGATTTAGAAATGAGGAAGTTACTGATTATATTGACGTACTGTGATGCAATGTCGAAACAGATAACCTTTAATCAATGTAAACAAGTAAATTTCAAATCAAATTACAGAAGTTGTGAAAATTTGCTACTCTTTTGAATAAAGGTGATTTTCCACTTTGAATTTGATATGTTCCAGTTGAGCTGCTCTCATGTAATTTTCAGTAGTTTGAAGTGAGAGGAACTGAGTGAATTTTATTGCAAAGATAATATTTCTTTCTATTATTCTTTACTTTTGAATTGTGGACCAGAATGAGACAAGGATACTCCTTTAAAGCAGAGAAACTGAGAGAAAGCAAAAACAGATATTGTTGGAGAAACTCAGCATGTCGGGCAGCATCTGTGGTGAGAAAACAGAGTTAACAGTTCAAGTCCAATGACTTCTTCTTAAGTGGTGAAGAGTCACCAGATGAGTTTCTCCAGCAATTTCTGTTCTTTATTTCAGATCTCCAGCATCTGCAGTTCTTTCTTGCATTAAGCATTGGGAGGAGATGTTGTAGTTTTAAAACAAGTTACTGGAACTCATTATGAGTCATATTTATGCTTTTGATTTCATCAAGCATTGGGAAAAGGTGCTGGAGACTCGTCAACACTGTTGGGTGTGTCAGGGACAAAAAAAAACTGCAGATGCTGGAATCCAAGGTAGACAAACAGGAGGCTGGAAGAACACAGCAAACCAGGCAGCATCTGGAGGAAAGGGGCAGTCAACATTTCGGGTATTATCCTTCTTCAGGACTGGATGTGGGGGTAGGGGGAGCTGCAGATAAAGGGCGGGGGAAGGGGAAGAGGCAGAATTGTGGTAATAGGTGGACACTGGTGGTAGGTATGACCTGGTTGGTCAATGGGAGAGATGAATCCGGTTGGTGGCTGGAAGGGAGGGTCAGAAGGTGGAATGGAAGGGAGGAGGCGGGGCTGGAAGGAGATGGGTGGCAAGGTTATTTGACATTGGAGAGCTCAATGTTGAGTCCTCCGGGCTGTAGGGTGCCCAGATAAGGTGCTGTTCTTCAAATTTACTTTCTGAGCCACCAACCAGATTCATCCCTCCCACTGACCAACCAGGTTGTACCTACCACCAGTGTCTACCTATTACCACCATTCTTCCTCCGCCCCTTCCCCTCTTTTTTTATCTGCAGCTCACCCTACCACCACATCCAGTCCTGAAGAAGGGTTATACCCGAAGGGTTAACTGCTCCTTTCCTCCAGATGCTGCCCTGGCTTGCTGTGTTCTTCCAGCCTCAGGCTTGTCTACTGTTGGGTGTGTGTTCGGGCAGCTTTGACCAGAGGCATATTGTTGGTTGAAATCCCAACCAGGACAGTTTTCATCAACATGACAACAATTCTCTGACTCTTAGTCTGATGGACGCCATTCTTTGAACAATACAATGACAGAAAACCTCCAGACTCTAAAGAGACAGCATTTCTCTCCTAGTAGAGAAGCAGCAAAGAATTGGAAAATATTCTGTATTCTTATGCGCTGTTTAACTGTTAGCTGCTGCCTCTAACCAATGTCTGAGAGTCTGATTAATGGTTATGTCAAGTGACCAGTGTCAATTGTAAAGAACTGAAAGGACTTGAAAACAACAACATGGGAGATCAAAAGGACTCGGAAGAAGCAAAACGAAACCTTGTCGAATTCTGTGGACTGGTGCTATTGAACTGTGTTTCCCTATTTTTTCATCTCTACTTATAACAGTCTGTTATTTGTGTGTGTGTGTGTGCGCGCGTGCGTGTGTGTGTGCGCGTGTGAGTGTGTGTGTGCGTGTGTGCATGTGCGTACGTGTGTGTGTTTTAATTATCTTTTGTTTGTCAATTGTTGTAAGTGATTTATTTGTAATGAATAGATTCTTGTTAAGTACAACAGCCCGGTCATGTTCATCAGATGGGAAAATTGGGGCCTTTGAGTAATTTGCTTAATTCTTTAACTTTCGTTATGTCTCCAGGAAAAATTAGGTTCAGGAATGGGTACACTTTCCCAGTGGGTCATGACATTATACGTGTGTAGAAAAATATTACCGATTGTACAAAACAGACCATTATGGCACAGAATGGGATTACCATTACTAAAGCAAGGTAGTTCTGGGATTTTGACCCAGCGATACTGAGAAAAATTGATATATTTGTAAACCAGGATGGTGAGTGGTTTGGAGGGGAATTTGCAGGTGGTGATGTTCCCCTGTATCTACTGCTGTTGTCCTTCTAGATCATAGTAGTCATGAGTTTGGAAGGTGCTGGTCTAAGAAGATTGGTGAATTTCTGCAGTGCATCTTGTAGATGGTACACACTGCTACTATTGAGTGTCAGCGAAGAAGGAGGTGAATGTTTTGGCTGCCATGCCAATTAAGCGGGCTGCTTTGTCATGGATAGTGTCAAGTGTCTCAAGCGTTGTTACAAATGCACCCATCCAGGCAAATGGGGAGTATTCTATCATACACTTAACTTGTGCCTTGTAGACAGGATTTAGGGAGTCAGGATATGAGTTACTCACTGCAGCCTGCTCTTTTAGCCATTGTATTTCTATGACTAGTCCAGTCCTGTTTCTAGTCAATGGTAACCCCCAGTGGAGGCTTCAATAATGGTAATGCCATTAATAATGGTAATGCCATTGAATGTCAGGGGCCGATGGTTGGATTCTGTCTTGATGGGGATTGCAGTGACATGACATTTGTCTGATCTGAATGTTAATTGCCACTTGTAAGCCCAGGCCTGGAGATCTTGTTGCATTTGGACACGGACTCCTTCAGTATCTGAGGAGTCATAAATGGTGCTGAACATTGTGCAATCATCAGCAAACTCCCCCACTTCTGACCTTATGATAGAAGGAAGGTCATTCATTGTGTCTTTTTCAGATTTTAATCTTGCATGTGGCTGCATTTTTCTACTTTTGCCTTACATCTACATGTTGCAGCCTGTTTCTTTAAGTGGCAATAATGCTTTTGCCACAGTCTACTTCTCTGTAAAAAGAAAGGGCTAAATTTACATTTAGTGCCAGACCTCTGCTGGTTTTTAAAAATGACAGATGGTACCCAATTTCATGATTCTCATTGCCCCCAGTTCTCAGCAGCATGGTATAAGGACGTCCTGTGCTCGCATCTCCGAGCCACTATCTCTCTCTCTTGCCCCCACCACCCCCAAGTCCTGCAAATCTCCTGCAGTCAACTTTTCAAGGACTTTTCTCCATGGTTCTTGAGAGAGTGTCTTGCCCTGCAAACCTTTTCACTTCTACCCACTGTCAGTTGCCCCTCAAACTGTACATTCCAAACTGTAGGACACCATTCACCTGTTATGTAGTCTGGACAGATTCAGTGAACCATTTGGTAACAAAAGCATGTGTGTTAAATAGCTAATATCAGACATTAATTCCTAATTTCCATACAGTAATTTGCTTTTATGGTGAGCTTATATAGATGTCAGTACCCCAGGTGTTTAAAGTATTCACAGCAGAAGCAAGAAGAACTTGATGCCTTTTTATCTTGTGTAAAGAACATCATTTTATTGGCAAAGTAGATCTAAGTTATGTTGTGGCCTGTTTCACTTAGAATCCTACTGAATATTTTAGAATATTATGAATTTTCTCGGCTGTTGCTAAAGTTTGCCATGGCTGTCAAAATGTGAGCAGAGTTTTCAGTGAAGGTTGTTGGATGTTATTTGACCGGAAGCCTCCTCAGTGAAATTGAAACTTTGACTATTTCTTTCTCTCATCTCAGTTGTTGCATCAATATCTAATTTCACGATGCATATACTCTCAAAATGTAACTTTTATCTTGGGAACTGAGGTTTTAATGTAAGATAATGGACTTTTGAGAGATTGGTCAATAGATCTGGAGTAATTGCATTTCAGTGGATAGTGTAAAGATGGTACCGTGTTATCTCACTGTTTTTGATTGTGGACTGATTTGAGAAGAGAGCTGTTTTACATCAAAGAATTGGGAAAGAAATTGCTGTACTTTTAAAAAGTAACTTATTGAAACTCATTGTAAGTCATGTTTACACTGTTGTTCTGCAAATACTGGGGGGGAAGTGCTTGTCTCTGAGGATCTGTGAATAAAGAGAGATTCAGCGAAAAACAGGTTGGTGTTTGGTTTGTTCAGTTCTGACCAGTCGTAAATGCCGAAGGCCATTGGCCTGACAACAGCTGTATGTTTGGTTTGTGGGTACCTGAACAGCTTTTTGGTGTGAGTGATACAGGGAAAAGCCCTTGGACCTCTGAACAGGGAGATGATGTGTCACTGTATCTCTGTAGAAAAATATCTGAAGGGAAAGAAGGCCAGTTGTTTGCTCTGAACAGTTACTTAAGCTGGTAGTTTCAACTAATTACTCAGAGACTTAATAATTTGTGAACCAGTTGCTCTGTGCCTCCTGTGAAGAAGTGAAAGAACTGAAGGGTTAGGAAACCGAAGGAATCCATCCATCAAGTCCTGGTGACTGGTGCCACTGAACTGCTTCTCCAGTTATTTTCCCTTCCTCCATAACAGCACTTTTTTTTGTTTGTTTGTATAAGGGGGTCTTTAGAAATGGGTTAGAGTTTTAACTAATAGAGTTACATGTTACTAATTCAGAATTATTTACAGGTGGTTAGAATCTACTTATTTGTAAAACGTAGAAATTCTTATTAAGTATGGAAGCCTGGTGAGTGTTTTCTGTTAAGCCGAGTCTGTTGGACAGATTCATTCGGAATCTTGCATTGTAAGATCATTAATTTTCATGATTACTGTGGCAATAGTGGGTCTTGATTTCCACCTTACTACCCCTGAGGCTTAATACTTGCTTGGAAATGGGAAAACCTTGAACAGTGGGTGAACCCATTCCTGATTCCTGGAGACAAGATGTCTACAGTCACTTTCCTACAGGTTTTAAACAACACCATTCTTGTGTCACTGCATAAGAGCAGAATGTTCAGGTTATTGACACTATTGTTGTGCACCTTGCTTGCTGCCCAATTCTCAGGTGGACTCATTGCCCTCACTTGCTTTCCTCTCTCTCACACCCCCTCCCCTACATTGACCAGCTCCCACCCAGCTGAAAACTCGGCAGTAGGTGTGGAAGTGAGGGCTGAAAAGTTGGGAGCGGGGCAGAGAGAAAGGGTCAACAAATGGAGTATCAAATGGGAGGGGAACAGGTTGCTGAATGACTTAGTAAGAGCTTGGGGTGGGACAGTGATCGGCAGCGTCCAGAACTGTTGAGAATCTTGGGTTGAGGTCATCGATAGAAATAGGCCACACATTTTTGTTTTTGGAAAACATGAGACGAAAGAATTGTAGTTGAGATTACCACTGATGATGTGGATGTTCACAGCATCCAAAACCAAAAAAACATTGATAGCACAGGCGCCACGGCTGCACGATCGGTGTCTGTGTGACTTTGTAGTTGTGGTAGCAACAAGTACAACCTGTGAAGTTACTCAAAACAACAAATGCTGGAGATGACATCTCCATGGTCAGCATCCATGGAGAGACAGCAAGCTAACATTTCAAGTCTAGGTGACTCTTCATCAGAGCTGAAGTGAAGTGTGGAGGGGACAGCATTTATGCTATAGTTGGGGGTATGGGGGTGGTGGAGTGTAGAGTGCTAGTGGAGAAAAGATGTTGCGAGTTCAGATTAAGTGATCAGAATGGGAGGATCGCAGAACAATGGTGTATCTCCTGCCAGACTTAAAAGGACAAACAGTCCCACTGGGGTAGGGGAGAGGGGAGAGTGGACATGGTGACAGAGAATGTAACAAGTAAAGCTAAAAGAAAGAGAAGGAGTGGAAATTGGTTCACAAGTTGAAGTCCAGAAGGATGTAAAGTGCCTAGTCTGAAGATGAGACGTTCTTCCTCCAGTTTGTGCTGAGATTTGCTGGAGCACTGCAGCATGCCGAGCACAGACAAGTGGGGCATGTGTGCAGGACGCTGTGTTAAAATGACCGGCTGTGGGAAGGTTGGCGTTATGCTTGCGCACAGAGTGGAGGTGTTAAGACCATAAGACATAAGAGCAGAAATTAAGCCATTTGGCCCATCGAGTCTGCTCTGCCATTCAATCATGACTGATATGTTCCTCAACTGCATTCTTCTGCTTTCTCCCCATAACCCTTGATACCCTTGATAATCAAGAACCTATCTCAGTCTTAAATGTACTCAATGACCTGGCCTCCACAGCCTTCTGTGGCGTGAATTCCATAGATTCACCACTCTCTGGCCGAAGAAGTTTCTCCTTATCTCCGTTCTAAAAGGTCTTCCCTTTATTCTAAGGCTGTGCCCTCGGGTCCTAGACTCTCCTACCAATGGAAGCATCTTCCCAACATCCAGTCTGTCCAGGCCATTCAGTATTTTGTAAGTTTCAATTAGGTCCCCCCTCATCCTTCTGAACTCGAATGAGTATAGTCCCAGAGTCCTGAAACGTTCCTCATATGTTAAACTTTCCATTCCTGGGACCATTCCTCTGAACTCACTTCAGGGTCAGTTCATCCTTCCTGAGATATGGGGCCTAAAACTGCACACTATACTGCAAATGTGGCCTGACCAGAGCCTTATAAAGCCTCAGTAGTACATTCCTGCTTTTATTTTCAAGTCCTCTCAAAATAAATGCCAACATTGCATTTGCCTTCCTAACTACTGACTCAACCTGCAAGTTTACCTTGACAGAATCCTGGACTAGAACTGCCAAGCCTCTTTGCACTTCAGACTTCTGAATTTTCTCCCCATTTAGAAAATAGTCCATGCTTTTATTCTTCTTACCAAAGTGTGTGACCTCACACTTTCCCACGTTGTACTCCATCTGCCACTTCTTTGCCCACTCTCCTCACCTGTCCAAGTCCTTCTGTAGCCTCGCCACCTCCTCAATACTACCTGTCCCTCCACCTATCTTTGTATCATCTGCAAACTTAGCGAGAATGCCCACAGTTCCTTCATCTAGATCATTAATGTACAAAGTGAAAAGTTGTGGTCCCAACACTGACCCTTGCGGAACTCCACTTGTCACCGGCTGCCATCCTGAGAAAGACCCCTTTATCCCCACTCTCTGCTTTCTGCCAGACAGCCAATCTTCTATCCATGCTAGCACCTTGCCTCTAACACCATGGGCCCTTATCTTACTCAGCAGCCTCCTGTGTGGCATCTTGTCAAAGGCCTTCTTGAAGTCTAGATAGATAACATCCATTGGCTCTCCTTGGTCTACCTTGCTTGTTATTTCCTCAAAGAATTCTAGCAGATTTGTCAGCCATGACCTCCCCTTGATGAAACCATGCTGACTTTGTCCTACTTTACCATACACTTCCAAATATTCAGAGATCTCATCCTTTACAACGGACTCCAAAATCTTACCCACGATTGAGGTTAGGCTAATTGGCCTGTAATTTTCCGTCTTTTGCCTTACTCTCTTTTTAAACAGGGGTGTCAGGTTCACAATTTTCCAGTCCTCTGGGACTCTCCCTGACTCGAGCGATTCCTGAAAGATCACCACTCACGCTTCCACTATATCTTCAGCTATCTCCTTTAGAACTCTGGGGTGTAGTCCATCTGGTCCAGGTGATTTGTCCACCTTCAGGCCAATCAGTTTTACTAGCACCTTTTCCTTGGTGATGGCCACCATACTCAGCTCTGCCCCCTGACTCTCTTGAATTTTTGGGATATTACTCGTGTCTTCCACCGTGAAGACTGACGCGAAGTAATTATTTAGTTCCTCAGCCATTTCCTTGTTCCCCAATACTATCTCTCCACCATCATTTTCCAGTGGTCCAATGTCCACTTTCGCCTCTCTTTTGCCCTTTATATACCTAAAGAAACTCTTACAGTCTTCATTTATATTACTGGCCAGCTTACCCTCATATTTAATCTTCTTCCTCCTTATTTCTTTTTGTGTTGCCGTCTGTTGGTCTTTGTAAGCTTCCCAGTCCTCTGGTTTCCCACTGTCCTTCGCCACATTATATGCTTTCTCTTTTGCTTTTATGCTATCCCTGACTTCCTTAGTCAGCCATGGTTACCTCATCCTCCCTGTACCATGCTTCTTTTTCTTAGGGATGAATTTTTGCTGCATCTCCTGAATTACCCGCAGAAACTCCTGCCATTGCTGTTCCACTGTCTTTCCTGCTCGACTCCTCTTCCAGTCAATTCTGCCCAGCTCTTCCCTCATACCTCTGTAGTAGCCTTTATTCAGCTGTAATATTGTTACCTCTGATTCTATCTTCTCCCTCTCAAATTTCAGAGTAAATCCTATCATCTTATGATCACTGCCTCCTAAGGGTTCATTTACCTTAAGCTCCCTTATCAAGTCTGCCTCACTGCACAACACTAAATCCAGTATTGCCTGTTCCCTTGTGGGCTCCACCACGAGCTGCTCCAAAAAGCCATCTCATGGACATTCCACAAACTCCTTTTCTTGCAATCCACTACCATACTGCATACAGAAATCCCCCATGATCACTGTGACTTTGTCTTTCTTACACACCTTTTCTATTCCTGGTGTATCTTGCGCCCCAGCTCCTGACTACTGTTTGGAGGCCTGTACACAACTCCAACTATGGTTTTTTTACCTTTGCGGTTCCTCAATTCTACCCACACAGAATCTACACCATCTGACCCTACTTCGTTTCTTCCTATTGATTTAATTTCATTTCTCACTAATAAGGCAACCCCTCCCCCTCGGCCCACCTGCCTATCTTTTCGATAGGATGCATATTCTTGGATATTCAGTTCCCAATCTTGATCCCCTTGCAGCCACGTCTCCGTGATGCCTACCACGTCATACCTGCCAGTTTCGATCTGCGCCACAAGTTCATTTACCTTATTCCTTATACTGCGTGCATTCAGATGTAACACCTTCAGTCCTGTATTAACCCTCCTCTCATTTCCATTCGTTTTTCCAGTGTTTGATTGCTCGCCCTTTCCAAACACTCTGTTCTATTTGTGTCTGTGCTGGAGACTTTAATAACCTCTCCTGAGTTCTCCTTCACTGTCATTTCTTTCATATTTTTCCACGTCGTTGAATCCACCACTACGAATGTTAACCAGCTGCTTTGTTTCCCACTGGGGCAAGTTTCACCATTCCCTTCCCCCCACTTTCTAGTTTACAGTCCTGTTGACCAGCCTATTTACCCTTTTCACTTGAACATTGGTCCCAGCTCAATTCAGGTGGAGACCGTCCCAACCGTACAGATCCCTCCTGTTCCAATACTGATGCCAGTGCCCCATGAAAGGGGACCCCTCTTTCCCGCACCACTCCTTTACCCACGTGTTTACTTCCCTTATTCTCATGTCCCTATGCCAATTAGCACATGCATCAGGCAGTAATCCAGAGATTATAACCCTTGCGAACCTGTTCTTTAATTAGGTTCCCAGCTCCAGATAATCTCTGAACAGGTCCTCTTTCCTAGTCTTGCCTATTTGTTTGTTCCAGCATGGACCAGAACAACTGGATCCTCCCCCTCCCAATCCAATATCCTTTCAAGCTGGTAAAAGATATCCCTTACCCTGGGACCGGGCAGGCAACACACCATGCGGGAAAGTCGATCCTGCTTACAAAGGATACTATCTATCCCCCTAATTATAGAACCCCCTACAACTACCACCTGTCTTTTCACTTCTCCCTCTTGAATGGCCTCCTGTACCACGGTGCAGTGGTCAGTTCTGCAAAGCAGTGACCCAGTCTGTGTTTGGTTTCTCCAATGTAGAGTAGGCCACACTGGGTGCAGCGAATACAATACAAAAGACTGGAGGAGGTACGGGTGAAATGCTGCTTTACCTGGAAAGACTGTTTAGGCTCTTGGATGGTGAGCAGGGAGGAGGTGAAAGGGCAGGTGCTGTGGAGAGGGGGGCGGAGTATTGGTTGTGGAATGGACTAGGGTGTCCTGGAGGGAATGATCCCTAAAAAATGCAGACAGGGAGAGTGAAGGAAAGATGTGTTTGGTGGTACTGTTCTGGAGTTGTCTGATCCTTTGAATCCTGAGGCTGGTGGATTGAAAACTGAGAACAAGGGTAAACCGATCACGCTGTTGTGAGTTAACAAGGTGCAGAGCTGGATGAACACAGCAGGCCAAGCAGCATCATAGGAGCAGGAAAGCTGACGTTTCGGGCCTAGACCCTTCCTCAGAAAGCACGGGTGATTGGTTGGATGCGGTTGAGGGCCTTGTCAACCACAGTGGCTAGGAAACCACGGTTATGGAAGAAGGAAGCCATGTCATCAGCACTGTTTTGAAAGGTGACATCATCGGAACAGATGCAACATATGCAATCTTGTGTGTTGTATTCGCTGCACCCAATGTGGCCCACTCTACATTAGAGAAACCAAACACAGACTGGGTGACCTCTTTGCCTCACACCTCCAGTCAGTGCGCAAGCATGACCCCAACCTTATCCATAGCCAGTCATTTTAACACAGCGTCCTGTTCGCATGCCCCACTTGTGTGTCCTCAACATGCTGCAGTGCTCCAGCGAATCACAGCACAAACTGGAGGAACAACACCTCATCTTCAGACTAGGCACTTTACCGCCTTCTAATATTGAGATCAACATCTTCAAATTGTGAACCCACTCCCATTTCTTCCCTTTCATTTAGCTTTACTTGTTACATTCTCCCATTTCTTCTGTTTCTTTTAGCTGTACTTGTTACATTCTCTGTCACCATGTCCTGTTTCCCTCCCCTCTACGCCAGTGGGACTGTCTGTTCTTTCCAGTCCGGCAGTTAGACACACCATTGTTCTGCCTCTCTCACATTCTGATCACTTCATCTAAACTATCGCTGTCTTTTCTCCACCAGCAGCAACCCCTCTCCCAAACTATAGCACAAATGCCATCCCCTCCACAGCTCTGATGAAGACCAAAATGTTAGCTTGCTCTCCCTCCTTGGATGCTGTCCGACCTGCTGTGACCTCCAGCTTTTGTTGTTTTCAGTACAGATTCCAGCATCTGCAGTAATTTCCTTCTACGCTGTGAGTTACTCATGTGGTTTCCCCAAATGAAGAGAATGTTTGGGTGTGGGAGATAACAAGTTGAAATCTCTATCCCAAAGATGCAATATTATCATGAGAGTAAGTGGTAGGTGTATAGTTTTTTCAGTTTTGAGTTTTGTTTGTGTGTGTTTTTTCACCGACCAGGCATGTAATTAGAGCAAAGAAGTAGCTTGAAGGCACAAAAACAAAGTATTCTGCCAGGAGCAACAGACCAGAATCAAAAGGACTATCAGAAACGAAGGGTATTTTTTGACTTTGGAGTCACTGCACAAGAAAGTAGTGAAGCCTATGCTTCTGCTGCGATATCTACAATCATGAATTCTGTTTGATTAATTTATTTAATATTCCTATTTTAATTTCAGATGTGGTGATATAATTTCTAATTTCATTATTAGATGTCATGATGCATCTCCCTTGTTAATACTCAAACAATTATCTCCAAGGGAAGAAATTTGCTGAAACTACCTGATTTCCTGAAATGGATCTGATTTTTCACATTTTAAATACAATTGGTTTCAGCAAAGAAGGACTAAGGGATTGATTAAGAAGGGGAAGATAGAGTACAAAATTAAGCTTGCAGGGAACATAAAGACTGACACTAAGAGTTTTCATAGGTACGTGAAGAGGAAGAGATTGGTAAAGACAAATGTAGGTCCCCTACAGACAGAAACGGGGTAATGTATCAAAGGGGACAAAGAAATGGCTGAGGAACTGAATACATACTTTGGTTCTGTCTTCACAAAAGAGGACACAAATCAGATACCAGAACTGTTGGAGGATGCAAGGTTTAGTGACAGGGAAGAATTGAGGGAAATCAACATTAGTAGAGAAATGGTGCTGGGAAAATTGTTGCAATTGTCGGCCGATAAATCCCCAGGGCCTGATAATCAACATCCCTGAGTACTTGAGGAAGTAGCTCGAGAAATAGTGGATACATCTGCGGTCATCTTCCAGGATTCTGTAGGCTCTGGAACAGTCCCTGCAGATTGGAGGATAGCTCATGTCAGTCCAATATTCAAAAAGGGAGGTAGAGAGAAAACAGGAAATTATAAACCGGTGAGCCTAACATCAGTAGTGGGGAAAATTCTCAAATCTATTATCAAGGATTTTATTGCAGAGCATTTAGAAAGCAGTGACAAGATCAGACAGAGTTAGCATGGATTTATGAAGGGGAAATCATGCTTGACAAATCTGTTGGAATCCTATGAAGATGTAACTAGTAGAATTGTCAAGGGGGAGCCAGTCAATGTAATATATTTGGACTTTCAGAAGGCATTTGACAAAGTCCCACATAAGACATTAATGTGCAAGATTAAAGCACATGGGATTGGGGGAAGTGTATTGAGATGGATAGGAAACAGTTAGGCAGAGAGGAAACAAAGAGTTGGTCCTTAATGCGTCCTTTTCAAATTAGCAGGCAGTAACTAGTGGGGTGCCACAGGGATCAGTGCCAGCTATTCACAATATATATTAATGATTTGGATGAGGGAACAAAATGTAACATCTCCAAGTTTGCAGATGATACCAAGTTGGGTGGGAGAGTTAACTGTGATGAGAATGCAGAGATCCTTCAGCATGATCTCGACAGGTTGGGTGAGTGGGCAAATCCGTGGCAGATACAGTATAATTTGGATAAATGTGAGGTTATTCACTGTGGAAGCAAAAACAAGAAGACAGATTACTACCTGAATGGCTGTAAACTGGGAGAGGGGAGTGTGCAGCAGTACCTGGGTGTCCTTGTGCACCAGTCGCTGAAGGTAAGCATGCAGGTGCAGCAGGCGGTAATTAAGGCAAATGGTATGTTGGCCTTCATTGTGAGAGGTTTCGAATACAGGAGCAGGGATGTGTTGTTGCAGTTGTATAGGGCCTTGATGAGACCACACCTGGAATATTGTGTGCAATTTTGGTCTCCTTTTCTGAGGAAGGATGCTCTTGCTGTCAAGGAAGTGCAGCGAAGATTTACCGGGCTGATTCCGGGGATGGCGGGACTGACATATGAGGAGAGATTGACTAGGTTGGGATTGTTTTCACTGGATTTCAGACGAATGAGGGGGTGATCCCATAGAGACTTATAAAATTCTAACAGGACTGGACAGGGTAGATGCAGGGAGGATGTTCCCGATGGTGGGTGTGTCCAGAACCTGGGGTCACAGTATGAGGATTCGGGGTAGATGATTTAGGACGGAGACGAGGAGACAATTCTTCACCCAGAGAGTGGTGAGTCTGTGGAATTCATTACCACAGGAAGTAGTTGATGCCAAAACATTGAATGTATTCAAGAGATGGCTAGATATAGAACTTGGGGCGAATAGGATCAAAGGTTCTGGGGAGAAAGCAGGATTAGGCTGTTGAGTTGGACGATCAGCCATGATCATGAAGAATGGCGGAGCAGGCTCAAAGGGCCTATGTTTCTATGACATGAGCAAGTTAAGCAAGCAGGAAGATGGTGGATAGAATGCAATATGGGAAAAGTTAAGGAAATTCACGAGAAGAAAATGTGAAAGGGGATTTTAAATGGTGATAAAGTATTAAATGCTGGTACACACTGAGTGGACTGTGGATGCTTGAGATCTGAAATCAACAGAGAAAGTGGTATGGAAATCAGCAGATCCGGTAGCATCCATGGAAAGAGAAAACAGAAATAACGTTGATTCCAATATACCATCCTTCAGAAGTGAATGAGGGTGGAAAAATGATGGTTTTTATGCTGTAGAGAAAAGAGGGGGAGCAAGTGGAACAGGCCAGAAAGATGTCCTCACGAAAAAGGGAAAGGGAGTGAATAATACACTTGAGGTGATATATGGCCTATTCCTTATTCTATCGTCTATGCTCATAATATCATGAAAAGTCATGATTTCCACAATGTTTAATTAGAGGCTCAAGATTCAATTCAGCTAACTGTTGTTTTTGACAATACATAGAGTCGTAGGGTCATACAGCACAGCAACAGATCTTTCGGTCCAACCAGAGCATGCCTAACATAATCTCAAACTAAACTAGTTCCAACTGCTTGCTCCTGGCCCATATCCCTCCAAACACTTCCTATTGGCGTACTTATTCACATTCTCAAGTTGAAGCTGCAAAATTTTTCCATGACATTGGTTTGGGAAGCCCCACAAATTGTGTCCCCCTTCTTGGGCACATGGAGTCACAGAATCATGCAGTCTTAGAGTAACACAGCATGGGAGCAAGGGACGGTTTAAACTAGATTGGTGGGGGGTGGGATCCTCAACAGCAGGGAGGCAAGTGCGAGGCTGCAAGGAGATACAGTAATCAGAAATAGCAAACTGAAGAAACAGGTCAGGCTGGAACATGACAGGGAGCGAGGAATCCCTTTTGGATTAAATTGCATCTATTTCAATGCAAGAGGGCTGATAGGTAAGGCTGATGAACTCAGGGCATGGATAGGTGTGTGGGACTGGGATATTATAGCCATTATAGAAACATGGCTAAGGGAGGGACAGGACTGTCACCTTAATGTGCCAGGGTACAGGTGTTTTAGGCAGTCCACAATTGAGTGAAAGAGGGGAGGGGGAGTTGCATTTTTGATTAACGGGAGTATCACAACAGTAATCAGAGATGAAATAACTGAGAGATCATCTAGTGAGACTTTGTGGATGGAGCTAAGAAACAAGAAGGGATGGTGACATTGTTGGGGTTGTACTTCAGGCCTCCAAATAGTCAACAGGAATTAGAGGAACAAACATGCAGGGAGACGGGGGAGACTTACAGGAACAATAGGGTTGTCATAGTGGGTGATTTGAATTTTCCTAACATAGACTGGGACTGCTATACTGTTAAGGGCTTAGATGGGGTGGAATTTGTTAAGTGTGTTCAGGAAAGTTTCCTTAAGCAGTATTTAGAGTGTCCTACTTGGGAAGGGGCAAAACCCAACTTACTGTTGGGAAATAGGGCAGGACAGGTGACTGAGGTGACAGTGGGGGAGCACTTTGGCACCAGTGACCATAGTTCTATTAACTTTAAAGTAGTTTTGGAGAGAGACAAAATTGGTCCACAGGTTCACGTTCTAAATTGGGGCAAGGCGAATTTTGCTGGAATTAGACAGGAGCTTGCAGGGGTTGTTGGAGTAATTTGTTTGCAGGCAAAGGGACCATTGGCAAGTGGGAAGCCTTTAAAAGTGTGGTAGCTAGAGTTTAAGGTCTATATGTTTCTGTGAGGGTCACGGGCAAGGTTGGCAGGAGTAGGGACCCCTGGATGACAAGAGATATTGAGGCTTTGACCAGAAAAAAGAAGGAGGCATGAATCAGGTACAGGCAGCTGGGATCAAGAGAATCCCTGGAGGTGTATAGGGGACATAGGAGTTTACTGAAGAAGGAAATCAGGGGGCGAAAAGGGGGCATGCGATAGCTTTGATTAAGAAGATTAGGGGGAATCCAAAGCGATTCTTTAAGTATGTTAAAGGGAAAAGAATAAGTAGAGGGAGAATAGGACCTCTCCAGGACCAAAGTGGACATGTATGTGTGGAACCACAGGAGTTGGGCAAGGTCCTCAATGAATACTTCTCCCCTGTGTTTACTGTGGACAAAGACATGAAGAAATGGGAACTTAGAGAGGTTAGTGGTGGTATCTTGGGGACAGTCCATATCACAGTAGAGGAGGTGTTGGGCGTATTAGAATCTATGAACATGAATAAATCTCCTGGTCATGATCAGATATATCGAAGAACCCTGCAAGAGACTAGAGAAGAAATTGTGGGGGCCCTGGCTGATATATTTGCATCATCGTTAGCCACGGATGAGTCTGGAAAACTGGAGGGTAGCAAGTGTTGTGCCCTCATTCAAGAAGGGCTGCAAAGAAGAACTTGGGAATTATAGGCCAGTAAGCTTAACATCTGTGGTAGGTAATTTACATGAGAAGATTCTGAGGGATAAGATATACATGCATTTGAAAAGACAGGGTTTGATTCGGAGTAGTAAGCATGGGTTCGTGCATGGGAGATCATGCCTCACAAATTTGTT
This sequence comes from Rhincodon typus, assembly GCF_021869965.1. Lineage (NCBI taxonomy): Eukaryota > Metazoa > Chordata > Chondrichthyes > Orectolobiformes > Rhincodontidae > Rhincodon > Rhincodon typus. Next base: position 15,325,596 of record NC_063333.1, read on the forward strand.
AAAGTTCTTTGATGTAGTGACCATGAAGGTTGATGAGGGCAGGCCGGTAGACGTAGTCCATACGGATTTCACGAAGGCCTTTGGTAAGTTTCCATATGGTAGGTTGCTCTGGAAGGTTAGATCACATGAAATCCAGGGAGAGATGACAAATTGGATACACAATTGGCTTTATAGTAGGAAGCAGAGAGTAATAGTGGAAAGATGCTTGTCAGACTGGAGGTCTGTGACTAATGGTGTGCCTCAGGGTTCGGTGCTGGGCCCATTGCTGTTTGTTGTCTATATCAATGATTTCGATGAGAATGTACAAGATATAATTAGTAAGTTTGCGGATGACACTAAAATAGGCAGTATTGTGGACAGTGAGGAAGGTTATCAGAAATTGCAGCAGGATCTTGATCAGCTGGGGAAGTAGGCTGAGAAATGGCAAATGGAGTTTAATATAGATAAGTGTGAGGTGTTGCATTTTGGAAAGTCAAATCAAGGTAGGAGTTTCATGGGGAATGGTAGGGCCTTAAGGAGTGTAGTGGAACAGAGGGGCCTTGCAGTTCAGGTGCACGGTTCTCTGAAAGTGGAGTCACAGGTAGGCAGGGCAGTAAAGAAAGCTTTTGGCACACTGGCCTTCATCAGTCAGGGCATTGAGTACAGAAGTTGGGAAGTTATGTTGCAGTTGTACAGGACATTGGTGAGGCTGCAGTTGGAATATTGTGTTCAGTTTTGGTCACCTTGCTATAGGAAGGATGTTATTAAACTGGAAAGAATGCAGAAGAAATTTACAAGAATGTTGTCAGGACTCAAGGGACTGAGTTATAGGGAGAGGGTGGACAAGCTAGGACTTTTTTCTTTAGCACATAGGAGACTGAGGCGGGATCTTATAGAAGGGGATAAGAACATGAGAGGCATGGATAGGGCGAACGCACTCAGTCTTTTTCCCAGGGTTGGGGAATCGAGCACAGTTTAAGATAAGAGGGGAAAGAATACATGGGAACCTGAGGGGCAATATTTTTACATAGCCAGTGGTTCGCATATGGAGTGAGCTGCCAGCAGAAGTGGTTGTGCCAGATACATTAACAACATTTAAAAGGCATTTGGACAAATACATGGATAGGAAAGGTTTAGAAGGACATGGACCAAGTGCAGGGAAACGGGGTTAGTGTGGATGGACACTTTGGTTGGCATAGGCCACTTTGGGCCAAAGGGTCTGTCTCCATGCTGTTGGCCCTTTGGCCCAATCTGGTCCATGTTGACCATGGTGCGCACTCAGCTAGTTCCACTTGCATGCACTTCGTCCAACTCCCCCTAAACCCTCCCATCCATTTACTGATCCAAATATTTTTAAAATGTTGCTGTTGTACCTGCCCCAGCCACTTTCTCCGGCAGCCCATTCCATATACGCACCAGTCTCGATGTGAAGAAGTTGCCCCTCAGGTCCTTCTTAAATCTTTCCCCTCTCACCTCAAACCTATGCCCTCTAGTTTTCAATTCCCCATGCCTGGGAAAAAGACTATATGCATTCATCCTATCTATGCCCCTCATGACTTTATATACC
>NC_063333.1:15327241-15394476 GCF_021869965.1 Rhincodon typus
GTTTCGGGCCTAGACCTTTCTTCAGATTTTCTGAAGAAGGGTCTAGGCCTGAAATGTCAGCCTTCCTGCTCCCCTGATGCTGCTTGGCCTGCTGTGTTCATCCAGCTCTACACCTTGTTATCTCAGATTCTCCAGCATCTGCAGCTCCTACTGTTTCCTATACTCAATGCGTTGACCAATGAAGGCAGCTTTCAATGAACTAGATACTTTTACTCCTGGGTCCCTCTTTTCCACAGCACTCCTCAGGACCTTACCATTTACTGTATAAGTTCTACCTTGGTTTGGCTTTCCAATGTGCAAACCTCATACTTATATGTATTGAATTGCTCTTGCCAATTCTTAGCCCACTTCCCCATCTGGTCAAGATCCCTGTGTAATTCTTGATAACCTTCCTTGCTATCAACGATACCCACGAATGTTGTATCATCCACAAACTTACCAATCATGCCTTGTACAGTCACATCCAGATCATTTATGTAAATAACAAATAACAAAGGTCCCAACACCGACCCTGTGGCACATCCCCACTAATCACAGGGTGCCAGTCCGAGACACAACCTACAAGTGTCACCCTCTGCTTCCTACCATCGAGCCAATTTTGAATCCAATTAGCTAGCATTCCCTGGATCCCATGCCTTCGTGACTAGCCTGCCATGTGGGACCTTGTGAAAGGCCTTACTAAAGTCCATATAGACAACATTGACTGCCCTACCCACATCTATTCTCTTGGTTACCTCTTCTAAAATCTCCAAAAAATTTATCAAACATGACGTCCTGCACACTATCCATGCTGACTATCCCTAATCAGACCTAAACTATTCAAATGTTGGTTGATCCTGTCCTTCAGTATCCTCTCCAATAACTTGCCTACCACTGATGTCAGGCTCACTGGCCTGGAGTTTCCTGGTTTGTCTTTGCTATCTTCCTTAAACAATGGAACAACTTTAGCCACCCTCCAGTTTTTCAATCATTCACCAGTGACCAAAGATGAAGCAAAAATCTCTGCAAGGGTCTTTGCAATTTCTTCCCTAGCCTCCCACAGTGTCTGAGAATGGACTTGACCAGGCCCAGGGGATTTATCCACCTTAATGCAGTTTAAAGTTGTAAACACATCCTCTCTGGTAATGTCTATGTGGTCCAAAACTTCTCCACTTGTTTCCCTTATTTCCTTAGCAACAATGATTCCCTCCTCAGTAAACACTGAGGAGAAAAACTCATTAAAGATCTCCCCCATCTCCTGTGGCTCCACACACAGACGGCCATGCTGATCTTTAAGGGGACCTATTCTCTCCCTAGCCACCCTTTTACTCTTAATATAGCTATAAAATCTGTTGGATTATCTTTAACCTTATCTGCCAGACCCATCTCATACCCTCTTTTTGTTTTTCTGATTTCCGTCTTAAGTGTGCTCCTACACTTTTGGTAGTCATCTCGGGATTCACTTGAGCCCGATAGCTTAAACCCAATGTATGCCTTCTTCTTTTTCCTGACCAGAACCTCGATATCCCTTGTCAGCCAGGGATCCCTAAATGTCTCAGCTTTTCCCTTCATCCAAACAGGAACATACTGCCCCTGGCCTCTTGATATCACACTTTTAAAAGCCTCCCATTTGCCAGTCCTTCCTTTTGCTTCACAAAGACTCACCCAATCGACTGCTGCTAGATCCTGCCTAATGGCCCCAAAATTGGCTCTGCTCCAGTTTAGCACCTGTGGACCTGGCCTACTTTTTTCCAAAACTATGTTAAACCTAAGAGAGTTCTGGTCACTGGACCCAAAGTGCTCTCTGACTGACACGTCAGTCACGTGCACGACCTCATTTCCTTACAGGAAGTCCAGTGTTGCACCCTCCCAAGTAGGGCCCACTACATTTTGATTTAGGAAACTTTCTTGGACACATTTGACAAATTCCGCCCAGTCCGGGCCTTTTATACTCTGGGTGACCCAGTCAATAAAGGGGAAATTAAAATCTCCAACCAGTACTACTCTGTTATTCTTACAGGTATCTGCAATATCTCTACACATCTGCTCCTCTGGTACCCGTTGGCTGTTTGGGGGTCTGTAATACAGTCCTAACAGAGTGACCATCCCCTTTTTGTTTCTAAGTTCTACCGTATGGCCTCATTTGATGACCCCTTAAGAATATCCTCTCTAAGCAGAGTTGTTATGTCCTCTCTTATCAAAAGAACAACTCCTCCTGTTTGCTTACTTGTACTTCTGTCATGCCTGTAGCTTCTGTATCCTGGAACATTGAGCTGCCAGTCCTGCCCTTCTCTCAGCCATGTTTCTGTAATGGCTATAATATCCCAGAGCCAACCCATTTTCTGAGCTCATTTGCCTTATCAGTCAGACCTGGTGCTTTGAAATGAATGCGCTTTAAATCAGAAGTCGTTACCCTCCCTTTACTGTGCCCCGTCTATCCTAAATAGTAAACTTGCTCTCGACGGCTAATGTATTTTCCATTGACTTCCCGATGGCCCATCTCTTATTCACAGTCTGACCCCCCCTGCCAAACTAGTTTAAATCCTCTTGGGTAACAATAGCAAATCTCCCCTCAAGGATATTAGTCCCCCTCCTGTTCAAGTGCAACCCGTCCCTCTTGTACAGGTCACCTGTACAATAGAAGAGATCCAAATGATCCAAGAACTGAAAACCTTACCCCCTACATCAGGTCCTCAGCCACACATTCATTTGGCCTATCTTTCTATTTCTATCCCCACTGGTGCATGGCACTGGGAGTAATCCGGAGATCACTACCCTTGAGGTCCTGCTTTTTAAGTTCTTACCTAACTCCCTATACTCATTTCACAGGACCCCATCCCTTTGTCTACCTATGTTATTTTGTACTGATGTGCACAATGACCTCTGGTTGTTCATCCTCCCCCTTCAGAATGTTCTGCAACCGCTCAGAGATACCCTTGACCCTGGCACTCAGCAGGCAACCCACCATCCTGGTGTGTCTCCTGCGGTCACAGAATCTCCTGTCTGTCCCCATCACAACCGAGTTTCCTACCAATATTACACTGTCTCACTGCACCCATTCCCTCTGAGCCTCAGAGCCGGCCACAGTGCCACTGACCTGACTGCATGCTTGCACTAAAAGGGGACCGTCCCCCCTGCCTCCAATAGTATCCAAAGTGGTATACCTGTTATTGAGGGGAATGGCCACAGGGGAACCCTGCGCTATCTGTCTTCCCCCTTTACCTCTTCTGGCGGTCACCCAGCTACCTGCAGCCTGCACCTTAGGAGTGACCACTTCACTACAGCTCTTATCAGTGATGTTCTCTGCATCATAGATAACATTAAGCAGGTTTTAAATGATGTTTTATATCAAGTGGTATCTAACTTAGAAAGGAAATAACTACCGGATATTAACCAAATTTTTAACCACTTCTGTTTCTTTTGTCATTTTCAATGCTTTTACATTGAGTGACTCACAGGTGAACAACGGGATATTCATTTCAAAAATGTTTATTTTTGACAAACCCTTTTCCACCCATAATAAAAGAGCACTAGGTTATACCTGTTAAATACAACAATGAATATGTTTTAATGAAAGGAGAAATATTTAATTTGTTGCCCAATTGTGCTCATTTGTGGAAGATTTTCATTTGTGATCAAGCAAATGAATTGCTGCAGAAACATGAAGTGTCACCAACTTACAACATTTTCAAAAACATTTAGTTTTTCAAATTGGGATGTTGTAAACAATTTCAGTATTGTTATCCCATTTGTCAGTGCAATATATATCAAATAACAAAAACAGATCTTTGCTGCAGCAGAGTCCTCCGAAAAATATTCAGTTAAAACTTAAATGAATGATAACATCAATATTTAATGAAATCCTTACACACTACATTGGGTCTTTTTTCCTTCTAGTTTTATATTTTTCCAATGCAAATAGCATTTTCTGCATACTGATGGCTACAGTTTCCATAAAATCCCGTAAGAGATTCGAAAAGGCACTGTACACTCACTAACTATTTGAAATTAGATGAGATGCCATGAATATTGAAGGTGTAGTTGGGTGAGAGAGTAGTTCATGGTCCATAAATATCATGCAGCAAAATGGTGTTATGGTTCAATGGGCCAAATGGACTACTTTTGCTGCTTTTCCCATGTTCCTCTGATTTGCATATTCACTGGATGCCCCCACTATCCTACTGGTAATACCCAATGTACATAAAGCTGACTGGAGGCACAAGGCAAATGAATTATGTATGGGCAATACTAACTTTCTTGAAATTTCAGAATATAATACTGTGTGTGCATTCTTCATGTGGTCATAATTGTTGTCAAATCAATGTATGTGCAAATTTATCGGGTTAGGCATTGTTTAATAATTCATTTTAAACTCACGGTCTCCAGAATGTTTGATAAATGCAAACACCCAAGAAAAATCATGGAAGGTGCACTTAACTGATTTACCAAAGTTTGGACAGGCATGTGAAATAAAAAGAATGAAAAGCTGGAAACATTCAATAGGTCTGGCAGCACCTGTACAGAGAAACAGAGTTTATGTTTCTGGTCTATGAATTCTCACAGAGTTCTGATCATCCAGATTGACAGCAAAGACAAAAGTACAATACATCATTATTGGAGATGTCTTAAAGGATCATTGAATTTCAAAGAACAGAAGGTATCTCTTCAGCATATTGTCTCTGTGCCTGCTCTTTGAAAGAGAGAGCTATCTATCCAATTAGTCCTCTTCCTCCGCAGTCTCCCTTTGGCACTGTACATTTTTCTTTTTCAAGTGAACATTCCAATTTCCTTTTAGAATTCCTATCAGAAAATCTGCTCCCACTACCGCGTCAGTCAGTGCATTCAGTCAGTGGGTGGAAGGATTCATATAAAGTAAGTTTAAAAGCAGTAGGTGAAATGTCAAGCTGCAGAGCAAAGTAGGGATTTAGGTAAAAATAAACAGAGTGGCTCATAAAGGCACAGAAAAGTTAACTAAAATAACAATGATTAAGAGACCAAAGTGATTGCGTTGAAAAGTTGAGAAAAATTAAACCTAAGTGCATTGGAGAAGAAATTCCTCCCAGTAGCACTGCTGCTGGAGACGTAACACAGGCTTAGTAGGATTCACAGGAGAATTCCTTAAGTTTCTCCAATATCCTTTCTCTACTCATATGAATTATTTTAAGTTCTTTATTATTTTTATTTTTTATATGTAATTTAAACTTTCTGTAGCGAAGACAGACATAAAATATTTGACCAGTCTCTCTGTAATTTCCTAATTCCTAACATTTTCTCCTGTTTTAGCCTCTAAAGAAGCTAACAGGTCAGGGGGGCAGAAAAGTGGCAAATGGCGTTCCACCTGGAGAACTGTGAGATGATTCAATCGGTGAAGTGAAGTGTAAATGACCAAGACGGAAGAGTGTACTCTCTTTGTTCTCTCTCTCTACAGCCCCCCTAGTTCATCAGTCACAACAGATATACGGTCACATCTCACGGGAGTAGAGAAATGGAAATCAATCCTCGATATTTCCGGAATCATCACAAAAATTAACAAATTTATCAAAGCATGCAAAATTTCCCAACTTACCTGTCTGACAGAAAGCATGGACTAGGTTTCTATACTTAACAAGAATGACTATTTAATACCAATAAATAGATTCTTGCTACTGGTAAACAACTATGAATTGTTGATGTATAACTCAGTTGGCCAAAATTCTAACCCCCTCATAACACACACATGTGGACAGATGAAGACAAAAACAGAAAAACACTGGAGATATGGGTGTAGAGAAAAACTGGGAAGTCTGTTCAATGGACTCTGTTCACAGGGCTCAATGAGGTGATCCTTTTGGCTTGTCAGGACTGCTACTCCTCTATCTTTCTTCTGAATTTGCCACTTGAACTTGAATTGGGTTTATGGTCACATACTCAAATGATTGCAGTGAAAAGTTTACAAGTCGCCACTTATAGCGCTGTCTTAGGTACAAAGGTACGTAGGTACAGATTCTTCAGTATAAGTTCTTAGGAAAAAAAATGGAAAGTAAAGACATAAAAAGCCCAGCATTGCAGATTGTAGGAATAAATCAGAAAACAGAGGTATAAGATGTTCAGAACAATGGTCATTCCACCTAGTCCATGCTCGCACCTAGCCTCCAGTCCACGCCAAGCCTTGACTCCGGACTGTGCTGGGCTTCACCTTGAGGTTCTTGAGGCTGGAGACCGTTCTGGAATCACTGTGAGACTGGAAGTCCACGTTGAGGTCACGCATGCTGAATGACCACCATTGGCTGCTGGAAGACCATCAAACTCCAGGCTGAAAGACCACCATGCCGAGCCGGTCCACTGAGAGACCGCCACACTGGGACATGACATCCCCATGCCAGGCCGAGAGGAGGCCACACTGAGCCAAGAGACCGGCACACCAGGCCGAAAGGTGGCCTGTCAGGCCGGGAGGCCACTACATCAGGCCGAGAGGACGCCTCACAGGGTGTGTGCTGAGGCTGGGTGTCCAAGGCAGAATGTCCAAACCCGCACTGAGGCAGGGAGTCTGAAGCCAAGAAGAAAGGGAAGAAGGAAATAAAACACAAAAGAGAAGGAAAAGAGAAAAGAAAACAGAAAAAGAAATGGACTGAGCAGATAAGCTCCGGGTGAAGCTGCCATCTTGGAAATAAAACCAGGTATTTTGACTTGCTTGCAGGAGGTACAAAGCAACTAGGTCATGAACTACAAATTCTCTAACTTATTGGTTAAATGCAACAACTTATAGCAAGCGGTGAGGGAAAATAAACTGACTTTCTTCAGGCTCTGGGTGACTTCATCAGACGAAGGGGCAGTGCTTCGAAAGCTTGTGATTTCAAATAAACCTGTTAGACTATAACCTGGTGTTGTGTGACTTCTGACCTCATTTTACAGAATCATCAGTCACACAGACCTAGTTCTGAGGAAGGGTCACCGGACCCGAAACATTAACTTTGTTTTTACCTTCGCAGATGCTGCCAGAGCTGCTGAGCTTTTCCAGCAAATTTGTTTTTGTTGTGATTTCTTTAAATTCTTCATGCTGAAAGTTTGGAAGTGCACTGTCCAAACTCTAAAAGCAAGTCAGTTTACTCATCCCTGAAATTAAAGCGAAGTAATGCGGATTCTAGAAATCTGAAATTAAAACAGTAAGTGCTGGAGAAACTCAGCTGGTCTGACAGCAGAGTCATGATGAAGAAAAGTTGTGCTGGACTCAAAACTTCAACTTTGTTTTGCTGCCAGACCAGCTGAACTTCTCTAGCACTTTCTGCTTTTATACCTCATCCTGATATCTTGCAAGTATTAAACAAAAAAGATTTCGCACTGAATGTGAACATTAATGGCTAACCCAACGTTTCTTGCCATCCTTAATGACCCAGCCAGCAGATAAGATTCAACTACATTACCATGGGACTTGAATCACAGCTAGGTAAGGACAGTTGATTTTAGTGAACATAATGGGCTCTTTCAGGATTTGACAGTGGTCACAACTGGGTCAGGTGTTTATTGAATTCGTGTGTCACCATTTGCCATTGCAAGATTTGAACTCTCAATCCCAGAACATTAGCCTGAGTCTCTGAATGATTAATCCAGTGTCATGACCCACTATACCATCACACATTCTTCAGTAGAGCAACTTGCATAAAATGTGGTGTCCGAAACTGGACAAAATAATTTAGTCAGGTCGAACAATGGTTTATAATAGTTTAGCATAACTTATTTGCTGTTGAACAATATAGTCTTTTGAAAGCCTCATTAAATTCAAAGACTTGTGTATATAAACTTCTAGATCTTACCAGAATTCATACCATTTTCATGAAATCATGTCCTTAATTGTTCAATCTCTTCTATTTTGTTTAATTACAGGAAAAAAAAACATAGCATGTTTGTAGATAGAGGAGGCAGTTCAGCTTGTGAAGTTCATGTCTGTTCTCTGAAAGAGCATTTTGCAAGTACCACTCCACCACCACTCTGCAAATTCTAGGCGCTTATCCAATTTGTTTTTGAAAGACACAGGTAGATTTGGCTCCACCAAGCTCTCAGGCAGTGCATTCTGTATTCTAACACGTCAGTGCTTGAAAAATAATTTTCCTGATGTTGCCTTTGGGTAATTTTTTGATAGTTGTCTTAATTTTGTGTCCTCAAGTTCTCAACTTCACTGTCAAAGGGAACAGCTTCTCCCCAGCTGCTCTGTTTTGACTCCTCCTGATTTGAACACCTCCATCAAATCTCCTCGCAATTTTCACTTCTCTAAGAACAACTGTAGCATCCCTGCCTACACACAGTACTGAATTTCCGTATCTCTGGAACCATTCTAATGAATTGAATTGAATTAGCTTTATTGTCACATGTACTCAAATGAGTGATAGTGAAAAGTTTATAAGTTGCCACTTACAGTACCATCTTAGGTACAAGAGCACCTAGGTCTAAGCCTGTCCACTGCCTAGACATTCTTCCAAATGACAATATTCCAGTTGAAGCTGAACCAATATTGTGTAAAGGCCCTTTGTTTCGTACTCTGTACCTCAGCTTACAAATACCAGCGTCCAGTACGCCTTTCTAGCTACTTTCTCAACATGCCTTTTTACCTTTAACGATTTGTGAACAAATACCCTGAGGTGCACCTTGTGGAATACCTCCACTCAACCTGTAAGCATGACTCTGAGCTTCTGGTCACTTGCCATGTTAATTCACCACCTTGCTTTCCATTGGAAACGCTAACCTCAGCCTCCTACAGTGTTCCAAAGAAACTCAGTGCAAGCTCAAAAAAACAGAAACTCATCTTTCACTTAGGCACTTTACAGCCTACTGGTCCCAACACCAGTTTGAACAGCTTCAAACCGTAAACTCTTTTCTTTCAGAGACTAAACCCTTGCTGCCCCATGCCCCCCCTCCCACCGTTGGACACTTGAACACAATGGAGGAGGCAGCTGGTCTTGCTGCTCGCAGATTCTCAGTCAGTCAGACAGAGAAAATTCTGAAGATGACCAAAATCAGGTCATCTGAGCATAAGGACTGTGTTATTTTGTGTTAACCATCGAGCAGAGTGCTGATGAGGATGGGGTTTACCATTTGTAGAGACTCATGGAGATTGACAGAATAAGGAGTCACCAGAGGTTGCCTTGCTGCTGGAGATCCAGTCAACTGTGCTTCGAAAATTGTGCTAAGGGACTTTTGTGGAAAAGATGCTGGAAGATTCACACTGCTGCGGCAGAGAGCAGAGACGCCTTCCAAGCTGGGGGAGCTTAGGAAGTTGTCTACAAACTGCATTTCTGCTGATAGTCCAGTATAATATATAAATGTTTGTGGCATTTTTAGTTGTGTTAAACAGCTCACTGGAAGTACCTTTCCTGTAGTTTGCTGTATCAGTTGCCAACAAAGTAATATTTGGCCAATGTTGATTTTAGTTTGTTTGTTGCAGTAAAAGTATTAAAAATGAAATCTTATCATATGCTTCTTCTACACCAGAAAATTTTAAAAGAGTATTGCCATGTCGAGGGATTATAATCTGGGGTGTAAGCATAATTTAGTTGCCATCCCTAACTGCCTGAGAGAAGGTGAGCTATCTGTTAACCTGGGTACAAGTCATTGTAGTAGACCAACATGCACTCAGTGGCCTCCCGTATCTGACTCTCCCTGAGGTGGGCCACTCTTTTAATGGGTGTGGTCATCAGCACAACTGTCTTGGGACATTCTGGACACTTCCATTTTCTGCTCAATGCCTCAGCAAATTCTGACACTTGTACACACATCTTCCATTGTTGCTCCATTCTTGGCATGATGAGTCCCCCGGTGTTTCTTCTAATATAACTTCTTGATTGCTGCTTCAAGCAGGTTATCCCAACCATTTTCGCCAAATGATTGGGATAAGTGAGAGATGAAATGGGAACATGCAACAATGAGGTCCACAAACCATAGAGAATCAAAGTCTGCCTTATGTTTCTCGTGTTTTGACAAAGGGTTCTATTTAAAACATTCTTAGCTTTACAGATGCTGATGGTCCTATTGCGTTCTTTCAGCATTCTCTGCTTTTATGTTTTATACAGTTAATAAGTTTGACCCCAACTACACCATCAAGTCCCTCTGTGACTCTTGTGAACTTTTCTTCCCATGTGGCAAATAGACACAAATAAACAAATAGACAAATAAAGACAAGCTGTTTGTCATTGCTTATTTTTATTAAAGGAGGCTTCAAATTGAGTTCATTTTCACTCGCCTTCTCCTTCTGCTTTGTGAGAAACTGCTGGAATGGCTAAATACCAATGGTAATCTTCATCACAGAATCGAGACAGATAAAAAATGACAAGTCAAATTTGAAAAACATTTGATCAGTTAAAGAGGAAAAGAGTATGTCAAAACTAAATCACAAAAATATCAGACAATCAAAGAACAAGTCTGAGATGACATGAAAGATATATACAACAGGGAAGCTGGACAAAATCCACATTGAGAAAAGCCATTTTCTTCACAGTATTTTATCCTTTTGAAATTTTTCTTTCCTTTGACACCCTGGGCAGTGCATCTCCTCAAGGCATCGAGCAAACCTACTCCCAGGCTCCCAATCTTCCAACTATTAGCCTAGCCTACAGCAAGCAATTAAGAACAATCTGTCAGTGACTCTTTCCCTCCAATTAAACTCTTCCCAGAGGGAAAGCTGCTGGTGTCTGCTAAACATCACACCACAGCAACCTTGTCGAAATCAAGCACTGGAGGAAATTGAACTTCTGTGCAACTGTTCAATTTGTAACATGCTGAGGTCCAATATGTTCCTCTGACAGAATGCACACAACATTTTTTTAAAACAGTAAATGCAAAATTAAAAATGCTGAGATAAAAGTGTTGTCTTAAGTGAATTGCACACAATACATTCTATGATTCCCAAAGGCAGCCTTATCAATATCCTACAGTGATAATGTCAAACTATTAAAATGTGCAAATGATCAACTCATGTCTGGGCATTAAATATCAGATGGACACAGCAAAAGGAAAATCAGCAAGGAAGGATTGCATACACTTAGGAACAGGCTTGGACCATTCAGGAACTCAAGTCTATTCCACCATTCAATTAAATGAAGGTTATTCTGTAAATCAGATCATTTGATCCATAGTAAAACTTCAATGAAAGTAAAATTAGGCAGGTTCTCTAAAGGTTGAGTGATCATCCTTTCCCAGGTGTTTTTCATTCTGCATTCCAACCAAATAATATATAATACAGAAATATGAAACATGTGAATCTATCCCAAAATGTTTATTATTATTAGACTAAAAATTGAATGCTAAAAATCAATGAAATAAACACACAGATTCCTCTATCACTTCTTGTCTCACAAAGTGATTGTGTGGGAAAAGAACCTGTGAAAATCCAATTAAGCTGAACACAACACCAGGAAATTACATTCACAGAATTGCTTACAGATTGGAAGTCTACATTTTTTTGAATAGCGTTTATTGTAAAAAATAAAAGCTATCGATCTCATATTATCACCATAGGATCCAACTGTAGCTTGATAGAAAACCAAAGGACAATTTATTGAATGACAAGAATATTATAACCTGCTTGCAAAGACGTTATGCAGTTAGCTATTATAGAAACTTGGTTGAGAGACAGATGAGACTGGCAGATGAATGTTCTGGGATTTAGATATTTCAGGCGAGATGGAAAGGCATGTTAAAGAGTGGGAGAGTTTCATTTCTGATTAGGAAGAATATCACAGCTGTACAGAGAGTGGACACCTTGGTCGGCTCACCCAGAAAGCACATCTGGATAGAGCTCAGGAACAGGAAAGGTGCAATCATTTTGAAGGGATTGTACTATCGGTGTCCCTACAGCCAGCGGGAGCTAAGGTACAGATATATGGTCAGATTATAGAAAAATGTTAAAACAGCACGATTGTTGTGGTGGGTGATTTTCACTTCCCCAAATATTGACTGGGACTCCCATAGCATCAGAGGCTTGGATGGGTGAGAATTTGTTAGCTGCTTCAAGGAGGGTTTCTTGAAGCGATAAGTAAATAGTCCAACAAGGGAAAGGGCCAGACTAGACGTGGTATTGGGGAATTAGCCCGGCCAGGTGATTGAAATTTCAGTGGGGGAGCATTTTGGGAACAGTGACCACAATTCCTTAAGTTGTAAGTTACTTACGGATCAGGATAGGAGTATTCCTTGGGTGAAACTACTACATTGAGGGAAGACTAACTACCATAATATTAGGCAGGGAGTGGGGAACATAGATTGGGGCCAGCTGGTTTGAGGGTAAATCCACACCTGTCATGTGGAATCTTTTAAAGACTTGAGTTCAGGGCCAGCACATTAATGTGAAAGTCAAGGATAAGGGTAGCAAGATTTAGGAATCGTGGATGGGAATTGGGAGGTGATGGCCTAGTCGTATTATCACTGGACTGTTAATCCAGAGACCCACAATGTTCTCGGGACCCGGGTTTGAATCCTGCCATGGCAGATGGTGGAATTTGAATTCAATAAATATCTGGAATTAAGAATCTAATGATGACTGTGAATCCATTGTTGATTGTCAGGAAAAGCCCATCGGGTTCACTGATGGCCTTTAGGGAAGGAAACTGCCATCCTTACCTGGTCTGGCCTAAATGTGACTCCAGATCCACAGCAATGTGGTTGACTCTTAACTGCCCTCTGGGCAATTAGGGATGGGCAGTAAATGCTGCCTGGCCAGCGATGCCCACATCCTGTGAATGAATAAAGGGAAAAAAAGGACAAGGGGAATTACGAGCTTAGTTGAGAGAAATTGTGAGCTTAGTCAAAAAGAAAAGAGAGGCAGCTGTAAAATTTTGGAAACTGAAGACAGACAGAGTCCTCAAGGAATATAAAGAAAGCAGGAGAGAATGTAAACAAGGAATTAGCAGGGCTAAAGGGGGCCATGAAAAGACCTTGGCAAACGGGATTAAGGAAAATCCCAGGGCATTTTATATGTGTATAAGGAGCAAGGGGCTGTAGCTAGGCAAAGGGTAGGTCCACACAAAGACAAAGGAGGGAATTTATGCATGGAGCCAGAGGCTGTGGCTGAGGTCCTTAACAAATACTTTGCATTGGTATTCACAAAGGTAAAGGACATGTTGGATGGTGAGTGTTGGGAGGGGTAAATTGATATTCTAGGGCACATCAATATAAAAAAGCAGTTGGGTGTTTTGAAATGCATTAAGGGAGACAAGTCCCCAGGACCTGATGGGATCCATCCCTGAATTCTGAGGAACAGGAGAGTGGAGATTTCCGGGGCCTTGTGCAACAGTTTTGTATCCTCTGTAGTTGCAGGCAAAGTCCCAGCCGACTGGAGAATAGCCAATGTTGTTACTTTGTTGAAGAACGGCAACAGGGATAATCCGGGAAGTTACAGGCCAGTGAGCCTTACGTCAGTGGGAGGGAAATCATTGGAGCAGTTTCTTAGGGTCAGGATTTATTAAAGACAGGCAGCTTGTGCAGGGGAGAGCGTGTCTCACAAACTTGATTGAGTTTTTTGAAGCAGAGACAAAGGTGACGATGAAGGCAGAGTAGAGAATGTTGTCTACATGAACTTTAGCCGGGCCTTTGACAAGGCCCCTCATGGCAGGCTGATATAGGAGGTGATGTAACATGGGATCCACTGTGATCTGGTAAGATGGGTACAGAATTGGTTGGTCATAGAAGACAGATTCTAGCAATAGAAGGCTGTTTTTCTGATTGGAGATCTGTGACCAGTGGTGTTCTGCAGGGATTGCCTCTGGGACTCCTGTTGTTTAGAATAGACATAAATGACTTACAGGAGAATGAGGTGCTCTGAACTGTAAGACCGTAGAAAACACCTTCAAAGAATGGAGAGCTATGGATAGTGAGGAGGATTGCCAGAGGATACAGCAACATATAGGT
The DNA here is from genome assembly GCF_021869965.1 of Rhincodon typus. Taxonomy (NCBI): domain Eukaryota; kingdom Metazoa; phylum Chordata; class Chondrichthyes; order Orectolobiformes; family Rhincodontidae; genus Rhincodon; species Rhincodon typus. Next base: position 15,341,090 of record NC_063333.1, read on the forward strand.
AGGCTGGAGACTTGGACAGAGAAATGGCTGATGAGACTTAATCCAGACAAATACGAGGTGATGCATTTTGGAAGGTCTAATGCAGGAGGGAAGCATACAGTTAGTGGCAGAACCCTTAGAAGTATTAAAATACAGATGGATTTAGGCATACAGATTCACAGTTCCCTGAAAGTGGCAACAAAAGTATATAAGGTGGTCAAGAAGGCATGTGGCATGATCCATCAGTCGGGGCATAGAGTATAAAAATTGGCAAGTCGTGTTGCAGCTGGTTAGAATTTCAGTCAGGTCACATTTGGAATATTGCGTACAGTTCTGGTCACCACACTACCAGAAAATTGTGGAGGCTTTGGAGAGGGTACAGAAGTAGTTTGCCAGGAATGTTGCCAGGTTCGGAGGGTATTAGCTATGAGGACAAATTGGTCAAATATGATTGTTTTCACTTGAATGTTGAACAATGAAGGCGATCTGATAGAAGTTTACAAAATAATGAGAGGCATGAATAGAATGGATAGATGGAGTCTTTTTCCCTGGGTAGAAATATCAATTACGAGGGGACACAGTTTTAAGGTAATTTGGGAGAAGTTTAAAGGAGATGTGAGAGGCAAGTTTTTTACACAGAGGGTGGTAAGTGCCTGGAATGTGCTGCCAGAGGAAGTGGTAATATTTAAGAGACATCTTGACAGATAAATGAATTGGCAGGGAATAGAGGAATACAGGCAAAAAGTTTTTTGTTTAGACATGTTGACAAAAGCTTAGTGGGCCGAAGGGCCTGTTCCTGTACAGTACTGTTCTTCATTCTGTTTGTTTGTAAAATTAGTGACAATCTTTTTGTTATAAGCATCATCATACTCTTTATAATTAATGTTCAGAATTTGTACAAATGAACAAATAAAAACGTACAGCACAGGAACAGGCCCTTGAGCCCTCCAAGCCTGTGCCAACCATCACGACCTAATTAATCTAAAAACTAGCCTGCTATTTTTTGATCCGTATCCCTCTGTTCCTTCCCTATTCGTGTACCCATCTAGGTACCTCTTAAATGTCTTCAATGTGCCTGCTTCCACCACCTCTTCTGGCAGTGCATTCCATGCTGCTACCATGCTCTGCATGAAAAACTTCCCTTGCACATCTCCCTTAAACTTACCCCCTTTCACGTTGAACCTGTGCCTCCTTGTAATTGAAACTTCAACCCTGGGAAAAAGTCTCTGACTATTCACTACATCTATGCCTCTCATAATTTTGTAGACCTCTATCAGGTCTCCTCTCAGCCGCCGTCTTTCCAGTGAAAACAATCCTAGACTTTTTAACCCTTCATCATAGTCAATGCCCTGGAGACCAGGCAACTTCCTGGTGAACCTTCTCTGTACTCTGTCCAAAGCTTCCACATCCTTCTGATAGTGTGATGACCAAAACTGAACACAATACTCTAAATGTGGCCTAACAAGGGTTCTACAACATGTTTTGCCAACTCTTGTACTCCACGCCCTGAGTGATGAAGGCAAGCTTGCCATATGCCTTCTTAATCACCTTGGCTACCTCTATTGCCACTTTCAGGGAACTGTGAACCTGCACGTCCAGATCCAACTGAATGTTAATGTTCCTAAGGGTTCTGCCATTTACAATATAATTCACACCTAAATTTGATCATCCAAAATGCATCACCTCACATTTGTCTGCATTAAACTCCATCTGCCATTTCTGTGCCCTAGTCGCCAATCTACCTATATCCTGTTGTATCCTTTCACAATCGTTGGCACTATCAGCAACTCCACCAATCTTGATGTCATCAGCAAACTTGCTTATCAGACCACCCACATTTTCCTCCAGATCATTTATATATACTACAAACAACAAAGGATCTAAGACTAGCCCCTGTGGAACACCACTAGTTACCAGTCTCCATTCTGAAAAACATCCTTCCACCACTACCCTCTGTGACCAAGCCAGTTTTCTATCCATCTAGCCAGGCCACCCCAAATCCTTTGTGATTTTAGTTTTTGTACCAACCTGCCATGTGGGACTTTATTAGATGCCTTACTAAAGTCCATATAAACTACATCCACAGCCCTTCCTTCAGCAATTATCCTCGTTACCTCTTCAAAAAATTCAATCAGGTTGGTGAGACATGACCTTCCCTGAACAAAACATGCTGCCTATCACTAACTAGTCCATTTTCCTCCAAATGCACATATACCTTGTGCCTCAGTATCTTCTCCAAGAGCTTCCCCTCCATAGATGTCAAGCTCACTGGCCTGTAGTTTCCTGGATTATCCCTGCATCCTTTCTTAAACAAGGGAACAACATTCACTAATCTCCAGTCCTCTGGAACTTCACCTGTGGTCAATGAGGATGTGAAGGTATCTGCCAATGCCCCAGCTATTTCCTCCCTTGTGTCTCTGAACAACCTGGGGTAGATCCCATCTGGTCCTGGGGACTTGTCTATCTTAATGCAATTTAGGATTCCCAAAACTTCCTCTTTCAATACGTTAACATTCTGTTATGCCTTTCTGTTTATCTTATTTCTGATCCTTTTGCTAATAGGTGTAATCTTTTTTCTGTCCACTGTGAATGGTGCATTCTTGACATGGAGTGCAGGTTTTGAGCCTCACCCTAGACCACCTTGCACATCAGAGCCAGCTGTACATCTGGTCTGACATCCTGTGGGATAAGTGTATTCAATGGAGGTTGAGCCCATATAACCATTGCACACTTTCTGGGATCCCTTACACTTGTTCAGTGCATTGAGTATAGGAGTTGGGAGATCATGTTGTGGCTGTCCAGGCCATTGGTTCGGCTACTTTTGAAATACTGTGTTCAATTCTGGTCTCCCTGCTATAGGAAGGAAGTTGTGAAACTTGAAAGGGTGCAGAAAAGATTTGCAAGGATGTTGCCAGGGTTGGAGGGTTTGAGCTATAGGGAGAGGCTGAAAAGGCTGGGGCTATTTTCCCTGGAGTGTCAGAGGCTAAGGGGTGAACTTATAGAGGTTTATAAAATTATGAAGGGCATTGATATGATGAATAGCCAAGGTCTTTTTCCCAGTATAGGGGAGTCCAAAACGAGATGGATAGGGCTAAAGTGAGAAGGGAAATATTTAAAAGGGTCATAAGGGACAACTTTTTCACACAGAGGGTGGTGCGTGTATGGAATGAGTTGCCAGAGGAAGTGGTGGAGGCTGGTACAATTACAACATTTAAAAGGCGTCTGGATGTGTGTATGAATAGGAAGGATTTCGAGGGATATGGACCAAATGGTGGCAAATGGGACTAGATTTATTTGGGATATCTGGTCAACATGGACGAGTGGACTGAAGGGTCTGTTTCTGTACAACTCTATGACTATGACTCTATAACTCCTCTGTCCGTACAGAACTGATCGCTCTATTGGCTTTACGAATATAAATATTCATATGAAGGAGAATTCATGACACGGCCTGTTAGACTGTTAATCAGCCTGTGAATCTCTCCACTAATTTCACGCTGTTCTCCAAGAGTATTAAAGTACAAAAGCAGATTAGGCTCACAGATTCTAATCAGCAGCGTTGAGTCCCCTGGCACCACTTCAAGACTTTTCAGCACTTTTGCATCTGGCTGCATCTGCACTGGGTCACGCAGTCTCCCAACAGAAAAACTGGTGAGTATAGGTAAAGGGAGGACACACCCTCTTTGCTGTCATACGCATATACATTTTTAATAAGTCTCAGGTCTTTCAGTGAGTAAGTGGATGAACGACTGAGTGGTGAAATAGGAACAGGTAACCAGCTCAAGGGGTAAGGGTGGGAGTATGGGTTATTTGGGTCAAGGATGGTGCAGTTGGGAGTCAGACTGGTCAGCTCAGGTTGGGAGAAGTGGTGGAAGGGCATTTGAGAGAGGTCATTCAACTACAATGTGTCACTAACCAGTGTAACATATCCAGGGTAAGTATCTGATACGAAGATCAATGTAAAGATTATTTGCAGAGTACCCAACGGAACCTTAAACTTAAAACCCAATAGAACTGTAGATGTTGGAATTCAGAAAAGAAAAATAGAAATTGATGGAATTACTCAGCAGATCTGGCAGCATCTATGGAACAAAATGAGAATGAATGTTTTGGGTCCAGTGACTCTTCCTCAGAACCTTAAACTTCCTGGGCAATGACAGTGTCTGTGCACCAGGATGTTCACAGGGTCTTGACGTGCAGAAATGTAAATTCAGATTTTGCCACTCTGGTTCTTGGAAGTTTCGGGACACTGTGTCCAGAGAAACACCAGGTCCAATGTGTTTCTTTCTGTCTGAGTTAACTGTAAATACAGTCACATGGGTCTCCTAAAGATACAAGTAAGAAACTCTGGTACCATATGTGTATAAATGAGGTGCGAAACATTTTGACAATTATTGAAGCTTCACAACATTCCATCTGATACACCACCCAAATGGCCATTTTGATTTCAAATGGCCAGAGTCTTGAAAATGAATATCAACATGGTACACAATTACAGATTTGCATCAGAATTGATCCAGATCCTGCTTACAGTGCATGTTCGCAAGAAGACTGTCATTATTATGTTAATTGGGACCAAGAAATAGGGACCCTGGCAGATCACTCCCCGAGTAACTACATACGTTACAAGGGCTTACATAGCTTAACTATCATGTTCTTACTGCCACCTTGGTCACAATTTGTTCATGTGTTACTTTGGGTGTGAAAGTTAATGATGCTTGTACAGACGAAGAAACCACAACTGTGCTGACAGCAATGTCATAATTATTTCTCTACGGACAACGGTTAACTTATATAGAGTCGGAAGGCATAGCATCTGTGTGGGTGGAGTTGATGAACTACAAAGGAAAAGAGACCCAGATGGGGGTTACGTACAAGCCTCCCAGCAGTAGCCAGGATGCAGGGAAGCAAATAAATCAGGATTTAGAAAAGGCATGCAAGTAAGGCATCTTACAATAATCATGGGGGACTTCAATATGCATGTGGACTAGGTAAATCAGGTTGGTAGTGGATTCCTAGAACAGGAATTTGTGGAATGTCTTCATGATGTTTTTTTGGAGCAGCTTGTGGTTGAGCCCACTAGGGTACTGTCAATTCTGGATTTGGTGCTATTGTAAAGAAGCAGACTTGATTAGGGAGCTCGAGGTGAAGGAACCCCGAGGGGGCTGTGACCATAATAGGATAGAATTCACCCTGCAGTTTGAGAAGAAGAAGGTGGAATCAGATGTAACAATATTACAACTGAGTAAAGATATGAGGGAGGAGCTGGCCAGAGTTGATTGGAAGGGGAACCTAGCAGGGAAGACAATGGAGCAGGAATGGCAGGAGTTTGTGGGGGCAATTTGGGAGGCACAGCAGAAATTCATCCTACAAAAGAAGAAACATACTAAAAGGAATGTGGGACTGACAAGGGAAGTCAGGGACTGCATAAAAACAAAACAAAATGCATACAATATGGTGAAGATTAGTGGGAAACCAGAGGATTGGGAAGCCTTTAAAAAACAGCGGAGGGTAACTAAATAAAGCAATAAGGGGCACAAAGATTAAATATGAAGGCAAGCTGGATCACAAAATGAAGGAGGTTTGCAGGAGTTTTTTTTAGATAGAACATAGAGCATAGAAAAGTCTAGCATAGTATCAGGCCCTTTGGCCCACTGTGTTGTGCCAAACATGGTGCCAAATTAAACTAATCCCTTCTGTCTGCTCATGGTCCATATCCCTCCATTCCTTGCATATTCATGTGCTATCTAAAAGCCCCATAAATGCCCCTATCGTATCTGCCTCTACACCACCCCTCGCAGTGCGTTCCAGACTCCTACCACACTGTGGAAAAAAACTCTCACATCTCCTTTGAACATTCCTCTCTCACCTTATATGCATGCCCCCTAGTATTAGACATTTCAATTCTGGGAAAAAAATTCTGTCTGTCAACCCTATTTACGCATCTCATGATTTTATAGATTTCCATCAAGTCTCCTCTCAGCCTCCGCTGTTCCAGAGAAAACAAACCAAGTTTATCTAGCCTGTCCTTATAGCTCTAGTCTCTAATCTGGGTAGCATCCTGGAAAACCTCTTCTGCACCATCTTCAAAGCCTCCATGTCCTTCCTGCAATGTGGCGATCAGAACTGAACATAATACTCTTAAGTGTTAGCCAACCAGTTTTATAAAGCTGCAACATGACATCCTGACACTTGTACTTAATTCCCTGACCAATAAACGCAAGCATGCTGTACACCTCCTTTACCGCCCTATCTACTTGTGTGGCCATTTTCAGGAAGCTATGGACCTGAACCCCAAGATCCCTCTGTACATCAATGCTGTTCAGGGTTCTGTCATTAGCTGTATACTTTTCCTGAACATTTGATCCCCCAAAGTATAGCATCTCACACTTACCCAGATTTCCCCACCCATATCTGCAACTGATCTATATCTCGCTGTATCCTTTGACAATCTTCTACACTATCCACAGCTCCATTGATCTTTGTGTCATTTGCAAACTTACTAACCTGCTTATCTACATTTTCATCCAAGTCATTTATATATATCATTAACAGCACAGTTCCCAGTATGGATCCCTGCAGAACACCGTGGCATGGTGGCTCAGTGGTTAGCACTGCTGCTTCACAGCCCCAGGGATCTGGGTTCAATTGTAGCCTTAGGCGACTGTCTGTGTGGAGTTTGCATATTTTCCCCGTGTCTGTGCGGATTTCCTCTAGGTGCTGTGGTTTCCTCCCACAGTCCCAAGATGTGCAGGTTTGGTGGATTGGCTATGTGTCTAGGGTGGGTAATGCAAGGATAGGATAGGATAGGGTAGGGTCTGAGTGGGATGCTCTTCAGATGGGCCAAATGGCCTGCTTTCACACTGTAGGATTCTATGATAAACTACTAGACTCAGACCTCTGGACTGAAAAACACCCTTCCATCACTAACCTATGCTTTCTATGGGCAAGTCAATTTCTAGAGCTGTTTAGATATTTAAAATGTAAGAGAGAGGCAAGCGTAGACATTGGAAATTGCTGTAAAATTAAGCTCGAGATGTAGTAATCAGAAGCAAAGAAATGGTGGAGGAACTGAATAGGTACTTTGCTTCAGTCTTCACAGTTGTAGAGCTCAGTAGCATACCAGAACTTTAAACCAGTCAGGGGACAGAAGTAAGTGTAGTGGCCATCACTAAGGAGAAGGTGTTGGGGAAGTTGCAAGGTCTGAAGGTGGATCAATCACCCAGTCCAGATGGACTACCCCCAGAATTCTGAAGGAGATAGCAGAGGAGATTGTGGAGGCATTGGTGGTGATTTTTCAGGAATCACTGGTGTCAGGGAATATCTCGGAGGGCTAGAAAATGCAAACCCTGTTTGAGAAGGGAGGGAGGCAGAAAACAGGAAACTATAGGCTGGTTAGCCTGACCTCTGTTATTGATAAGATTTGAGAGTTCATTACTGGGATGAATTTGTGGAATACTTGGAATTCCAGGTAAAATAAAGCTGAGGCAGCACAGCTTCGTCAAGGGGAGGTCATTCCTGACAAATCTGTTAGAATTCTTTGAGGAGGTAACAAGCAGGTTAGACAAAGGAGAGCCAGTGGACATGACCTGTTTGGGTTTCCAGAAGCTCTTTGACAAGGTGCTGAACAGGAGGCTACCAAATAAGAGAAGGGCCCATGTTATCAGGGCTAAGGTACTGGCATGGATAGAGGATTGGTTGACCAGCAGAACGCAGAGAGTGGAGATAAAGAGGTCTTTTTCAGGATGGCAGCCTGTGACTAGTGGAGTTCCACAGGGGTCAGTGTTGGGATCACAAATATTCATATTGTACATTAATGATCTGGATGAAGGACGTGAGAGCATTATTGCTAATTTTGCAGATAACACAAAGATAAGGGGAGTGACAGATAGTGTTGAGGAAGTGGAGAGGCTGCAAATGGACTTGGACAGGCGAGGAAGGTGGGCAAAGAAGTGGTAGGTAGTTTGTAATGTGGGCAAGTGTGAGGTTATACACTTTGGTAGGAAGAAGAGGTGTGGACTTTTTTCTAAATCAAGAAAGGCTTTGATTTGATTTATTATTGTCACATGTATCAAGATGCAGTGAAAAGCATTGTTTTGCATGTTATCCAGGTAAATCATAGCTTACATACGTACATCAGGGTAAGAGAACAGAATACAGAATATGGTGTTACAGCTGCAGAGAAAGAAATTCTAATATATGAGAGGTCCATTCATAAGTCAAATAACAGCAGGCAAGAAGCTGTTCTTGAATCTGTTGGTAAGTGTTTTCAAACTTTTGTATCTTCTGATCGATGGAACAGGGTGGAAGAGAGTGTAACTGGGGTGGGAAAGGTCTTTGATCATGTTGGTTACTTTTCTGAGGCATAGGGAAGTAGAGATGGAGTCAATAGATGGAAGGCTGGATTGTGTAATGGACTGGGCCGTGCTCAGAACTCTCATGCAGTTTTGGGCAGAGCAGTTGCCATACCAAGCTGTGATGCATCTGGATATGATGCTTTCTATGATGCATCTATAAAAATTGGTAAGAGTCATTGTGGACATGCCGAATTTCCTTAGCCTTCTGAAGAAGTAGAGGCATTGCTGTGCTTTCTTGACTATAGCGTCAGCATGGATGAACCAGGACAGATTGTTGGTGATATGTACTCCTAGGAACCTGAAGCACTCGACCATCTCCACTTCAGCACCATTAATACAGACAGGAGCATGTCCTTTACTCCACTTTGGAAATCTTGAGTGCAAAAGGACATGAGAGCCCCCGTTCAGGATTCTCTTAAATAATCATACAGATTCAGTTTTCAGTTCGGAAGGCAAATGCAGTGTTAGCATTCATTTCAAGAGGGCTGGAATACAAGAGCAGAGATGTACTGCTGAGGCTGTATAAGGTTCTGGTCAGACACATTTGAAATATTGTGAGCAGTTTTGAGCTCCACGTTTAACGAATCATATGCTGGCCCTGGAGCGAGCTCAGAGAGATTTACAAGAATAGTCCCAGGAATGAAAGGCTTGATCAATGAGGAGTGATAGAGGACTTTGTATCTGTACTCCATGGAGTCTGGTAGAATGCAGGGTATATCTATTTGAAACTTACAGGATGCTAGGTGGCTTTGATAAAGTGGATTTGGAGAAGATGTTTCCACTAGTAGGAGAGACTAGGACCCAGAGGGCAAAACCTCAGTGAAGGGACGGCGCTTTAGATCAGAAGGAATTTCTTCAGCCAGAAGGTGGTTAATCTGTGGAATTGCAGAAGGCTGTGGAGGCCAAGTCATTAGTGTATTTAAGACAGAGATAGATAAGCTCTTGATTAGTGAGGAGAGCGAGGGTTATGGGGAGAAGACAAGAAAATGGGGTTAAAAAAACATATCAGCCATGATCAAATGGTAGAGCAGACTCGATGGGCTGAATGATGTAATTCTGCTCCAATACCTCATGGCATTATAGTTTTAGCTTTCTTCTTGGGGGTTATTATGGCAGTTTTTAACTTTATTTTGTCAGAGAATGAGTGTATCTCTCAAATGTATTCCACCTTGTGATGTAATTATTTGATCTCATGATAAAATGAAATCATAGAAACATTAAAGACAGGAGCAGGAGGAGGCCATTTGGCCCTTCGAGCCTGCTCTGCCATTCTTCATGATCATGGTTGATCGTCCAACTCAATAGCCTTATCCTGCTTTCTCCCCATAACCTTTGATCCCATTTTCCCCAAGTGCTGTATCTAGTCATCTCTTGAATACATTCAGAGTTTTGGCATCAACTACTTCCTGTGGTAATTAATTTCACTCTTTGGAGGAAAAAATGTCTCCTCATCTCCATCCTAAATGGTCTACCCTGAATCCTCAGACTGTGACCCCCTGGACACTCCCACCATCGGGAACATCCTCCCTGCATCTACCCTGTCTAGTCCTGTTAGAATTTTATAAGTGTCTATGAGATCCCTCCTCATTTGTTTGAACTCAAGTGAAAACAATCCCAACCTAGTCAATCTCTCCTCATACGTCAGTCCCACCATCCCCAGAATCAGCCTGGTAAACCTTCGCTGCACTTGCTCTAGAGCAAGAGCATCCTTCCTCAGAAAAGGAGACCAAAATTGCACACAATATTCCAGGTGTGGTCTCACCAAGGCCCTGTATAACTGCAACAACACATCCCTGCTTCTGTATTCAAACCCTCTCGCAATGAAGGCCAACATACCATTTGCCTTCTTTACCGCCTACTACACCTGCATGCTTACCTTCAGCGACTGGTGCACAAGGACACCCAGGTACTGCTGCACACTCCCCTCTCCCAGTTTACAGCCATTCAGGTAGTAATCTGCCTTCTTGTTTTTGCTTCCAAAGTGAATAACCTCACATTTATCCAAATTATACTGTATCCGCCATTGATTTGCTCACTCTCCCAACCCTGTCCAGATCGTGCTGAAGGATCTCTGCATCCTAGTCACAGTTCACCCTCCCACCCAACTTGGCATCATCTGCAAACTTGGAGATGTTACATTTTGTTCCCTCGTCCAAATCATTAATATATATTATGAATAGCTGGGGTCCCAGCACCGATCCCTGTGACATCCCACTAGTTACCACCTGCCACTTTGAAAAGGGACCATTAATTCCTACTCTTTGTTTCCTCTCTGCCAACCAGTTTCCTACCCATCCCAATACAGTGTCCCTTTGTGGACTCTTGCATCCCTCTTAACTCAGCCTCTTGAGCCTGCTCCACCACTTAATATGATCCTAGCTGATTTAATCTCAGCCTCAACCCCACTTTGCTGCCCACTCTCCATAACTCTTCAACCCATTACTAATTAAAAATCTGTCTGTCTCCTGCTTAAATATACTCAATGTCCTGGGATCCACTGTATTCTGGGGCAGTGAGTTCTAGATTCACAGCACTTTGAGAGAAGTAATTCTGCCTCATCTCTGTAACGAGTGAATCACATCTGGTGAATGTTTTGAGAGTCACCAAAAGGAAACTTTTGTAATATTGTTAGCTGACGAAGAAATTTAAGAGTGAAGTCAGCCAATGTCTGCATTGTTAGAAAACTTGGATACATTCCGTTCAATCCCCTTATTAAAGGGTGATGAACAGCTGATGTCTCAGCATCAAAATCCTTGCAGTACCCCTTTAGTCATAACTGGAAAATAATCCGTTTATTCCTATTCTCTGATGTTAATCAATCATTATTTAATGCAAGCATATTACCTTCAGCCTCATGAGTCCTGGTTTTGTGTAACAACATCTTGTGCAGCACCTTATCAAATGGTTTCGTTATTATTCTACTGATTTCCTCTTTATCTACAGTGCTGGATCTATCCTTGAAAAATGTTTGGTTGGTCAAACATGATTTTCCATTCACAAAATCATATTGTCTGTGCTTAATCATAGTGCGATTTTCCAACCATATTGTCATTGTGTCCTTAATAATGGATTTCAGCATTTTCCTGACCGCGGATGTCAACTGAATGGTGTTGTTCCATGTTTTCTCTTCTTCTTTTGTTGGAATAGGCGATACCTATTTGCTACTTTCTATTCCATTAGGACCAATACAGAATTAGGCATTTTTGGAAAGACAGAATTAGTGCATTCACTGTAGCCCTCTGTTTTGGAACCTTAGGATGCACACAGTTAAATGCATGTGTTCGAATTAGTAAGTTTGCATTTAACACTAAAATTGGCAGAGTTGCAGATAGTGAAGAGGATTATCAAAGGATACAGCGGGATTTGGATGGATTTCACATTTGGGCAGAGAAATGGCAGATGGAGGTTGATCCAGACAAATGTGAGATAATGCATTTTAGAAGATCAAATTTAGCTTCGAATTACACCTTAAATGGTAGAATCCTTAGGAATATTAACATACAGAGGGACCTGGGCGTAGAGGTCCACAGATCCTTGAAAGTGGCAACACAGGTAGTCACAGATAAGGTGGTCAAGAAGGCATACAGTACCCTTGCCTTCATTTGCCGGGGCATCAAATATAAAAGTTGGCAAGTTATGTTACAGCTGTATAAAACTTTAGTTAGGTCACATGTGAAACATTGCATCCAGTTCTGGTCACCAGACTACCAGAAGTACATGGATGCTTTGGAGAAGTGTAGAGAAGGTTTACCAGGATGTTGCCTGGTCTGGAGGGTTTTAGTTATGAGGATGGGTTGGATAAACTCGGATTGTTTTCACTGGAAGGACGGAGGCTGAGGGGTGACCTGATAGAGGTCTACAAAATTATGAGAGGCATAGATAGGGTGGATTGTCAGAGGTTTTTTTCCCAGTTTGGAAAGGTCAACTACAAGAGGGCACAGGCTCAAGGTGAGATGGAGAAAGTTTAGGGGAGGAACGTATTGCCAGTAGAGGTGGTGGAAGCAGGGATGCTGGCATTGTTTAAGACGTATCTTGATGGACATATGAATGGGAGTTGAATAGAGGGATAGAAACCAAGATTTGGCAATAACTAGTGGTTATAAAATAAGGATTATGAATCCGTGCAGGCTTGTTGGGCCAATAGGTATGTTCCTGTCCTGCATTCAATTGGTTTATTGGTTTTTAATCACATTAATTTCTCCAGTACTTTTCCTTGGCTGATATTAGTTACTTTGTGTTCCTGATCCTCATTTAGATACTTGGTACCTGTTATGAGACTAGCTGCTGGCAATCTTGGAAAAGAAGGATTCCAGAGTGAAACCTGGCTTGTAAACCAGAAGTTTAATTTCTGTAATTTGGTTACCTCAGTGGTCATTCACTGAGCACATTAGATGAGGCTGCCAATATAATTTTTAAAAATGAACTTATTGCACACAAGAAAAATAAAAAAAAATGTTTTAAACATAGAAGATAATTTGTAAAGAACATATACAATAAAAAAGAAGATTCAACCCTTTTTCCCAGCAAAACTCTTTACAGAAACCCAATTAAATGGCAGAGCAGGCTTGAGGAGCTGAAGTGCTTACTCCTGCTCCTTGTTCTTATGTTCCTGTTCTCTGTCTCCCTCAAATGCACACAGAAGGTTAACTCACTATCTTTCCCTCATTGACCTCTATGAAGAGCTAAGAACTTTTTCCAGCACTGTCTACATGAAAGACTTCTTTCTAGCTCAGGTGCCCAGAAGATTGCAAAACCTTATCTATCCTTGGTCTGGTATAAATCTTGTGTTCTTCTGAACTGAGCCTACTTGAGGCCTCTGACCTCCCTTCTCTGTAGATCATCAAAAAAATCAACTTCAGAAATGCTTCAGCAATTATCTCACCAGGTGGCTTATTCTGGTCATTTATCTTAGGTTACACGCTTTCTTGGAAGTGCTGTGTCAAACTCACTGTTGAAAATGAATTGATGACTTATTATTCAAAAAATTGCCATCTTTGCAAAATTAAAACCAAAAAGCATCTGTCTGTACTTTAGAATCCCAGTTCCCAAAGGATGATAATATTTTAACCTTTATCACAGCAACTCCTGCACCCACCCCGCAACCCCACAAAAAGAAATGAAAAGGTATCTTTGAAACATTTTAACTCTCTATCAAAATGTCCTCGTGGCTATTTCTATTTTACTTTGATGATGGTAACCCATGTATAAACACATACATGCACAGAATTTTTATAACCATATTCTACACGAGTCTGTTTTGATCACAGCATTCATTTTCTTACATATTTATCCTTCATAAAGTATTCACTATAATGTTATATTTTCTTGTGACATGAATGTTTTTAAATTATATGATCGTAACATTAATCTCAAATGAAATTGTCTCAAATTCTTGGTTCAAAATGTTATAAAGAAAACAGAAGGATTGTAGTCCCTATGTAGAAACAGTCCTTGCAGAATTGTTGCATATGTAGACTTCAAAATCTGAGGGTTTCTTTCTTCATCATTGACTATTTTTGTTGGTATGAAGTTAGATTTCTACAGAAATAACTGACTGGTTGTTCTATCCCCATCTCATCCTGAAACAACACAGTACCAGCACTGACATTGCTAGCGTTAACAGCCAGTCTAAATGATTTATTATTAATTTGGTGCTGCTAAAACTGGTTTGGTAGTCAAACAGCATTTGACAACCTGAAAGCTGTATGACAGTATTTTGTCCGTTTTAATTTCTTGCCCTCAACAGGCTCGTCAAAGGAGCCTCTGCAGGAATGAAAGTAGAACTTCCATTACATTTACTCACACGGATAATACCACAGAATTTTGTGTTTTATTTTCAGCACCAGAAAACTCCAAGATGGCCCTTAATTTTGCTTCGAGAGCATATAACATAGAACAGGACTGCACAGTATGGGTCCTTCGGCCCACGATGTTGTGCCGACCTATTATCCTACTAAGATCAAACTACCCTGCATACCCTACATTACACTATCATCCATGTGCCTATCCAAGACTCGCTGAAATGTCTCTAATGTCTCTGGGTGCTACTTGGCTTTGTGGCCCAAACAAGTCACTTTGAAGAACTGAAAGATTACATTGATGTCGAACTGTTAACTCTGTTTCTATTTTTGCAGATGCAACCATTCCTGCTGAGTTTCTCCAGCACTTTCTGCTTTAATTTCAGATATCCAGTATCTGCATTTCTTTTAAGGTCAGCAGATGCAGAGGAACAAGTTCCCCTCCGAGCCACACAGCCACACATCATCCAGGTCAACATCCTCGAGCTGGCTTCCCAACAATACTGTCGGTGTCCCCACATTGCAGTGCTGCAACGGTTTGAGAAGGCAGCTCACCATTAACCCTTCTCAAGCAATTAGGCATGGGCAATAATTGCTGGTCCAGTCAGCAATGCCCATCTCCCATGAATGAATTTTTTAAAAAATGGAACTCAACTTACCCATGCAGTTTTAATTCTCAATGGAATGTACATTCACTCAGAATTGTTAAATATTCTTTTAAAAATTTGCCATTGCACCTCTATCATCATAGAATCCCTTCAGTGTTGAAGCAACCATTCAGCACATCGAGTCCATACTGACCCTCCATAGAGCATTCCACCCAGACCCACTCAATCCCTATATTTCCCATGGCTATTCCACCTAGTCTGCACATTCCTGGACACTATGGGCAATTTAGCATAGCCAATTCACGCAACTTGCGCATCACACGTAGACAGGATAGTGTAATGATTGCCTTTATTGGTCAGAGTGTTGAGTATAAGGGTTCGGAGTTCATGTGTAGCTGTGCAGGACATTGGTTAGGCCACTTTTGGAATACTGCATTCAGTTCTGGTCTCCCTGCTGTCGGAAGGATGTTGTGAAACTTGAAAGTGTTCACTGATTGATTGATTTTATTGTCACGTGTACTGAAATGCAGTGAAAAGCTTTGTTTATGAGCGGTACAGGCAGATCACAGCAAGCAAAGGATGTACAGATCAAAAAGACTTAGAGGCATACAGGTTACATTGCAGGTAACATTATATGAGGTTAGAGTCCATTCAACAGTCTGATAACGGCCGGAAGGAAGCTGTTCCTGAACCTGCTTGTGTGTGTGTTCCGGCTTCTGTATCTTCTGCCTGGCAGAAGAGGTTCTAGGAGGTCATTACCAGGGTGCGATGGGTCTTTGATGATGTTGACCGCCTTTCCACGGCAGTGAGCTGTGTAAATAGAGTTTATGGATAGAAGGTTGGCTTCCCTGATGGTCTGGGTTGTAGGGTTAAGGTTGCAGAAAAGATTTACAAGGATGTTGCCAGGATTGAAGGGTTTGAGCTTTAGGGAGAGGCTGAATAGGCTATGGCTATTTTCCCTGGAGCATCAGAGGCTGAGGGGTGACCTTAAAGAAGTTTATAAAATCATGAAGGGCATACATAGAGTGAACAGCCAAGGTCTTTTCTCCAGGGAGCAGAGTCCAAAGCTAGAGGGCATAGGTTTACGGTGAGAGGGGAAAGATTTAAAAGGGACCTTAGGGGTAACTTTTCAACGCAGATGGTGGTGCATGTATGGAATGAGCTGCCAGAGGAAGTGGTGGAGGCTGGTACAATTACAACATTTAAAAGGCATCTGGATGGGTACATTGAATAGGAAGGGTCAAGAGGGATATGGGCCAAATGGGACTAAATTGATCGAGGATATCTCATCGGCATGGATGAGTTGTACTGACAGCTTTGTTTCCATGCTATACAGTTTCACGACTCTTTAGACTGTGGGAGGAAATCAGAGCACCCAGAGGAAACCCACACAGACACAGGGAGAATGTGTAAACTCCACACAGGCAGTCACCCAAGGGTGGAATTGAACCCAAGTCCCTGGAGCCTGGAGCAGCAGTGCTAACCACTGAGCCAGCATGCCATCTATGATAGCTTTGCTATTTTCCAACCTACGTTAATTAGTCTGTCGTCTGTATCTATTTAACATCTTTTACATTTAATACTTACATACATTACCCTCAAGCTTGATTTGAAATTCTATCATATAATCATTCTTCCCAAAAGATTCTGTATCAATAACCCTGTCTCATTAAAACAATTACTAATCAACACTCTTGCTAGCTGGTTCCATGAGGGAACAAGGTGTAGAGCTGGATGAACACAGCAGGCCAAGCAGCATCAGAGGAGCAGGAAGGCTGACGTTTCGAAAATGAAGAAGGGTCTAGGCCCGAAACATCAGCCTTCCTGCTCCTCTGATACTGCTTGACCTGCTGCGTTCATCCAGCTCTACACCTTGTTATCTCAGATTCTCCAGCATCTGCAGTTCCTACTATCTCTGGTTCCATGAGGCATTGTTTTTGTAAACTGTCTCAAATGTCTTGTATAAACTCATCATCCAACTACTTCTGGGGATTTGAGTTGTACAGTGTATATGAAAATTAAAGTCTTCAGCAATAATTGCATTGCCTTTGTCAAAATGCTCCTCATTTCTTGATTGATAGTTTATACAATAATATGGTTACTGTAAGGGAGCTTTCAATTACTCCCAAGCATTTTGACCCATCATATTTCTTACCTTCATCCATACTAATTGTATCTTCTACTCCTCTAAGCCCTCATTACTGATCTTATGGTGTACTATATTATGGAGGCTACACTTCTGCTATTTCCACTTTTAAATGTCAAGCACTGTACTTTGGAATATGCAACCACCATGCAACCGTGTCTTTGTACATGCTAGTGAATCAAATTTATTTATTTTAATTTGTGACATTAACTTGTCCATGCTGTTACACATGCTTCACACATTCATGAAAATTGCTTTTAGTTTCATTTTGTTTTACCATTTTTCCCTGATTTGACCTTTATCACATTTTTTAAATTCACTCATGTGATGAGGGTATCTCTGGCTAGACCAGCATTTATTGCCCATCTATGACTATCCAGTAGGCAGTTAAGAGTCAACCACATTGCTGTGGGTCTGGAGTCACATGTAGGCCAGACCAGGTAGGGATGGAAGTTACCTTCCCTAAAGGGCATTAGTGAACCAGCGGAGTATTTCCCGTAAATCAACAATAGATTCATGGTCACTATTAGGACTCTTAATTCCAGATTGTTTAATTGAATTCAGATTTCACCATCTCCTGTAGTGGGATTCAAACCCAGCTACCCAGAACATTGTCCGGGTCCTGGCGTTACCAGTCCAGCGATAATACCATTAGGCCATCACCTTCCTGTGTACCATTGCGATCAATTTCTTTGTCCCTTTCCAACCCTAACCCAAATCACGACACTGTCCTGTGACCTTGACTTTGCTCCTTAGAATTATAAATTTCCCCTTACTTGAATCCTTTCTTCAATTTTTTAGCTTAAAACCCCATTTTGAGGGCTTTCCCTGAATGTTTGCACTACCTTTAAGTTTTTGGTTCTACTCAGCTGTTTGGGAAGATCATGGTGATTTTCTGCCCCAGTTGCATTTTCCCATATGGTCGTCATATCACTTTATTCTCATTAGATCCAAACAACTTCAAGGTCAAGTATCACAGTGAATGTATTTATACTAACCTCAAGTGCAGACTAATTTGCCAGCAGGAAAATGTACTGCACTGATGTGCCGTCAAGATGAACGTTACCCAATATTTGCCAAAAAATTAAAATGAGGCAGATAGTGAATCTGACAATTTTATGCCATTTAAGTTTAATGGATGAAATGCACTGCCTTTCTGAACTATGGACCAAAATTTCTCATACAAGCCCCTGGTGGCCCAAGTTTCATATAACATTTGAATATGGGTAAAGCATACGGTGTTTTGCAGCAAATGGACATTAATTACGAGGAGGACTTATACCATTAACAAATGGGGCGTGTTGCTGAACAGAGAGACCTAGGGGTGCAGGTGCATTGTTGCTTGAAAGTGGAGTCGCAGGTACACAGGATAGTGTAGATGGCATTTCGTATGCTTGCCTTCATTGGTCAGTGAATTCAGTATTGGCATTGGGACGTCATGTTGTGACTGTACCAGAGATAGGTAAGGTCACTTTTAGAATACTGCATTCAAATCTGCTCTTCCTGCTATAGCAAAGATGTTACTAAACTTGAAAGGGTTCAGAAAAGATTTACAGGTATGTTACCAGGATTGGAGGGTTTGAGCTAAAGGGAGAGGCTGAATAGGCCGGGGCTATTTTCCCTGGAGCATTGGAGGCTGAGGGGTGGCCTTATAGAGGTTTATAAAATCATGAGGGGCATGGATAGAGTGAATAGTCAAGGTCTTTTTTCCCAGGGTAGGGGAGTCCAAAACTTGAAGGCATAGGTTTAAGGTTCGTGGGGAAATATTTAAAGGGGACCTGAGGGGCGACCTTTTCACGCAGAAGATGGTGCGTGTATGGAATGAGCTGCCAGAGGAAGCGGTGGAGGCTGGTACAGTTACAACCTTGAAAAGGCATCTGGATAGGAACATGAATATGAATAAGTACAGCAATGTTCACAAATGAATTAAGAGACGTTCGATTATAAGTTTGAAAATTACTCAGGAGTATTGCTTGTTATAACTGAAACACAGAAATGCTTTGATTTTAAGTAGATAGCAAAGAAGATTGCAGTAAGAACAGTTACATTAATTATATATTTTAGATTGAGTTTGCCCCCTACTGGATTGACATATTATGCCATCACAATGCAAGGCAAGGGAAATATACTGTAAATGCTAGAAATTTGAAATAAATACAGAAAAATCTCAATATACACAGTGGGATCCTTGGCATGTTGAAGAAAAGAAAACCAGTGATATTTTGTCTTTCGACTTTCTGCAGAACCCATGGCAATAGGTCCTTACAAGAGCATCAACATTTCTTCCATACAATGATGATTGACCTCTTCTCTGTCCTCACTCTCAACATGGCAGTCACTGGCTGAGAGTCATTACAGTGAAATAGAAAAGGAGCTGCTCTGTTGAAAGTACATCAGATGGCTGGGAGGAATCTGTAATAATGTTTGAAATATGCACAACTCGACAAAATCTCTCATTGTAGCCTTATTCGGCTAAGCTGATAACCACCGTTCCTTAATTGAGCAAGTATGATTTCATACATTAATATAAATTAAATTAATTTGGACAGCATGATTTATTAACTAGATTCCTTGTGATCATCAGCACTAACCTTTGCATGGAAGGCACCCTTGATGGGCTGTCTTTGCATTCACAACTGATCAAAGGGAGATTTTCCATTCCCGGCTGAATTGATTCTGTTGTATTTTGTTGTTGAGCAAAGCTGGTCTGAAACCCGTTTACATGACTACCCCGTTTTTGATCATCACCTTATTTATCTTTGAACTTGTGCAGCACCCAAAACCAGTGGGGGAAGTGGAAATCTGGTCAGCAAATATCAAATTTCAAGTTTAATGGCTGTTAATTGTCAATTTTGGCCATGGTTATGTAGGAGAGCAGAAATGTATGGGATGCAAAGGTTGAATAGAATAGAAGCTTATTATCACGTGTACTTTTACATGAAACATACAGGGAAATGTTTTATAAGTTGCCCCACCATAGCCCCAACATCAATGACAGAGTGGATGTTGGGAAGATGTTTCCATTGGTAGGAGAGTCTAGGACCCAAGGGGACAGCCTTAGAGTAAAGGGAAGACCTTTTAGAATGGAGATAAGGAGAAACTTCTTCAGCCAGAGAGCGGTGAATCTATGGAGTTCACTGCCACAAAAGGCTGTGGAGGCCAGGTCATTGAGTACATTTAAGACTGAGATAGATAGGTTCTTGATTATCAAGGGGATCAAGGGTTACAGGGAGAAAGCCGGAGAATGGGGTTGAGGAACTTATCAGCCATGATTGAATGGCAGAGCAGACTCGATGGGCTGAATGGCCTAATTTCTGCTTCTATGTCTTAGGGTCTAATGGACAGAAGTCAGACATAATTTAGAAAAGAGTAAACTTAAGACAAAGTTCATCACAGTTCATTTAACGGCTCCTGGGCTTGGGGATCAATGGAATACCCTGAAGATGCAGCCAGATGAGACCACCACACCAGGCCGCTGGATACTAGGCTGAAAGCCTCCACCGAAGAAGACTGCCATGCCGGGCCAAGATTGCCACTTCTGGACGAGACTGCCTGCTGGGCCACTGGAATTTCTGTATGCTGAAGACGAAAAAGATCTCCGCGCTGGCCTGAGATTGCCTTTCTCCTATTTCAGGCACCCGAGCTTAGCTGCGGACCTGGAGCCTTGGCCTAGACTGTGAGTCTGGGCCGGGGTAATCAGCTCAACTTGGCGTTGTTGCTGGTGCTGCTGCTGCTGGAGGCCTTCTCCTTCACCCGCTACTCTCTGGGCTTAAAAGAAAAGGAAACAGAGAAAATAGAAAAAAAAAAGAAAAAGAGCAGAAGTAAAAAGAAGAAGAAAAAGAGAAAGAAAGCCAATGGGAATGAACGAGCCCTGTTTTAAGGCCCTCTACTCTGCCGCTGTCTTGAAAGTTTTGACTGAAAATCCAACATGTCAACACAAAATGGATTCTGTGGACAAGTGATGGACTAGTTCAGTGTGCAACCATGTTGTTGGCTAAATGAAAGTGCAGCCATGTGAGGGGGGTTGCTGTATTTGGTACTGAGACTTCCCACTCCAGAAGACACCAATATATCGCTCCAAGCAATAGGTGCTAGACAGGTTTCATTTGTGTACAGTCCTTGTAAACCTGTAGAAGGAATGTAGAAGGCAGTGACACTTATGAAAAGAATATGACGAGGAGAGATGAGTAAACAATGCCATGCATGAGGAGTTGGCGAAGGCCTGCTAAGGTAGCACTAGGCATACTCAAAATAAATGAATCTACAACACAGGACATACTGCCGAACAGCAGAAGCAGCATGCAATAAATGGAATTAAGAATTCCCACAACAAACAAGTTTTATCAAAGCTCTGCAGTCCTGCATATCCAGTCGTGAATTAAAATTAAGCAACTGACAGAGGAAGGTGTCTGCACAAACATCCCCATCCACAACGGTGTGGGGCCAAACAAATCAGGGCAAAAGATTTAAAACTATCTTAATCCAGAAGGCCATGGGAGCAATTGGGTTTGGCAACCTCCTGAGGTTCCCAGCATCGTGAATGGCAGTCCTCAACCAATTTGATTTTGTCCACTGGATATCAAAGAAGGGCTGCAGCACTGGTTACTGAAAAGGCAATAAGCCCTGATGACATTCCAGGAATAGGACTTGTGCTCCAGAACTTGCCATCACCTTAGATTACTGTGTGCAATACCGGTCGCTCTTCTATTGGAAGGATATTGTGAAACTTGAGAGGGTGCAGAAAAGATTTACAAAGATGTTGCTGGAACTGGAGGGTTTGAGCTATGGGGAGAGGCTGAATAGGCTGGGATTTTTCTGCCTGGAGTATCAGACACTGAGGGGTGACCTTATAGAGGTTTATAAAATCATGAGGGGCATGGATAGGGCTGCTACAGTAAAGCTACAATAATGGCATCAAACCAACAATTTGGAAAACTGCACAAAAAGCAGGAGAAATCCTTGGACAGTCAATGCAGGCATGATGGGCTGAAAGGCCTCTACATTGTAATGATGCTGTGATTTTGAAACTCGACCTGGCCAGATCCCAGCTATCAGTCTGCTTTCGATCATCAGCAGGTGTTGTTATCGGCAACTTGGTGAGTAATAACCTGCTAACCAGGTTAGCTAACTAGTGCTCAGATTCAGGCCACTGCCAAGACACTTGTGACTCGTTTGAGGAGACTCTGTCCCACTGTTGTCTGCTTAAACTGCTGATGTTCCATTCAGTGGCTGTGTTGTAAGTCAGAATGGGTTAATCTTCAGCTTTGTCACTGATTGACCCTTTCACATCCATTACCATATGCAAACTCTTCACCTCCCTATAAGCATTTATCCACTTGATTAACCCATTGTGCAGTGGTGTGGAGTCATAGAGCCACACAGCACAGAAACTGACCCTTCTGTTGAACTTGTCTGCAGTGACCAGACATCCCATCACGATCTAGTCCCATTTCCCAGCATTTGGCCCATATTCGTCTAAACCCTTCCTGTTCATACACCCATCCACATTCCTTTTAAATGTTGAAATTGTTCTTGCCAGCACCACTTTCTTTGGCAGCTTGTTCCATACCTGCACCACCCTCTGAAAAAGTGGATCCTTTTTAAATCTTTCCCTCTAGTTTTGGATTTCCCCTCCCTAGGATAAGACCATGGCCATTTACCCTATTCATGCCCCTCATGCTTTTATAAACCTTTATGAGGTCACCCCTCAGCCTCTGATTCTCCAGGAAAATAAGCCCCAGCCTATTCAGCCTCTCCCTATAGCTCAAACCCTCCAATCCCAGCAACATCCGCGTAAATTTTTCTGCACCCTGTCAAGTTTAACAACATCCTTCCGATAGAAGGGCGACCAGAATTGATGCAGTACTCTAAAAGTGGCCTAACCAATGTCCTGTACAGCTGCAACATGATCTCCCAACTTCTATACTCAACGTTCTGATCAATGAAGGCAAGTGTGCCAAATGCCTTCTTCACCACCCTGTCTACCTGTGGTGCCACTTTCAAAGAACTATGCACCTACACCTCCTGGTCTCTTTGTTCAGCAACACTCCCCAGGGCTCTACTATTAAGTGTATAAATCCTGCCCTGGTTTGCCTTACCAAAATGCAGCACCTCCCATTTATCTAAATTCAACTCCATCTGCCACTCCTCGGCCCATTGGCCGATCTAATCAAGGTCCTGTTGTGCTAAACAACATTATTACCACAATCCATCTGCCACACCCACACCGTCCCAGTCACTGACTTCACAAATTGAAGCAAAATGGTGGTTTGTTAGTTCTTCCAGAAATTGTGTGTTTTGGATTTAGAAGATAGGTAGACCGTTGCCTTGAGGAGCATTTACCTTGACATTGATTTTATTTTTGCTTATTTCTTCTTTGGAGGATCCTTTACCTGATAATGTTTTTTTTTTTGCTGACGGTTTTGTTGATCTTTGTTGTTGATGGTAATACATTTCCTAATTTGGATTACCTCCTTATTCATACAACCATTAAATCATA
Source organism: Rhincodon typus (assembly GCF_021869965.1). NCBI lineage: Eukaryota > Metazoa > Chordata > Chondrichthyes > Orectolobiformes > Rhincodontidae > Rhincodon > Rhincodon typus. The sequence continues at coordinate 15,364,477 of NC_063333.1, forward strand.
CAGTACAGAAGAGGCACTTTGGCCCATCAAGTCTGTACTGGCAAAAATATGGTACAACCTACTCTAGTTCCACTTTCCGGTACTTTGCCCATAGCCTTGAATGTTATGACAGTTCAAGTGCTCATCCATGTACTTTTAAAGGTTGTGAGGTTTCCAGCCTTGACTATCATTCCAGGCAGTGCATTCCCCTGTCACTTTCTGAATGAAAAGGCTTTTCCTCAGATCCCCTCAGAACCTCCTGCCTCTTACTTTAAAATTACTTCCCCTTGTTATTAACCATTCAGCTAAGAGGAACAGCTACTTTCTCTTCATCTTGTCCATGTCCTTCATAATCTTATACATGTCTAACAGGACCCCCTTCAACTTTCCCTGCTCCGATGAAAACAATCTGAGCTAATCCAAATTCTCTTCATCACTGAAATACTCCATCCCAGGCATTCCATCAGTGTCCTTAATGGAAGAGCTGAAGAAAGAAGTAGTTTCACCTTTAGCACCATGAACTGGACGTGATCTCTCTCAAGACATTGGACAACTTCCGTCATGCTTTACCTTTCGCCTCATGCAGTAGATCTTTCTTGCACCAACTTTGTCAGTGATATTGACTGTTCTGCGTCAACCCTGTGTGTAGCAGATTTCTGCGCTGTCAGTAGCAGTTTGATTAAAAGTTCACCCATGATCTCAGGTGGATTGCGTTGCTTAATGTGAGCTGAAGCATTTCATAGTCGACTTAAATCTTGCTGATAGTTATTCCCTGAGGACTCTTCACTGGTATCAAGGATGGAAAACATTTCCTGTGGCCCAGTTAAATCAGCACCTTTTTCCATTCTGATAGTATGAAATAAATGTTGGACTCTTCATTTGTGCTGGTTGATACTTCTTGTGCTCAGTCATTAATCTTGGAAGGCCTATAAATACTTCCTTCCACTGGATGTGTTTTCCTAGGTCGGACTATAGTAGTTTTCTTGTAAAATAGTTGAACTACATCCATGAATCACAGGATATTGAGGGAAAAACATGTTTCTGGACTTGAGCGAGATTTGTTGGTCTGGATGATGGTATTCTCAAACATCCAGTGTTCTTTATGTTGTAGTGGTACCTTAACATTCCTTTCACGATAGGAGTCACTGCATCTGCACCACTTATCTCTAGGTTTGTAGGTTATACTTGTGTTTTAATCAAGGTGTTCAGTCAGGTTAGACACCCGTCCCTATTGCAAACTTAAATTTAATTGAAAGTTCATTGACATGAATATGTTTGGTCAAATCTGGTTCTGACAAATCACCAATTCCTCCCAGGGAGACTCTAGACTTTCCTCAGAAGGAGGCATATCTTGCACATCATAAATCCTATCTTATCATCTGTTCTGACAGAGGTGTATCTTCATATAAGTTCATTCCATCTAGTGGAGTTTTGTCCACTGTCTTAACTTGTTTGGGTGTGTACCTATATGGAAGTGATATTCTTGTGACAAAGCTGGACAGTTTGTTTCTTGTGAGGTGTAACAAAATTGACATTGACTGTTATAATCTGTTACTTTGCTTCCACTTGGTGTTGGCTTATCAAGCGGTTGCCGAGAAAGTTTGTATCTTATGAAGTTTATAGATTATTTTAGTCTTCTGTAATATAGCTGTTCTTCACCTAAAAGAATTTGTTGATAATCTTTCCCAGTCTCTGCTTTCAAGACAATGTGTATAGGTTTTTCCAAAATTAATTAACTGTGAAAGATCAGATAAAGATTGATTATAAAAGCCAAGAACAATTCCGTCTCTTATCAACTCTACCTGTAGAACTGCACATTCACATGTTTTAACCTTCGATCATTTGTAAAATTGTCTACATATTCATCTGGAGATTTACTTTGTATATTATCTTGCTCATTCATTAATTCTGATTGTTCTGAAGCTAGTTGTCAAAGGTTTTTGTAACATCATTGAAACTGTACATTTTACTTGCTAGTGAGTGATAATGTGATCTACCAATGGACTAAATTTAATAATGTGTTATCTTATTCTGCTTCTCATTTAGTGTTTAGCTTCTACATCTCAAATTGTTTCCTCAATAAGATCCTTTGCTTCTCTCCATCAGGAATATCTCTGATCATGAATCTGGCTGAAAGTGTAATGTCTTTCTCCATTGCTGCTTCGTGTGTTGATGAAGCCAATTAGTTTAAAGTGTTTCAGATCTGAATTGTTCAATAATCTTGTTGTCATATTCAGAAATATTGTTTCAATTTAAATTATTGTAAAGACTAATAAAATCTTCAGTTATTTTTATTTTCCAGTCTGTATTTTGTTCTTCATAATTGTTGATCATATCAAATTATTGCAATAAAGCTTTAATTTGTTTTTGCTGGTTGTTCTGTAATGATTGACTGCTTTCAATCTTTTTGAAATCTCTTGACACATAAAGCTCTTGCAAACTTTTACAGTTCCTTATTCTCTAAACTTCCTTGTTGTCTAGAATTTCTTCCTGTTTAAATTGCTTCTCTTTTAAATCTCTCTTCTTGTAAAAGCTCTTGCTGTAAAATCCCCCAAATGGTGGGAGCAATCTTAGAAAGAGAGTTTGGGGAACTGGATTTGTATTCTCGAAGAGTTTTGAAGAATTAGGTTATCTCTCATTCTAACATAAAAAGTTCTTGCAGTGTGTGACAGGATTTTTGTAGGTAGGCTGTTTCCCTTGGCTGGTGAGTCAATATAACCAATTTCACAGATACATTGGCAGCTTTGTCAACAATCCCTGCTGATACGATTTCTATCAGAATATTTGAAATTCAGTCAGGCATTCATAATGAGATTCCATTCAACAACGATCAATAATAACTCCAGAGCTAAATACATATAGCTTTGAAGGCAGCCAGAAACATAGTCACCTGCCTAGGTTGTGAAACAGTCAGTCAGATAGTTTAAATAAAAGTGCGGAATCTAATAGACTTAATAATACATTCAGACTTAAATTGTGATATTATACGATGAAGAATATTATTTTATCAGTGAATAATGTAGTTGAATGCATCTGAAGACATTTCCACCTTCATAGCGCTGTGCAAAATAATGGTCACTTTCTTTTTAAACAAAAAGCCTGAAAATCACTCACTGCATTAGAAAGATATATAAGTTGCACAACATTTTATGATGACATGTGAATTTGGCAACAATTTTTAATTTACCTATCCTACGGTTTCTGACTGCAAGACAACTTTCTCCATGCTTTATGACACTGCTGAGATGGTGTGCACCATGTCACCTTCAATTCTGATCAAATGACGTGAAAATAGTGTAAGTGTCTGTAATAGCCATTTCCACCATGTAGTGGACATCATCACGACATCTGAATCAGAGGTAGTAGGAACTGCAGATGCTGGAGAATCCGAGACAACAAGGTGCAGGGCTGGATGAACACAGCAGGCCCAGCAGCATCAAAGGAGCAGAAAGGCTGACGTTTCGGGCCTAGACCCTTCATCAGAAAAGAAGAAAACAGTGGATGACCACCAAGGGAACATTCAGAAAATGTATTAAAGCATTTTTTTAAAAAAAACATCTAGAGTCAGCCAGAGCTTACTTCACTAAAATTTTAATAATCTTAAAGCGGGCTTAATTTTTTATATCTGTTTTCAAAGCAGGTCAAGATAAAAGATTTGTGCTCCATTTCCAAAATTTTTACAAATCCCCTGTGCCTTAAGGGGAACAGAAATTTATTCAGATCACTTTTCAAGCTGAGAATAGGCACAAAACTGGCAGATCAGCGAAGTAACTGACCTTCTCATCAGTACCAAATGGAGAAAATATTGTAATGTTACATGGAGCGATTGGGTCAAACACACTGATTCAATGTTATAACTTGCATATGTTTTGGTTTTGTTGCATTGGTACTGAGGATTTCTGAAAGAGAGCAAGACAGTATCTTTCTACTTTCTGAATGTTTTGTAATATGATTCCAAAGTGCCATCAGCAGTGGTGAATCTACTTTTGAAAGATTTGATTCCATCCAAATGCTATATATTCTAAGATTATTGGAATAATCAGAACCCATGTCGATAAAATTGACAACTTCACATTGGTGCCTAGAAAAACAATGTAAATTTATATTCAGTCAGTGCAATATCTTGTTGACTAATTTGCCGATCGATGTGATCATTCAAGTATACCCAATGCTTGAATCATGTCAGAGCAGCTGTCTAGACTTTTTTTAAAAATTGTAAAACAGTGATAGTACATTGCCATGCAAACACTTTCCCTTTAACATCATTCCTACATGCAATGATCTGTCATCCATGTCAAAGCAGCCTGCTTCAATGACACCCCATCCTCCAACATAAACATTCTCACTGTCTCTCTCCACCAACACACAGTGGTAGCAGTGTGCACCATATACAATATTGACTGCAAGAACCGCCCAGAGCTCCTTTGACAGTATCTTCCAAACCTGAAACTTTGGCAACTTCTAGAAAGGCAAAGGCAGCAGATGGATGGGAACACCACCACCTGCAGGTATCCTTCCAAGCTAATCACCTTCCTGACTTTGAACTGTGTTATAGAACAGTACAGCACTGTATAGGCCCTTTTGGCCCACAATGTTGTGCCGACCTATTATCTGACTAAGATCAAACTATCCTGCATACCCTACGTTATACTATGATCCATGTTTCTATCCAAGAGTCACTTAAATGTCTCTGATGTATCTGACTCCACTGCCATTGCCGGCAGTGCATTTCACATGCCCACAACTCTCTGTGTAAAGATGTTTTCATGTTCCTTCACAGGTTTCACGAAGCACAAATTCATCCCTCGGAAAAAGAAGCACGGTACAGGGAGGATGAGGTAACCATGGCTGACTAAGGAAGTCAGGGATAGCATAAAAGCAAAAGAGAAAGCATATAATGTGGCGAAGGGCAGTGGGAAACCAGAGGACGGGGAAGCTTACAAAGACCAACAGAGGGCAACACAAAAAGAAATAAGGAGGAAGAAGATTAAATATGAGGGTAAAGCTAGCCAGTAATATAAACGAAGACTGTAAGAGTTTCTTTAGGTATATAAAGGGCAAAAGAGAGGCAAAAGTGGACTTCGGACCACTGGAAAATGACAGTGGAGAGATAGTAGTGGGGAACAAGGAAATGGCTGAGGAACTAAATAATTATTTCGCGTCAGTCTTCACGGTGGAAGACACGAGTAATATCCCAAAAATTCAAGAGAGTCAGGGGACAGAGCTGCGTATGGTGGCCATCACCAAGGAAAAGATGCTAGTAAAACTGATTGGCCTGAAGGTGGACAAATAACCTGGACCAGATGGACTACACCCCAGAGTTCTGAAGGAGATAGCTGAAGATATAGTGGAAGCGTGAGTAGTGATCTTTCAGGAATCGCTCGAGTCAGGGAGGGTCCCAGAGGACTGGAAAATCGCTAATGTGACACCCCTGTTTAAAAGGGGAGCAAGGCAAAAGACGGAAAATTACAGGCCGATTAGCCTAACCTCGATCGTGGGTAACATTTTGGAGTCCGTTGTAAAGGATGAGATTTCTGAATAATTAGAAGTGTACAGTAAAATAGGGTAAAGTCAGCATGGTTTCATCAAGGGGAGGTCATGCCTGACAAATCTGCAAGAATTCTTTGAGGAAGTAACGAGCAGGGTAGACTAAGGAGAGCCAATGGATGTTATCTATCTGAACTTCAAGAAGGCCTTTGATAAGGTGCCACACAGGAGGCTGCTGAGTAAGATAAGGGCCCATGGTGTTAGAGGCAAGGTGCTAGATGGATAGAAGATTGGCAGTCTTGCAGAAAGCAGAGAGTGGGGATAAAGGGGTCTTTCTCAGGATGGCAGCCAAGGGTCAGTGTTGATCTAGATGAATTAATTGTGAGCATTTTGGCTAAGTTTGCAGATGATACAAAGATAGGCGGAGAGACAGGTAGTATTGTGGAGGTGGGGAGGCTGCAGAAGGGCTTGGACAGATTAAGAGAATGGGCAAAGAAATGGCAGATGGAGTACAACGTGGGAAAGTGTGAGGTCATGCACTTTGGTAAGAAGAATAAAAGCATGGACTATTTTCTAACTGGGGAGAAAATTCAGAAGTGCAAAAAGACTTGGGAGTTCTAGTTCAGGATTCTGTCAAGGTAAACTTGCAGGCTGAGTCAGTAGTTAGGAAGGCAAATGCAATGTTGGCATTTATTTTGAGAGGACTTGAATATAAAAGCAGGGATGTACTACTGAGGCTTTATAAGGCTCTGGTCAGACCACATTTGGAGTATTGTGTGCAGTTTTGGGCCCCATATCTCAGGAATGATGTACTGGAGTGGGTTCAGAGGAGGTTCACGAGAATCGTCCCAGGAATGGAAAGCTTAACATATGAGGAACATTTGAGGACTCTGGGACTATACTCATTCGAGTTTAGAAGGATGGGGTGGGGGGTGTCAAATTGAAACTTTTAGAATACTGAATGGTCTGGACAAAGTGGATGTTGGGAAGATGCTTCCATTGGTAGGTGAGTCTAGGACCTGAGGGCACAGCCTTAGAATAAAGGGAAGACCTTTTAGAACGGAGATAAGGAGAAACTTCTTCAGCCAGAGAGTGGTGAATCTATGGAATTCACTGCCACAGAAGGCTGTGGAGGCCAGGTCATTGAGTATATTTAAGACTGAGATAGATAGGTTCTTGATTATCAAGGGGATCAAGGGTTATGGGGAGAAAGCAGGAGAATGGGGTGGAGGAACTTATCTGCCATGATTGAATGGCGGAGCAGACTCGATGGGTCGAATGGCCTAATTTCTGCTCCTATGTCTTATGGTCTTATAGTCTTTCTGTGTCTGAATCCTGGAACTCCCTTCCTAACATTAGCGTAGCACACTCCAAGGACTACAATTGTTCCGGAAGGAAGATCACCATAATTTCCTTAAAGGCATTTAGAGGGTGTGTGACAGATGCTGGCCTTGTCAATATATACCCACACCCCGTGAAAGAAGAAAGTATTCAATGGTTCAGAATATTTTTGATTATCTCCTCCCAGAGCAAGTCCTCTTTGCTTTGTTTAAAGTCCACAGCTTGTTTACTCATGCATCAACCCCATGTTGGCTCCTTTTCGCCAGGCCGTTTCTACAGTTACAACTTATTCCTGTAACATAGCGAAAGATTCCAACATCCAGCACACCAAGCAAGAATTATAGGTGAGGTGTCTGTGAGCTAGATGGCCGTGTGAAGATGTTATTGGACAGAATTATATTTTGTAAGTGACCTATGCCTGGAGACTCTGACATCAGTAGTGCAGTAAAGATAGGGCTAAGAAAAGTTAGGTAAACCTGGGGAGTTGGTTAGCTGAGTTGGCTGCATGGCTGGTTTGTAGTGCAGAGTGACACCTGCAGCATGGGTTCACTTCCCACACCAGCTGAGGTTACCATAAAGGATTTTCATTCTCGCCCTCTCCCTCAACTGAGACCTGGTGACTCCCAGGTTAAATCACCACCAGCCATGTCTCTCTAATGAGAGAGCAGCCCTGAAGATAGGGAGAAGGGAAACGTACTGTAAATCAGATGAGGAAAAACAGAGAAGCAAAGGCTGCACCTTGTCTCTCAAATGGTGAAGAAACATCCTGTTGTACTATTCAAAGAAGAGCTATGGTGATGTAGTGATTGGTACCAGGTGGATCTCATTGACAGCAAGGTCCTTCATTGGTGTTATTAACCTGGGCCAACCAATATAAACCAGGGATTCTGGAATTTCACTCTTGTATCTTTTAACAGTGTAAAACTACGGGCCCTGTACAGACTGCTGCTGCACACCATCTACCTCTTCTCCTTCATCCACCGCCCGGACACACCTTGGCATGCCCATTTGCCGCCAGGCAGCGGGAATCCCCCATGGAGGGTCCTCTACCCGGGAGTCCTTCCTCTTTGCCTCAGGAATCTAGGGTGGAGGGTGTTGCATGCAGCAGTCCCATGTAACCGCAAATTGTGGTGGTTCATGGACTCCCGGCCCACCTGTCTGTTTTACGGTGCTGTGGAGTCTGTGGACCATGTATATATATTGCGTGTGGGCGCTTGCACTCCCTTTTCAGTTATCTCAAAGACCTCCTTTTGTGTGTTTGGTTGCACCTCAGCCCCACGCTCCTGATCTTTGGGCACCCAGTGCGGAGGGGAGCAGGCTGGTCGGTGGATCTCCTCTTGGGTCTGCTCCTGGGCCTGGCCATGCTGGCCATTAATAGGTCCAGGCAGCGGGCCAATGAGGGGGTCATTATGGCTCTGCTTGCCCATCTTCCATGCCTATGTCCGCATCTGGGTGTCGCTGGAGAAGGAGCACACGGTGTGCACTGGAGCTCTCGATGCCTTTTGGGAAAGGTGGGCACAGTGGGGTGTGGAGTGCATCGTTTCCCCCAGAAACTCTATTTTGATTGGATCCCTACCCTCCCCCTCACTTTTTTTTTCACATAAGCAGAGCCCCTGTTGGGGCAATGCCTGATACTGATGCTTTGGTCACATGGGTATGTTAATAAAGTTATTTGCACACCTGGTGCTTTTTACTGTGTCTCACAGAAAAAAAAAATGTAAACAGGGGATTCAGAATCTCCTCACTTCAGGGACTGACTAAAAAAATATAAACAGAGGATTTTTCCCTCTCACTGTTTTTTCCCCACATCGGCATTGCCCCTTGGGGCTCTGCTTTTGTCATAGAACATAGAACATTACAGCGCAGTACAGGCCCTTCGGCCCTCGATGTTGCGCCGACCTGTGAAACCAATCTGAAGCCCATCTAACCTAAACTATTCCATTATCATCCATATGTTTATCCAATGACCATTTAAATGCCCTTAAAGTTGGCGAGTCTACTACTTTTGCAGGCAGGGCATTCCACGCCCTTACTACTCTCTGAGTAAAGAACCTACCTCTGACATCTGTCCTATATCTATCACCCCTCAATTTAAAGCTATGTCCCCTCGTGCAAGCCATCACCATCCGAGGTAAAAGGCTCCCACTGTCCACCCTATCTAATCCTCTGATCATCTTGTATGTCTCTATTAAGTCACCTCTTAACCTTCTTCTCTCTAACGAAAACAGCCTCAAGTCCCTCAGCCTTTCCTCATAAGACCTTCACTTCATACCAGGGGCAACATCCTGGTAAATCTCCTCTGCACCCTTTCCAATGCTTCCACATCCTTCCTATAATGCGGTGACCAGAACTGTACGCAATACTCCAAGTGCGGCCGCACCAGAGTTTTGTACAGCTGCAACATGACCTCATGGCTCCGAAACTCAACCCCTCTACCAATAAAACCTAACACACCGTACGCCTTCTTAACAACGCTATCAACCTGGGTGACAACTTTCAGTGATCTATGCACATGGACACCGAGATCTCTCTGCTCATCCACACTACCAAGAATCTTACCATTAGCCCAGTACTCTGTATTCCTGTTACTCCTTCCAAAGTGAATCACCTCACACTTTTCCGCATTAAACTCCATTTGCCACCTCTCAGCCCAGCTCTGCAGCTTATCTATGTCCCTCTGTAACCTGCAACATCCTTCTGCACTATCCACAACTCCACCGACTTTAGTGTCATCTGCAAATTTACTAACCCATCCTTCTACGCCCTCATCCAGGTCATTTATAAAAATGACAAACAGCAGTGGCCCCAAAACAGATCCTTGAGGTACACCACTAGTAACTGAACTCCAGGATGAACATTTCCCATCAACCACCACCCTCTGTCTTCTTACAGCTAGCCAATTTCTGATCCAAACCGCTAAATCACCCTCAATCCCATGCCTCCGTATTTTCTGCAATAGCCTACCATGGGGGTGGTATGGTCACGTGGGTGGTATGTTAATAAAATTTTAAAAAATAAAAAAAAAATAAAAAAGACTCCGAGCTGGCTGGCCACAGCCAGAGTACTGTGCACGTGTAAATAAAGGGTGACTTGGTGAAGGGATACTGGCCTCTGTGCAGTTATTTCAAGTGGAGTGCTCCATTTTATGACCAATATCTATTCCTCAACCAACCTGGTTTGAGTCAGTATAAAAAAGGAAAATGCAAAATTCATGTAATGGGTTGGATTTGATACGCTCACTGTGGATCTCATTGGGGAACCAATGGAAACCCTGTATTGCCTCAGTGGGGGAGGTATAACCCAGTTAAGTGCCTGTCAGGCCAACTTGACTGGCCAACGTCAGACCTTCCCTAGGACGCAGGACCACAGCAACAGAAAGCCTGCCCGCAGAAGAGAGTTGCCAGTCAGAGGCCAGCAGCCCTATATCACAGCCACTGTCAATGCACACAATGGGTGTTGCCACTGGTTACACAGTGAGCCATTTACAAGAGATCATTGTGGGGTCCCTGGAAAGAGATGAGTGGCGTAGGCTGGGGTCACAACCAAAAGGCTGGTTGGAGGGCCAAAGAATGGGATCTCAGTGACCAGCCCCTTCCTGATGCTGATTGCTCCATTGAGTATCAAGTGCCTTTGAAACGGGGCAGCCTTCCCTTTCTTGGGAGGCTCTTCGAAAATTTGACAATGTTGGCTGGATGACCTCGAGGAGGCAAGAATCATGTGAGCACAGAATGCCAGTGAAGTGATGGAGGGAGACAAAACAAAATCAATAGGGCTGGGTCAGCAGAATGAGAGAGCTGGATACAGTTCCCTTCAGCCACATCCAGGTGTTCCAAAGATTCATAGAATCCCTTCAGTGTGGAAACACGCCCTTTGGCCCAACAAGTCCACACCAACCCTTGGAGCATCCCACCCAGACCCATCCCCTTATAACTCACACATCCCTGAGCAGTACAGGCAATGTAGCTTGGCCAGTCTGCCTAACCTGCACATTTTTGGACTGTAGGAGTAAACCAGAGCACCCGGAGGAAACCCACACAGACACAGGGAGAACGTGCAAACTCTACACAGACAGTTGCCTGAGGGTGGAATTGAACCTGGGTTCCTGGTGCTGTGAGGCAGCAGTGCTAACCACTGAGCCACCGTGCCGCCCTACCACACTGGATTGCTTGCCTGTGCAGGATAATGAAATTGCGCAGTGGAGAAAAAATTGAAGTGTGAGGTAGAAGATCAGAGTGTCAAAGAACAAAGGACAATACAGCACAGGAACAGGCCATTTGGCCCTCTGAGTCTGCACTGACACATTTTGCCCTTCCATACTAAAACTGGCATCACTTACAGGATCTGTATCCCCTCTATTCCCTTCCTATTCATGTATTTGTTCAGGTGTTTCTTGAACGTTGCTATTGTGTCTGCTTCAACAACACCTCTGACAGTTCATTCCAGGCACTCATCACCCTTTGTGTGAAAAACTTGCCTCATACATCTGTTTTAAACTCCCCTCCACACACCACCCCCACACACTTTGAACCTGTGTCCCCCAGTAATTGACCCCTCCACCCTGGTAAAAGGCCTCATACTTAGCACTCTATCCATGCCATTCACAATCTTATAAACTTCTATCAGGTCACCCCTCAACCTCCTGCATTCCAGTAAAAACAAACTCAGTCTATTCAAATATCGCTCATAGCTAAAATCACCCGTAACATGCAACATTCTGATAAACCTTTTCTGTACCCTCTCCAAAGTATCCACATCCTTCTGGTAGTGTGGTGACCAGAAATGTACACAACATTCCAAATGTAGCCTATTTAAAGTTCTATAAAGTTTCAGCATAACTTGCCTATCCTTATACTCAATGCACCTTCCAATGAAGGCAAGCATGCTATAGGCCTTTTTTTATTGCCTTATCAACCTGTACAGCCACCTTCAGTGATCTGTGGACCATCGCACCCAGATCCCTCTGCATATCAATACTCCTAAGGGTTCTGCCATTCACGATATAATTTCCACCTATACTTGACCTTCCAAATGCAACACCTCACATTTGTCTGGATTAAACTCCATCTTCCATTTTTCTGCCCATGCCTCCAACTGATCTATGTCCTGCTGTATCCTTTGACAATCCTCCTCACTATCCAGAACACCCCTAATCGTCCACAAACTTACTAATTAGACCAGCCACATTTTCCTCCAAATCATTGATGTAGACGACGAACAGCAGAGGTCTTGGCACTGATCCCTGTGGAACACCACCTGTCACAACCCTCCATTCCAAAAAGCATCCTTCCACTGCTACCCTCTGTCTCCTATGACTAAGCCAGTTCTGTATCCATCTTGTCACCTGACCCCTGATACCAAGTGTCTTCACTTTTGTAACATCACGTAACAGGGTTTCGTGGTCTCTGTGGGAGCCAGTGACAGAGCTAGGAATGACATTTATTTCTGAGAGTTTGAGGAGTTAGCATCCAAATTAAAATGCAGAACCTCAAAAGGGAATAATGTATGAATTGTTACCTGAATCATGTGCCTGTTAGCATGGGATGAAGCACATTGGAGAATTAAACATGTGGCTCAAAGAGTATGGTGAGAAAAATGGGTTTAGATTCATGGGACACTGGCATCAGTACTCAGGAAAGCGAGACCCCTTACACTGGTGTCAGTTCCACTTAAACTGGGTTGTGTTGGGAATACTAATGTATATTTGAGGACTGTGAAGAACTGAAATCGACAAGTTCGCTGACGACACCACTGTAGTAGGATGGATATCTAATAATGATGAGTCAAAATACAGAAGGGAGATAGAAGGCTTGGTGACATGATGCAATAAAAACAATCTGTCTCTCAACGTCGGCAAAACTAAAGAACTGATCATCGACTTCAGAAAGAAACAAGGAGACCATATTCCCATCTACATCAATGAAACTGAGGTTGTGAGAGTGAAGAACATCAAGTTCCTCGGCGTGACGATAACCGTTGACCCGTCCTGGACTTCCCATGTAAATGCAACAGTCAAGAAGGCACAACAACCCCTCTTCTTCCTCAGAAGGCTCAGGAAATTTGGCCTGTCCATAAGGCCCCTTATCAACTCCTACAGATGCACCATTGAAAGCATACTGTCCGGGTGCACAATGGCCTGGTATGGCAACTGCTCTACCCACACCCATAAGAAACTACAGAAGGTGATGTGCACAGCCCAGACCATCACGGAAGCCAACCTTCCATCCATGGACTTTATTTACTTGGCTCGCTGCCATGGAAAGGCAGCCAACATCATCAAGGACCCATCGCACCCTGGTAATGACCTCCTAGAACCTCTTCCATCAGGCAGAAGATACAGAAACCTGAATACACACACAAGCAGGTTCAGGAAAAGCTTCTTTCCGGCTGTTATTAGACTGTTGATTGAACTCGCGCCTCAAATAATGTAACCTGCAATGTAACCTGTATGTCTCTAAGTCTTTTTGATCTGTACATCCTTTGCTTGCTGTGATCTGCCTGTACCACTTGTAAACAAAGCTTTTCACTGTATTTCAGTACACGTGACAATAAATCAAACAGTCAATCAATTTTGTGGAAATGAAGTCACCCAGTTTGCCAGAGGGATTCAATAAGATGAATTATAGAAAAACCATCTACAGTTGGAGGAATTCAGCAGAAGTGAAATTGAGTATTACTCTAAGTGGAATTGAAATCTGGAACTTCATCCCACTTCCCCAACCCAATGGTAATGGATGTTGAGTTAATTGAAATTTTGAGGGTGATAGATTTTTGTTAGGTACAGTTATAGATCTGATACATGTAGCTGTGGTCCACCAGTCATGATGTAATTGCAAGTTGCATTGAGTGAGTGGGGAAAGATCTGGCAAATGGACTATTATGTTGGGTCATGTGGAATCGTCTGTTCTGCCAGGACAAATATTTCCAGATGATCTTCGACAAAGTGCCACAACAGAGGGTTTTTGTGGAAAATAAAAGTTCATGGAGTAGTGGGTAACATATTGGCATGGATAGAACATTGGCTGGCTAATTTGAAGCAGGGAAGGTGTGAGGGGAGGCAATGACCTTGTGGTGTTATTTGCTAGTATATTAATCCAGAAACTCAGCAAAGGTTCTGTGCACCAGGTTCAAATCCTGCCATGGCAGATGGTGGAATTTGAAATCAATGTAAAAGAAATCTGGAGTTAAGAATCTATTGACGACCATGAAACCATTGCGGATTGTCAGGAAAAATCCTTCTGGTTCATTAACGTCCTTCAGGGAAGGGCATCTGCCATCCTCACTTGGTCTGGCCTTTAATTAAATCTCGACCTATAGCAATGTGGTTGACTCTCAACTGCTTTCTGAAATGACCTAGCAAGCCAAGGGCAACTAGGGACTGGCAACAAAAGCTGGCTAGCCAGCGTTGTCCAGTCCCACGAGTGAATTAACAAAAAATGGATCTTTTTCAGGGTAACAGGATAAGTGGTGTGCCGTGCTTCTGGGGATTCAACTTATTGCAATTTTTATAAGTGACATGGATGATGAGACCGCAGGTACGGTTGCTAAATTTGCTGATGACAAAGATAGACAGGAAGTTAAATTGTGAACGGAACACAAGGAGTTCAGAAGTGATAATAGATTGATTAAGTGAGTGTGCAAAGATCTGGTAAATAGAGTGAAATTGGGAAAATGTGGAATTGTAACAAGGTGGTGAGAAATTGTATAGTTCTGAGATGCGGAAGGATTGGGTATCTTAGAGCTTGAATTCCAAAAGGCTAGTGTACAGGTTCAAGTGATTAGAAAAGCTACTAGAATGTGAGCATTTATTGTCAGGGGAAAAAAAAGTAAGGAGATGATGCTTCAGTTACACAGAGTATCGGTGAGAGTGTATCTGGGGTACCGCACTGTATTAGTCACCTTATTTAAGGAAGGATGTTACTGTTTGGGAGGGCACAAGACCATAAAATGAAGGAGTAGGCCATTCAGCCCATCCAGTCTGCTGCACCATTCAATGAGATCTTGGCTGATCTGATAACCCTCAACTTCACTTTGCTGCCTTTTCCCCCCTAACCCTTGAGTCTCTTACTGATTAAAAATCTATCTGTGTTAGCCATGAATATACTCAATGACCCAAAAGTCCTTTGTGGTAAAGAATTTCACAGATCCACTACCCTCTGAGAGAAAAAAATTCCTCCTCATCCCTGTCTTAAATGTTTGACCCCTTATTCCAAGATTATGCCCTGCAGTCCAACACTCTCCCACACCCTTTTCCCCATCTACCCTTTTAACTCCTCTAAGAATCTTGTATGTTACCGTAAGGTTGTTTCTCATTCTTCCATATTCCAAGTACAGGCCCAATCTACTCAACCTCTCCCCATTACATAGTCTCTCCATTCCTGGTGTCAACCTATTTAACCACCCTTGGACTGCTTCTAATGCCTTATATATGTTTCCTTAGATAAAGGGCCCCAAACTGTTCACAGTATTCCAGCTGTGGTCTGACAAGTGTCTTTTTTACTAGTACAGTTTTAGCAAAACCTCCATACTTTTGCACTTCATTCCCTTTGCAATGAAGGTAAACATTCCATTTGCCTTCACATTACCTACTAAACTTAGATGCTAACTTTTTGTGATTCATAAACAAGGATTCCCAAATCCCTTTGTTCTATAGCTTTTGGCAGTTTTTCTCCATTTAAGTGATAATCAGCTCCTCTATTCCTCCTGCCAAATGCATAATCTGTCATTTCCCCACATTATATTCCATCTGTTAAGTTTTGGTCTACTCACTTAACCTGTCTATCTCCGGTCTAGACCCGAAACGTCAGCTTTCCTGCTCCTGTGATGCTGCTTGTCCTGCTGTGTTCATCCAGCTCTACACCTTGTTATCTCCCTTTGCAGACTCTTTAAGTCACCCTCACCACTTGCCTTCCCCTCTAATTTTGTGTCAAGCTCAAACTTGGACACAGTACATTTACTTTCCTCAATCAAGCCATTAATATGTATTGGCAAGGGAGAGGAGGGTACTAGACTAATGTCTTGAATGGGCTGGTTGCTTTATGAGGAAAGGTTGGACAGGCTAGGCTTGTATCCACTGGAGGTTAGAACAGTAAGAGGCAAGTTGATTAAAACATGCAAGGGTCTTGACAGGGTGAATGTGGAAAGCATGTTTCCTCGAACTAGGGGTCACTGCTTAGAAGTAAGGGATTGCCTGTTTGTAGGCATTCTGCAGATATTGAGAATTAGTGTCATGTGTAGTGTGCTTTGAAAGTCACTCATTTTAGATTTTGGCTCCCACCTGACTTGCTGCATTCCACTTTTGGGTCAGAACACTTTTGTGTGCTTATCAAGATGAGAAAGATCAATGCTTGAGAGTGAATAGATATCCCTTTTTTGAACTGTATGTGTCAGTATTGAGCATGTAGTTTAACAGAAGCTTATTGTTTGATTCATGGACACTCGAGCACCGATGTAACCATGAAAGAGAGGCAGACAGTCAGGTACACCTTGTCCACTGGCCTGCTTCCTGTTAATGACTACTTTGGCCAGACCCAGGAGCAAACCCATGAGGAGGCTCTCAGGCCTGTCCGCTTGTCTGTGTCTATGTTCCCCTTGAGAAACACTCTAATTAACTGGAGGAATCTCTCTTGAAGGCATTAGCCTACCTGCGACCTTGACTTCTCCTGTTGTCACCTTCTACCTATGATTGGGTTATTTCCAGGACAAAATAAATTAACATTATCGGTGCTGCTGAAAGGTCTCACTTGGAGTGTGAACTTCTCTTCCTGCTGCTTCCTGACCGACTCCGTTTATTCCACATGACCTTTTATTCCGTTCCTTGGGTGGGTAATAAAGAAATTACCCCTAACGATGGGTGGTTTTAGTTTGAAGGTGGCCCCACTCACTTCGCAAGCAGCTCCGCATTTGAATTCAGGAAAAGAGTGAAGCTTTGCCTGAAATGTTTCCAAACCACGTGTGTGCTATTTAAGATGAAGAATACAGCTGGAAAAGGACAGCAAAGAGCCGTACACAACACACAACACTGGACAGAGAGCAGCTGCCTGCTGTGACCTGTAAGGGGCGCTTTAGTCACGCCCGAAAACACAATCACGTCTGGAGCAGAGAGTTTTGTGAATCGGCCCCTGTTGGTTGCAGATGGGATTATAATTGAATTGCGATTAAACATACACGAGGCGGCCACCAGAGACTCGTGCATCATCTTCGAAAACGAGTCAAGGTCTTTTTTTGAGACGGGGAGAGTTTTGTCTTGATTCAAGGCAATGTCTGCGATCATTAGACGGAAAAAAGAAATGTTTTAAAGTAAAGAATTTGGTGGCGGGGACTGTGTGCAAATTGTAAACTGTAAAGTCGAGAAACACCACAGGCTGTGCCGAGGGAGACAGCAGACTGGGAGCCGTGCAACTGAAATACATATCGCTGCTTCAAGAGGAGAAGAGCCGCGATTTGACTGGTCCCATTTGTCTCTGAGCAGAATAGTGGTTTGTATTATGAAGGTGATACATCATGCAGCTCGGGAAGGATTACAGTTGCATGGGGCCTGCAGCAAGCAGATACAAGCAATAAAAAAAACAAGTAATATTAATGAATAATACACAGGGAAGTGGAACGGGTCTTTGAGCATTTAATCCACAAACGCAATCAGTGGCATTATAAGGGGGAAAAAAAACTTGTATCTATATCCTATTAGTAGGATGTTGGATATACCAACCTTCCAGGTGTTGCAGCAGACAAGATGAAACGGTCAATTTGTGCACAGCAACCTCCCTCTTGAAGGCATGACCTCCCAGACGGTAGGTACCGACAGTGTTGATCCTGTGGAAATTGTTGACTGGGAGAACTCGTTTGGAGCTCTCCGTTTATTTTCTCTTATTCATTCCTGGCCAGGCTAGCATTTCTTACTGAAGGCCATGGCGAGCTGCAGACTTGCATGGTCTGTTTGGTGGCTGCTTCGTCCTTATCAGAACGGCACTGCCGTGGATCTGTAGCCATTTGGAACCAGACCAGGCGAGGACAGCAGGTTTCCGTTCAAAAAGGGCATTAGTGGACTAGGTATTTTCCTTTTCTCTCTGTCTATCAAAGCACAACACTGCAGTTCGTGGCCCTCATTACTCATCTTCCAGTTTTCTCCCCAAAGGCAGGCCTGACTCACAGCACCACCAACCTCCATCATGGATAGCAGGCACAGGAAGGAAGGAACAGACGACAGGGGTAGGCTATTCAGCCAGTCCAGAGCCTGCCCCACCAATCACTGTGATCATAGCTGATGCATCACTTCAATGCCTTTTGCTGTCCCACATCCCCACAACTGTGTATTCAGTGGTAATGTACCAGTTTCCACCTTAAACATACTCAAAGAGTGATGTTCTACAGCTCTCTACGGTAGAGAATTCCAAAGATTTGCAACCCTCTGAGTAGAGTAAATTCTCCTCATCTGGGAACTACGTGGAATCCTCTTTATTTTTAAATTGTGCCCTCCGCTTCCAGACTCCCCAATCAGGGGAAACATCTCACCTGAATCTACCCTGTCCGTCCCATCCAGTATTTTGTAAGTTCCAATGAGATCACCTCTCAGTCATTAAAACTGGAGAGAATACAGGCCCAGTGTGCCCTATCTCTCTTCCTAGAACAGACCCATCATTCCAGGAACAAGTCTTGTGAATCTTCATTGCACTCCCTCTGTGGCCATAATACCTTTCCTGAGATATGGAGACCTAAATGCTGGACAGTACCCTGAGTGTGATCTAACCAATCTCTTATACAACTGAAATAATTCAGACAAGGCCTGAAGGCACTTCTAATCAACCCATTCAGAGATGTTACTACAAACTTCTGAAGCAGGTCCAACTTGAATTGAGGCCTCTTGACTCAGAGGTTGGGACATTATTACGTGGTACAAGAGCTATGACAATACCTCAATCCATTCTCAACCAGAACAAGCGTTGAATGCCATGTGTTCGGCATCAATTTGAGCCAGAGTGGCCTTCCAGTCAACTGACAAATACCCAAGGAGTAGGAATTGCTGTGGCACTATACATTTTTACACCAGTCTTGCAACCTGAATAAATGGTTAGTGAAGGTAAGACACCCCAATTTACTTTAGTCACACCTTTTCATGCCCTGCCATTGGCATATGTTGGAAGATTGTACAAGTTGATACCAGTTTCACTGAGTTAGGAATGCACCTTCTTCGACCTTCAAGTCCTAGAATGGGATGTGAAGACAGACCTTATGGCTCAGAAACAGGTGGTGCCTCTACAGGAGATGCTCATTCCACATCAGATGAGTGCTTCATTCTCTGTACACCACCTACCATCACCAGTAGTGGCATTTTCTTCCAGATCTGTTGGATTCGCCTTAGATCCGTAAATTGCCAGTGCAGGATTTGAACTGGTGTGTTCAGATCAACTCTGTGGGTTATGAGTACAGCAGCACTGTTCTCCTGTACCTTCGAGTGGTGCCATGGGATATTTCATCTCCATGGGAGACAGCACCTTAGTATAAATTAGGTTTAAGAGCCAGCAGTGCAGGGCTCCCTCATTGGAGTTCCAGTTTAAATGTTGTGATGAGGCTCTTGCGGGACCTGACCTACACCCTGCTCTGAAAGTGAATGCGCTACCACTGAGACGTGAGAAAATTGCATATTGTTGCCAACATGATGAGTGGAATTAATATAGCTTACAATGAAGCACAGCACAAGCAAGTAGGTCTATAATTATGAAATATTAAAGACCTATGTAGGGTTGCTGGTATAACACGCTGTTTTAAACACAAACTTTACAACGCCTACCTCTTCCCAAAAAAAAATAACACGGCAATACAAAGGCCATTCAGCCCGTCCGAATGGAATGCATCAAAACAGGAGAATTCTCATCTCTAGGTGCAACTGATAACCAAGTTGAACAAACAAAACAGATTTCTTTTAAAACAAGTTTGATGGACGCAATTTTGCTTTTAATGTAAAAGAATACGGGTTTGTATGTCGGAGTTTAATTTAAAACCCCAGTCGTGAATCCGAGTATGTGCCACTGGCCTTGCAGACTCGGCGATGTTCATTAGTAGTCAAACCATTTCACAGAGGCGCCATTAATCAAGCGTGTGACAGCTCTGTTCAGCACAGACTAAATACTGCCGGTGAGGCAAGGTCTGGATAGTGTTTCGAGTAGATGCATAAAAAATGTAATTAAAATGATAATAACTGGTGTTTCTGGCTGCGAGCTTTGTTTCATTATGATATCCTAAACGCTTAATCAGGCAGAAAAGCCCAAATAATTGAAATCGTCCATGTTTCCCTTCATTAGTTTCCTGTAATTACAGAAGCGCATTACTCCGCTATTCCTTTGGCGATTGCGATGGATTTGAAACCCGCTTCGGTCCATGGAGAACGTCAGTTCCCCGCGCTCTTTCAAACCGCAGCTCCAACCTGGGGAAGAAATATCTAGAGCCAGGCAGAATTATCCTGAACAGTCGCAGCCCCCTCCCCATCTCACCCCAAACTCACCCCCTGGCCCTTGGCTTCAGACTATCTGCAGGTGAAAGTTTCACATTATAAATGCGAACCCCAACCCCGCCCCCCCCCCCAACACACACACAGAAGAGAACTCTCCAACCAATTCAACTTTATAAAAAAAACAAAATCCAGGCAGATTTACCTTTTCTCTTCCCCGAAAATTTTCTTATCCGGGCTTAGAAACGGGCAGCCGAACATAAGAAAAAGAGACCAACCATCCAGCAACTCTCACAGCGATTCCTGAATCAGATTCAGGACAAATTAATGCAACCATAGAAACGCAATGTGTGTGTGTGTGTGTGGTAGTAACTGGCAGCAAGCTTCATTTATTTCCATTGACGCTGGTCCAAGCCCTCTCTCAATTTTCTAACCCCACCCCGTTTGAGAGCGCTTCGCTTTAAATAAAACACTTGTCACTTGCAGTAATTGAACGCTGTTCCGGCGACTTTATTGCCACTCACTTGTCCCGAGGTGCGGTCCCACCTCATGTTACACAAAAAAATATCAGGAGTGTCTGAACATTTGTGACCCGCCCGTTTTCCAATTCGGAGAGCACTGGTTCTCACCACATTATGATGCTCCCCTCCACCTTAGATCCATCCTCCATCTTCCCGTAGAGATCAGTGTAAATTCAGCCTTCTCAAAAGTGCAGTGAATTCGGACAAGGGTTTGTTCCCAGTGCCAGGAGCTGCGATAGAAATCCGCACTTTAATTGGGACATAACTCAAAGCCTCTTGCTGGTGCACCGACTCCGTCTGTGGGTAGGGAGAAAGGAAAAATAAAACAGAGAAAGCGAACTAACGAGACAACTGTTAATTTCAAGAAAGAAAGGCGAACTGAGGCAAAGGGCAAGCATGAGAAAACAATCTATGATCAAAACAGCTAAAATGCAAGGCAACGTGTTGGTAAGTGAGCGGAGAGAGGACAAGGGGCGTGGGAGAGTCTGACTGAAGTAACCGGTTGTGGTTTGAGCTCCTTTCATCACAAGGACCAGTGGGAAGTATCAAATGGTCATTCCTGCTCTTACAGAGAGGGTCCGCTGCTAGTATTAAATCAATGGGGGAAGTTGCCGATGGAAAGTGAGCAAATCTGCCTTCGTTTTCTGTCTGTAATCAAAAAGAGTTTAGGGATGGGGGGAATTGCTTACTGTTTGGAACCATGAACATGGCTGAAATGAAATGTTGGAAATCTTGGCTGTGTGTGTGTATTTGTGTGTGTAATTGTGTGTATGTATCTGTGTGTGTAATTGTGTGTGTATGTATGTGTGTGTATGTATGTGTGTATGTATCTGTGTGTGTAATTGTGTGTGTATGTATGTGTGTGTATGTATCTGTGTGTAATTGTGTGTGTATGTGTGTGTGTGCATGTCTGTGTGTAATCGTGTCTGTATGTATGTGTGTGTGTATGTGTCTTTATAGTTCTTGCCAACAGAACCTACCAGTGCTTGAATATGCACAGGATGTGAGGAAGTGCAAAACGCCTCATCAGTGTTTTTTTTCTTATTTCTTAAAATAAAGTTTATTTTTTGTGGGTGGGCAGTTTATGACAACTCTGTAGCTTGAATCAAAAACAGGTTCTGAAGATATGATCAGTCCAAGGTGGGGTGTGTTCTTGCCACATGATGTTACTGTCGGTCAAATCCAATTCAAAAATTAAAAACAGACAGCTGTTGTTTTGGAGACAGTAGGAACTGCAGATGCTGGAGAATCTAAGATAACAAGGTGTAGAGCTGGATGAACACAGCAGGCCAAGCAGCATCATAGGAGCAGGAAGGCTGACGTTTCGGGCCTAGACCCTTATTGGTCTGAAACAATAACCAATCAATCCCGATTGTAACGTGCTGTCAGCCCACGGAACTACAAATATGTCTGGAGCACGGCAAACAGACCCCGACTGTCCACGGACGTTTACATGTATACCTAACTCAGCCGCTGTTCTGGTTCTCTCTCCTTGTCCAATTTGGCCGGATTATTCACGGAATGGTGTACGAAGAGAGACTACTTAAAAAAAGTCATGCCTGATTTCTGCTGTTTTTTGCACCTTGTTCCACCTGTCATTTTCCTCCTCTGGTGTCATTTCCTTTTCTTTTATCGGATTGCCAGTGCATGCCTTAGAAACCCTATGGAAATTACTGATGCAACACAGAAAAAAGACAAAGGCTGAAATTACAACAGTGGGATTTCTCCCCTCTTGATAAAAGTTTGTGCAATTCTTTACTGTAAAATTGCACTGAAATGTATTAAAAAAAACATTTTAAGGGTCTTCCCTGACTGACTACACATATTAATGCAACAACACATGCTTGGAGTGAGAGGAATGTGAAGTGCAATTCCAGAACAAAAATATAGTACTAGATCATGTATTGTATACTTAGCTCAAACTCCTGAGCTTTGGAGATTCAGTTCAGTGGGATTCCACTGTGGGTGGAAGTGAATTGGGACAATGGGTGTCTCACCTGCAGGCTGGTGAGCCAGTGCAAGGAGAGTGTCAACTCAACTGGGAAAGGCCCCAGTGTGTTCAGTGTCAGTCAAGAACCTATGCAACTAGTAGCAAGTCCTTCCCAGGATCAGGAGCTTAGGTTCTGGCTGTGGGAGACAGGTAGGAAACTCAGATAAATGGCTAGGAGGCTAGCTCTGGGTGCCTTCCACCCACCTCTCCTCCTCCCCCCACTCTGTTCTCTATGTTGGATCCCCTTGATCAGGCACTGAGTGCCTTTATACAAAGGACCCGGGCAGCACAGTGGCTCAGTGGTTAGCACTGCTGCCTCCCAGCACCAGGGATCCTTGTTTGATTCCAGCCTCGGGCAACTATCTGTGTGCAGTTTGCACATTCTCCCCATGTCTGTGTGGGGTTCCTCTTGGTGCTCCAGTTTCCTCCCACAGTCCAAAGATGTACAGGCGAGGTGGATTGGCCATGCTAAATTGCCAATTGTCCAGGAAGGTCCAGGCTAGATGGATTAGCCATGAGAAATGCAGGTTTACAAGGATACGGTAAAGGGGTGAGTCTGGTTGGAATGCTGTTTGGAGGGTCAGTGTGGACCGATGGGCTGAATGGCCTGCTTCCACACTGTCAGGATTCTAAGATCCAACTCGCAGCACACAAGCAAAATCTCAGAGGTTTTATATTCCGCACTTCCTACATGGTGAGTGCCCGCCCATGGCTAGTTGAATATCAGTGGCAGTGGAAAGAGCCCCTCAGGTGGTCATTATACGATGGGCTCCAGTTGGCATCAGTGCGGGAAAACTCCCCATCAGCCTCACCCCCGATTTAATCAGGCTGAAGCAGAAGGCAGTGGAGCCCTCACTCTGCAGT
This sequence comes from Rhincodon typus, assembly GCF_021869965.1. Lineage (NCBI taxonomy): Eukaryota > Metazoa > Chordata > Chondrichthyes > Orectolobiformes > Rhincodontidae > Rhincodon > Rhincodon typus. The sequence continues at coordinate 15,388,100 of NC_063333.1, forward strand.
CTCCATCCCAATTTAATGCCCCCTTATCTTCACCCTCACCTTGGGGAAAAGTGTTAAATTCTGCCCCATATTATCTTCTGGCGGGATTGAAATTAGTGGGTTCTAACAGCTTTCTGAGCTATCCTGAATTTCCCTGAATCACAACCTCCAAATCGTTGTGCAGAGTAGCATATGTAAAATGCATGAACAGATTAGCCCCTATAAACTTTACACCTTTGTAATAAAGCAAATCATAAATAAAATATACTATACTCTAGTTCAAATCGCTGGGACCCTTTGGCATAGACCTTACAGACTTGTTCGGTAATATGTTCTGGGTGAAGAGATTAATGGTAGGAAGATAATGAAACCAAATCATGTGGATCCAAAGCTGTTGTTTTAACGTCATTAATTCTGTCTATTATGAATTCCCACCACCATGTTGAAAATAGTAACTATCGACCCAAGGCATGCTCAAAAATTCTATCCTCTGATGGTGATTCCTGGGTTATTTCCTGTAGAGATTGTGTTTATAGATTACAGGAATCAGAAGAGGCGTGAAAATGTAATTTAAACAAAAATAACAAAGGAAAATGGTTGAGTGGCTTGCAATATTTCATTTAAAATATAATGAAAGGTTGTATGCTGTATCACTAGGATGGGAAAATGCATTATGAATTGTTCATTTTCCTGCAGTAACCTTTATATCTTGAGCTGGCACTTTGTTTGCCATTTGCCATAGTGAATGTCTGTCACAAAGTAAAATGCAAAGATCTCCACAAAACTCAATTTTGAGGGTGAAACAACACATCAAACTTCTATATGTAGATTCTGTATTTATTTAAAAAAACCTGGCTAATGCTATCAGTATATTTATGCAAGGGTGACAACTTTATGAAAGAAATCATCACATTGTCCTGTCAGTGCTGAAACTCCTGATATTAATCATTCACGGTACAATCTCCCAAAACATTGCAGGAATCTTGAGCACTATCATTATCAACTACATTTGGAAAACACCCCTCATGCCCATAAGTGTGTATAAAAAAAAGCAACTGTTTCTTGCAGAATGCACCACATTGAAATTATGCTGAATGCAGTAACTAATTTGTCAGAAAGTGGCCTCCTCCAGACTTCGACTCGGAGGCACTTCCATGCCTTGTGACCTTTAGGGCAGGAAAAGAGCGTGCTTTCATGTCTGTTTCCATGGTTAGTTTTTCCTGGAATCAGTGACCAGATTTTCGTCAGAGGCTATAGCTTGAGGAGCACCTCTCCTCCACAAACATGGTTAACCAGGGCACGCTCCTGCTCTTACTGCCTGCCTCCTTCCACCCTGACTAGGCGATCAGAAACATTGCCAAAGGCAACCTTCAGCCTTTGAATCCACAATGATCCCCAGTAAAGGATGAAATCATAAGGAAGAAAATGAACAAACAAGCAAGTACACCCCTCAATGGGTAGGGTAGTGTTTGTGGTTGCATGCTTGGATTTTTAAAATCATGCGTCTTAATATTTTATATTCATTCATTTGTGGCTTCTTGGAATCTGAATATCAATGCTCAGTATTTACATGAATCTCAAGTCTCAACTTTTATATCTAAATGGATCTACTTCCACATGAAGATACTGTGGTTAGCATGCCTGCGCTATTTAAACACCGAAAGAACGACAGATGCTGTAAATCAGAAACAAAAACAGAAGTTGCTGGAAAAGCTCAGCAGGTCTGGCAGCATCTGTTTTGTGCCTGTGCTATTTGCCTGTGAATTGCAAGATGGTCAATGTTCAGTGGAGACTGAGTTTGAAAAAAAATCTGAAAATGATTGAATACTCAAACCCCAGTGGAAAGCACACATTTCAAAGGGATGGCTTTCAGGTGATTTGGTCAAAGCATTTTTATGTCACTGGTTTTAACATTCGTTTTCATCATATGATTTCTTTTCCTTTCTCAAAATTAGATTGAAATATATTTCCAGCAGCTGGCTTATCTTCTGTGCCCTCTAAATAGGTTACTTTCCAGCAATGGTGATTAGTAGCTTCAAGGTTTTGAACTGAACATAATAAAGACATTTGCAGTGCAAATTACTTCCTCAAACATCAAACATATGACAGCATTTCCTAAGATCATAGTTCTTTCTTTGCAACTATGAACAGGCCATGGTTAACAAACCTCTGGTTTAGAATTCTTAGAATTGTTTAACTTGCACGGGTCTTAGAACATAGAACAGAGAACATTACAGCGCAGTACAGGCCCTTCGGCCCTTGATGTTGCACCGATCTGTGAAACCAATCTGAAGCCCATCTAACCTACACTATTCCATTATCATCCATATGTTTATCCAATGACCATTTAAATGCCCTTAAAGTTGGCAAGTCTACTACTGTTGCAGGCAGGGCATTCCACACCCTTACTACTCTCTGAGTAAAGAACCTACCTCTGACATCTGTCCTATATCTATCACCCCTCAATTTAAAGCTATGTCCCCTTGTGCTAGCCATCACCATCCGAGGAAAAAGGCTCTCGCTGTCCAGCCTATCTAATCCACTGATCATCTTGTATGTCTCTATTAAGTCACCTCTTAACCTTCTTCTCTCTAACGAAAACAGCCTCAAGTCCCTCAGCCTTTCCTCATAAGACCTTCCCTCCATACCAGGCAACATCCTGGTAAATCTCCTCTGCACTCTTTCCAATGCTTCCACATCCTTCCTATAATGCATCGACCAGAACTGTACGCAATACTCCAAGTGCGGCCGCACCAGAGTTTTGTACAGCTGCAACATGACCTCATGGCTCCGAAACTCAATCCCTCTACCAATAAAACCTAACACACCGTACGCCTTCTTAACAACCCTATCAACCTGGGTGGCAACTTTCAGGGATTGATGCACACGGACACCGAGATCTCTCTGCTCATCCACACTACCAAGAATCTGACCATTAGCCCAGTACTCTGTATTCCTGTTACTCCTTCCCCCACACTTTTCCGTATTAAACTCCATTTGCCACCTCTCAGCCCAGCTCTGCAGCTTATCTATGTCCCTCTGTAACCTGCAACATGCTTCCGCACTATCCACAACTCCACCGACTTTAGTGTCATCCGCAAATTTACTAACCCATCCTTCTACGCCCTCATCCAGGTCATTTATAAAAATGACAAACAGCAGTGGCCCCAAAACAGATCCTTGCAGTACACCACTAGTAACTGAACTTCAGGATGAACATTTCCCATCAACCACCACCCTCTGTCTTCTTACAGCTAGCCAATTTCTGATCCAAACCGCTAAATCACCCTCAATCCCATGCCTCCGTATTTTCTGCAATAGCCTACCGTGGGGAATCTTATCAAACGCTTTACTGAAATCCATATACACCACATCAACCGCTTTACCCTCATCCACCTGTTTGGTCACCTTCTCAAAGAACTCAATAAGGTTTGTGAGGCATGACCTACCCTTCACAAAACCGTGTTGACTATCCCTAATCAAATTATTCCTTTCTAGATGATTATAAATCCTATCTCTTATAATCCTTTCCAACACTTTATCCACAACCGAAGTAAGGCTCACTGGTCTATAATTACCAGGGTTGTCTCTACTCCCCTTCTTGAACAAGGGGACAACATTTGCTATCCTCCAGTCTTCTGGCACTATTCCTGTAGACAATGACGACATAAAGATCAAAGCCAAAGGCTCTGCAATCTCCTCCCTAGCTTCCCAGAGAATCCTAGGATAAATCCCATGCGGCCCAGGGGACTTATCTATTTTCACACTTTCCAGAATTGCTAACACCTCCTCCTTATGAACCTCAATCCCATCTATAGCCTGTATCTCAGTATTCTCCTCGACAACATTGTCTTTTTCCAGTGTGAATACTGACGAAAAATATTCATTTAGCACCTCTCTTATCTCTTCGGACTGCACGCACAACTTCCCACTACTGTCCTTGACTGGCCCAAATCTTACTCTTTTCTTTTATTCTTTTATTCTTTTTATTCTTATTCTTTTATTCCTGACATACCTATAGAAAGCTTTAGGGTTTTCCTTGATCCTACCTGCTAAAGACTTCTCATGTCCCCTCCTGGCTCTTCTTATCTCTCTCTTTAGGTCCTTCCTGGCTGACTTGTAACTCTCAAGCACCCTAACTGAGCCTTCACGCCTCATCTTAACATAAGCCTCCTTCTTCCTCTTGACAAGAGATTCAACTTCTTTAGTAAACCATGGTTCCCTCGCTCGACCACTTCCTCCCTGCCTGACAGGTACATACTTATCAAGGACACGCAGTAGCTGTTCCTTGAACAAGCTTCACATATCAATTGTGCCCAGCCCCTGCAGTTTCCTTCTCCATCCTATGCATCCTAAATCTTGCCTAATCGCCTCATAACTGCCTTTCCCCCAGCTATAACTCTTGCCCTGTGGTATATACCTATCGCTTTCCATCGCTAAAGTCAACGTAACCAAATTGTGGTCACTATCACCAAAGTGCTCACCTACCTCCAAATCTAACACCTGGCCTGGTTCATTACCCAGTACCAAATCCAGTGTGGCCTCGCCTCTTGTTTGCCTATCTACATACTGTGTCAGGAAACCCTCCTGCACACATTGGACAAAAACTGACCCATCTAAAGTACTTGAACTATAGCGTTTCCAGTCAATATTTGGAAAGTTAAAGTCCCCCATAACAACTACCCTGTTACTTTCGCTCCTATCCAGAATCATCTTTGCAATCCTTTCCTCTACATCTCTGGAACTTTTCGGAGGCCTATAGAAAACTCCCAACAGGGTGACCTCTCCTTTCCTGTTTCTAACCTCAGCCCATACTACCTCAGTAGACGAGTCCTCATCAAACGACCTTTCTGCCACCGTATTACTGTCCTTGACTTACAATGCCACACCTCCCCCTCTTTTACCACCTTCCCTGATCTTACTGAAACATCTAAACCCCGGAACCTGCAACAACCATTCCTGTCCCTGCTCTATCCATGTCTCCGAAATGGCCGCAACATCGAAGTCCCAGGTACCAACCCATGCTGCAAGTTCACCCACCTTATTGCGGATGCTCCTGGCGTGGAAGTAGACACACTTCAAACCACCTTCCTGCCTGCCGGTACACTCCAGCGACCTTGAAACCTTATTCATGACCTCACTACTCTCAACCTCCTGTACACTGGAGCTACAATTCAGGTTCCCATCCCCCTGCTGAATTAGTTTAAACCCTCCTGAAGAGCATTAGCAAATTTCCCCCCCAGGATATTGGTACCCCTCTGGTTCAGGTGTAGACCATCCCATTTGTAGAGATCCCACCTACCCCAGAATGAGCCCCAATTATCCAGGTATCTGAATCCCTCCCTCCTGCACCATCCCTGTAGCCACGTGTTCAACTGCTCTCTCTCCCTATTCCTCGCCTCGCTAGCACGTGGCACGGGTAACAAACCAGAGATAACAACTCTGTTTGTTCTAGCTCTAAGCTTCCACCCTGGCTCCTTGAATTTCTGCCTTACATCCCCATCCCTTTTCCTACCTATGTTGTTGGTGCCTATGTGGACCACGACTTGGGGCTGCTCCCCCTCCTCCTTAAGGATCCCAAAAACACGATCCGAGACATCACGGGCCCTAGCACCTGGGAGGCAACACACCAACCGTGAGTCTCTCTCGTTCCCACAGAATCTCCTATCTGTCCCCCTAACTATGGAGTCCCCAATGACTAATGCTCTCCTCCTCTCCCCCCTTCCCTTCTGAGCTACAGGGACAGACTCTGTGCCAGAGACCTGTACCCCATGGCTTACCCCTGGTAAGTCCCCCCCCTCAACAGTATCCAAAACGGTATACTTGTTATTGAGGGGATCCCTGCACTGTCTGCCTGTTCCCTTTCCGTCCCCTGACTGTAACCCATCTACCTTTTTCTTGTATCTGAGGTGTTACTACCTCCCTGTAACTCCTCTCAATTACCCCCTCAGCCTCCCGAATGATCCGAAGTTCATCCAGCTCCAGCTCCAGTTCCCTAACGCGGTTTCCGAGGAGCTGGAGTTGGGTTCACTTCCCGCAGATGAAGTCAGTGGGGACACTAGTGGTGACCCTTACCTCCCACATTCTACAGGAGGAGCATGCAACTGCCCTAACATCCATTCCCACTGTTCTGAATTCTGAAAAAAAAACTCGTAACCTTACCAAATCGGCGCTCAGAACTTTTTTTTTTGGTTAGAGGGGGAGGATGGATGGGAGACACTACCTAAGTAGTGTTTCGGGGAAAACAACCGCCCAAATATATTACCTCACTTACTCAGCCATCCCGTGTCCGCTCCTGCTCAGCGTGCGCTCCGCCTATTCACAAGGTAAGTTTTTAAACGATTAACTTACCTTCACGGCAGCCCCTGGTCCTCGCTCTCACTGCTCCCGCTGCTGCT
>NC_063333.1:15394486-15402877 GCF_021869965.1 Rhincodon typus
CTTCACGGCAGCCCCTGGTCCTCGCTCTCACTGCTCCCGCTGCTGCTTGCACTGAAAGAAATGTAATGAAAGGTCATGCATTGAACATATTATCAGAAAAATTCTTACTTTTGCTCCAGAGTCTTTCGAGCTGCTTATCCAAGATACATTAAATGAATTTGCAAGTACTGCCTTAAGCAAATGAGAATTTTTAAGTTGCTGGAAATGAATTTGATGGGTTCCTCTTGTACTGGGTTTTCTGAGATCTTATTGGAAAATTTTCATCAAACCATGACAGCTTTGAGCTAACGTACCTTGGTAATGGAAAACCTTGAGAAGAACGCGTGCTTTAATACCATTTTTCAGCAGTTGAATTGATACAGATCTCTTCTGTAGAGAGCCACAGAGTGGGCAGTCCTTTAGAAAGCTGACTCAGCCTGATATGTATCTGGGGAAGGGGTCTCAAAAGCTTGATTCCATATTATTATCAGAAGCACCCGTCTTATTCCAAAATGAAACAGAAAGTGGGCATAAATGGTTCCTTTTTTAGTTGGCAAGATTTAACAAGTGGTGTATCAAAGGGATCAATGATAGAACATCAACTTTATGTACAATTTATGTAAGTTACTTGGTTGAAGAGAGCAAAGGTAAGGTTGCTAAATTTGCTGATGACACAAAGCCAGGTAGGAAAATAAGTTATGAAGAAGGCAAAAGGAGGCCACAAATGGCTATAGATAGGCTAAGAAAGTGGGAAAAGTTTTAGCAAATTGAGTACAATGTGGGAAACTGTGAAATTATCCATTTTGGCAAGAAGAATTTAAAAAAAAAATTTAAAAAATTAAAAAAAACTATTTGAGATTTTAAACCTCTAAGATGTAAAAGTATTTGGCTGCTCTGTTGCGTGAATCACAAATCATAGTCACAGCATATAATTAGGAAAGTTAGTAGAATGGTGTCATTAATTGTAAGGGAAATTAAATAAAAAAGTATAGAGGTTATACTTCAGCTGTTCAGGACATTGGTGAGACCCCAAAGATGGATGGACCTAGGGAAGGATGTGAATGCATTGAAGACAGTGGAAAGAAGATTTACTAAACTATTTCTCAAATGAGCAGGTTGACATCTGAGTAAAAGTTGGACAGGCTAGGTTTGTATTTGCTGGAGTTTAGAAGAGAAAGAGCTGACTTTTTTGAATATCTGCAGACTCTTGACAAAGTGTATGTGAAAAGGACTTTTACTCTTACAGAAGATTCTCGACCTGGGTTCACTGCTTAATGATTTCTTTTTCGCACAAAGGACCATGAATCTTTAGAATTCTCTTCCTGAAGAGGTAATATAAACATATATATTATTATATGTTGAAACATAAAAAATTCTTAACGATTATTGAAGGGCTTGATAGGGTAAATGCTGAGAGAATGTTTCTCCTTTTATGAGAGTCTAAGACCAGAGGGCATAGTCTAAAGACAGAGGGGTACCAAGTAAAGACTGAGATGAGAAGAAATTTAATCTCTCAGGGGGTTATAAGTCTTTGGAATTCCTTGTCACAGAAAGCTTTGAGGGCAGAGATCTTGTGTATGTTTAAGGCTGAGATAGATAGATTCTTGATCAATCAGAGAAACAACGGTTATGGGGAGAATGCAGGAAACTGGACATGAGGAATATCAGATAAACGGTGATCCTATTGAATGGTGGAGCAGGTTCGAGGAGGCCAAATATCCTACTCCTGTTCCTATTTCTTCTGGTCTTCTAGTAATGGAAGCAACGTCTTTGAATGTCTTTCAGACAGCGGTAGATAGATTGTTGGCACGCAAAGGAAAATGTTATCTTGCAAGTGGGAATATAATCTTGTTGAAAGGTGGAGCAGGCTGCAAGGGTCAAGTGGCCTACACCTGCTCTAATTTGAATGTTCATATGTATTAAAAATTTCCAATTAATATTTATCTGTATGAAATCTGACAGTGTTTACAGTGCACTGTGAATTTATAATCTCATTCTCAAGAGGTATGCTGAAACTTGAACACCAATCAAGGCCCTTTTTTGGCATTTCTTTTCAGTAATATTATTCTAATATCTTTCTGTGTCTCAATGTCAAATATTGTTTCCTTTAGAACGTAGAACATAGAACATTACAGCGCAGTACAGTCCCTTCGGCCCTCGATGTTGCGCCGACCTGTGAAACCAATCTGAAGCCCATCTAACCTAAACTAATCCATTATCATCCATATGTTTATCCAATGACCATTTAAATGCCCTTAAAGTGGGCGAGTCTACTATTTTTGCAGGCAGGGCATTCCACGCCCTTACTACTCTCTGAGTAAAGAACCTACCTCTGACATCTGTCCTATATCTATCACCCCTCAATTTAAAGCTATGTCCCCTTGTGCTAGCCATCACCATCCGAGGAAAAAGGCTCCACTGTCCACCCTATCTAATCTAATCTAATCTATCTAATCTAATGTAATTTAGTGAAGTGCCTAGGCATGTTTCATTATGTTAACTTCCTAAATATAAGTTACTATTGTTGTTAACATAACACATAATCTCTAAATACCAGGTTAATATTTACAGATTGTATCTCATTCAACGTGTTGTTTTTGAGTAATTTGGTTTGAAAATTACAATGGCCTGTGGCTAGATAACTTTATTGATCTCATAGTTCTCAATACTGCTGCCCTATATCATCAAACCTATTCATAGGTTTCTCATCTGAATTTCTCAAGACACATAATACCTAGGACAACTACTCAGCCAAAGAATTGTTTCAAGTTTAGAGGCTGAATGGGATTTATTGTTACATGCCAACATTGTTTCAATATTAGTACTCTTAACTGGAAACAGAACCTCCTTTGATGGTAATCCATTTTTTAAAAAATCACTCTGTCAGTAGCAATTAATAAGGATGACGTGTAGGCAAAATTGATTTGGGAATTCTGTCTGATATTTAGGTTGTGGGTTCAAGCCCCACTCCAGCAATTTAGCGTGTAATTCAGACCAATACTTGCATGCAGCACTGAGAGAGATGTTCAGAGATGCATTTTAAAGGACATATAAAAGATTACGTGGCTCTAAGAAGTAGAAGTTCACTTGATATTCTGGGCAAACTATCTTCTTCAGTCAACCCAAGATAAGATAGATTATGTGGTTATTCATCTAATTGTAGTGCTCCTTACATTACAGCAGGAATAATACTTTGGCTGTGCAATGTTTAGTGAAATGCTAGGAGACTAAAGGTAAAGGTAAGCTATTTCAATATATCTTCTTTATATTATGTCAAGTCCTTAAACATTCAAATGCTACAAGATGACAATGTAATTTTTAAAACTGCTGGCACTGATTTATTTAAGTTGCTGCACTGAAATGATTTTAATCAGCTGGGAACTTGCAAACTTCATCTACAATTAACCAAAAGCTAACGAATGAGATATAATTGCCAAACTGATCCATCTTACAGCATACAACTCAGAAACAAGCTCATTCATCCAATGGAAATTCAAGACTGCACATCACTGTTAACTAGAAACAGAAGTTCCATTGATAGTCCCCTGCCTTTTCTCCTGATATTTTTCGTATTAGGCCATGGACTTCCATTAGATTGGTGCACGTTTTTGGTCAAAATGCTTCAGTGAGTTCCATTTCCTTCTGCAGGCTGACTCACTATGAGACTCTCTCACTGCCGCGTATGTGGAAGAACTTACAGACTGCCAATTAATTTATTTAGCCCCATTACCTACATACCCTCCATAGCCAACAAATCCTGACACGGGACCCAAAGCCACAGCTTCTGGCCTAAATATAGAGACACTATCACGACACTACAAAACCTGTTGATGGTAATCTGTATTTTTGTAAAGCTGTCAATAACGTTAGTGTGAGATAACAAGGTGTAGAGCTGGATGAACACAGCAGGCCGAGCAGGAAAGCTGATGTTTCGGTTCTGGACCCTTCTTCAGAAACGGAGTTGAACCTGGGCCTCTCAGTTCAGGGGTAGGGACACTACCACTGCATCACAAGAGAGACCCTAGTAAGTGGAGTGACAGGTAGATAGAACAGTAAAGAAGGTATTTGGAATGCGTGTCTTTATTGGTCAATGCACTGAGTATAGGAGTTGGAAGGTTATGTTACGGCTGTACAGGACATTGGTTAGGCCATTTTTGGAATATTGCATTCAATTCTGGTCTCTCTGCTAAGGAAAGGATCTTGTGAAACTTTAAAGGGTTCAGTAAAGATTTACAAGAATATTGCTAGGGTTGGAGGGCTTGAACCATAGGGAGAGGCTGAATAGGTTGGGGCTATTTTATCTGGAGCATCGGAGGCTGTACCTTATGGGCATTTATAAAATCATGAGGGACATGGATAGGTAGAATAGCTAAGGTCTTTTCCCTGGGGTTGAGGAGTCCAAACCTAGAGGGCATAAGTTTAAGGTGAGTGGGGAAATATTTAAAAGGGACCTAAGGGGCAAATTTTTCATGCAGACAGTGATAGTTATGGAATGAACTGCTAGAGGAGGTGGTGGAGGGTGGTACAATTATAACACTTAAAAGCCTTCTGGATGGGTAAATGAGTAGGAAGGATTTAGAGGGATATGAGCCAAATGCTGGCAACTGGGACTAGATTAAATTAGGATATCTGTTTGGCATAGACAAGTTGGACTGAGGGATCAGTTTCTGTGCTGTACATCTCTATGTCTATGACCAAGTGCTGTGGTTTTCTTCCTGAGGGATAGAATTGAAACTAGTGAAGCTAAGCTCAACCTGTCTCAAACCATGGCTAGAACACACATGCAGTCCTGTGTGCAGTTCTGGTTAATGCAGTTATTAACTAAATCTGTTTGTTTCAGATTTCCAGCATTTGCTTTTATTTGATTGGAAAAGACAGAACGATTATATTTATAAATCAGTTGCAAAAACTCACTAGAAAGAACCATTTAGATGTTCACCATTTTGTCATCATGTTTCTGTATTATATTTTTGTTTTTAATTCAGCCTGTTCAGAGATGTTATTACACAACTCTACAGCAGGTGGAACTTGAATCCAGCCCTCTCAGTTCAGCAACAGGGACGCCATGACTGCACCATAACAGGGCCCCAGTAACTGCACACATTTGCTGAAAAGAAACTTGATTACAGCTGCTGTACCATGGAGACAGAATGATGCTTCACTGAGATTTGAGTATCTGTGAAGATTGTTGTTGAGGAGAAAAGGGCCGATTCTTGATTTCTGATATTTATAATCAGACTTTAAGCAGTTTAAGCATAATGTGACATATTGAGCTTTTCTTTTGTGCAAAAATATTTGATGTTCTTTTGATAATAGTGCATTGGCAGTCTTTTATGAATATGTTCAGTGACTGACTACCACAGAAAAAAAATTGCAAAAATAAAACTTGCAGTCTTTAATTCCAGGTTGCAAACTAGGATCTGACTGGCTGAATATTATCATCAACTGGAATCATAACACTGGATATGAGTTTCAGTTGCCCCAGGTGATATTCCTACTGGACAAATCAGATCCCAGGTCAGATCTATGTGCCCTAATAGATATTTTGTTTCTTTAACATGACAGTCTTTCACTGATTCACAAGCACACAAACTACGCGTTTGGTTTTTAACAAGAAAATTATATTTCTTGACTTTTACTCTCAGATGTGAGCAACCCAAAATTGAGGATTAGTGCAATATAGTTAATATTCTGAATGGTTACTTTCTCCCAGTTACACATAGGGACGTCATGAACAACGTGCCTTCCTCGAACAGTAATGAACAAAGTAAAATCAATGACTTTGATCTAATGAGACAGAAGTCCTCAGCAGGCTTAAATAGCTCAAAGCAAGTAAGTCACCAAGGATAAATGGTATTTATCCCAGAATTCTGCAAAGATGAGGGTCATGAGGAATTGTTGAGCATTGTAATAGAGTCACCGGACACAAGGGAGATACCTCAAGATTGAAAACAAGCCATTGTGGTGCTCATATTTATTAAAGCAAATAAACAGACACAGGCAATAGAAGGCTTATTAATTTTTCCTCCATTCTGTCTACAATAATTTAATTGATTATCAGGAGGATCTGTGCAGTATCACCAGCTGCCTATGGTGATACCCCTAGCTACATTGGAGATGATTAGGTAACTTCCCGGTCAGTCATATCTGCAAGTGACCAGAATTGAATTCATGCGCTTAATTTGTAGATAGCTACCTTCCACTCATTTCATTTTGTAAGTGAAATCATCCTGCTTTTATCAGGAGACTGCTGAGGTTTTGATTGCAAGTTTTCTCTCCGTCACAGGGACTTGTTATAAAGCATATAGCCTGTTTGCTGTTACACATCCGATTAAACAAGGACATAGTTTTCTGAGTGAACACATTTTTTAAAGGAGATTGTTTACTGTGAGTCCTGTCGTAAGTCCCACTATTGTTTCAATCAGTGATGTCAATAGGCACTCTAATTAATAACCCACTAAGCAATGGCCAACATAGATTCAGAAAAGGCGGGCTCTTGTGGCATATTGCAAGTGTTCTTTCCTCTGGGCTCGGAGATCCAGATTCGAATTCCACCTGGCCTGGAAGGAGATTCATCACATATAGGTTCAGGAAGAGGAAGTGCAACTTCTGTGTCTCCTTTGAGGAAGCCATCTTGCACATTGACTGTTGAAGTTGACATGTACATATTGTACCTGGAATTCTGAAAACCATTTGGCAGGGTCTTACATACAGATTGAGGAGTAAGACCTGGGACTGGGTAATAAACTGTTGAAGAATGAAAGCCAATGACTACTCAGTGCAATATCATTGTTGCATTAAAGCATGGGTAAAAGAGGTACAGAGCAAGATGCCACTAAACTATGAGCAGGTTATCCATACTGTGGGTCAGGATTTCCAATGGAGCCATGAGATCAGGAATTGGGATTGTGAGTTCCAAGGCAGTAAATGCCGGTCATGGAATAGTGTCAGAGCTTTGACTGACTGCCAACAGCCTTTAAATGTGCAATTTTTTTTTGCTAGGGGCATGACTTCACATGTTAGTCCGAGGCCTGGTCAATGGGCTTGGATGGGAGGGGATTTGTTAGGTGAGTCCAGGTTAGTTTTCTTGAAGCAAAATGTAAATAGTCTAACTAGGGAAGGGGCAATACTAGACCTGGTAGTGGGGAATGAGCCCAGCCAAGTGATTGAAGTTTCAGTCGGGGAGCATTTTGGGAACAGTGACCATAATTCTGTGAGTTTTCAGTGACTTATGAATAAGGATTAGAGCAGCCCTCAGGTGAAAGTATCAGGCTAGGGAAAGGCTAACTACAACAATATTAGGTAGAAACTAGGGATTGCAGATTGGGGCGGCTATTTTGGGGTAAATCCATACCTGGTATGTGGGAATCTTTTAAAGGCTAGTTGATTAGAGTTCAGGACCAACATGTTTCTATGAAAATGAAGGTAATGATGGCAAGATTCAGGAACCTTGGATGACACAAGAAATTGTGAGCTTAGTGAAAAAGAAAAAGGAGGTGTACCCAGGGTTTAGGAAACTGACGACAGACAGAACCCTTGAGAAATATAAAGAAAGCAGGAAAGAACTTCAACAAGAAGTTAGGAGGGCTAAAAAGCACCATGAAATGTCCTTGGCAAACAGGATTAAGGAAAATCCCAAGGTATTTATTACATATATAAGGAGCAAGAGGGTAGCTAGGGAAAGGGTAGGTCCACTCAAGGACACAGGAGGGAATTTATGCCTGGAGATGGAGGAAGTGGGTGAGGTCCTTAACAAATAATTCGTATCAGTATTCACAAAGGAAAAGGTCATGGTGGATGGTGAGTCTAGAGAGGGGTATGTTGATATTCTGGGGCATGTCAATATGAAAAAAAGAGGAGGTGTTGGTATTTTGAAAAGCATTAAGGGAGACTAGTCCTCAGGACCTGATGTGATTTATCTCAGAATGCTGAGGGAGGCAGATGAGGAAGCATACTTTCATAGGCCTTTTCTAAATTAACAACATTGACATCATTAGTACTGTTTATAACATATAAAATTCTATTATCATTTCAACTCACGCCCCTTCCACTTCATCATCCATCTTCATTCTTATACTCTTAAATTTTGCTCTTGGTAAGAGATAATTAGCAATATTTTTAATTTTAACTGATTAATTATTATACTTATGACTGAGTAATTGGAGATCTTCTGGCTGCAATGTGGACCAATATGATAAATGTGTTTATGAACATTTCATCTGTTTTTATGAAATTATAAACATATTTTAGGTGAGAGAATGCTATAAATATTTACAAATACACGCACAGTATCACCACGTACTTTTGAAAAAAAAAACCCTGTGCTCTTATTGTTAAAATGACTTTTTTGGCATTACTATGTCAACAAAACAGCCATTCAATTCTACGGAATAGTCTATTAAATTGCTTTCA
>NC_063333.1:15403277-15441435 GCF_021869965.1 Rhincodon typus
AGCATCTGTGAAAGAAAAAACAGAGTTAACATTTCGGGTCCGGTGACAGGTCTAAGGAAGGGTCACCGGACCCGAAACGTTAACTCTGTTTTTCTCTTCACAGATGCTGCCAGACCTGCTGAGCTTTTCCAGCAAATTTGTTTCTGGTCCTGATTTACAGCATCCGCAGTTCCTTTGGTTTTTTTAAAATTACTTCCTTGCAGTCTGATTGAAAACTGGAATAGGTCTGTTTGGATATACCAGCTGAGAGATGCAATATGAAACTCTTAAAGAAAAGAAAACTTACATTTATTTAGCATATTTTGCAACTTCATGAGGGTCTCAAAGGATCTTTCAGCCTATAAAGGTACTTTTGAAATTCAGTCCATGTTATGATGTAGGAAACATGACAGCTAAGTTGCAAACAGCAGAGTCTCGAAAAGCACAAGACAAATGAGCAAATGAGGGGAGACAAGTTTAAGGTTTGGGTAAGAGATGCAAGAAAAAGTGAGCAAGAACATTTTTATGCAGTAAATGGTATGACTTGAAACTCACTGCCTAAGAGCTAAGAGTGTGTCACTGCCATTACAAAGAACAAAAAACAGTTCAGTACAGCACAGGAACAGGCCCTTCGGCTCACCATACCCGGCCTGACACATGATGCCTTTCTAAGCTATATCCCCTTGCCTCCACACGGTCCATATCCTTCTAATCCCTACCTATTCGTATATCTATGAAGATGCCCCTTAAATGTTGCTATTGTATCAACCTCTATCACCTCCTCTGTCAGCGCATTCCAAGCACTTACCATACACTGTGTAAAAAAAAAGCTTGCCTAAAACCATATGACATAGGAGCAGAAATTAGGCCATTCACCCAACAGGTCTGCTCCACCATTCAAACACGGCTGATAAGTTTCTCAACTCCATTCTCCCAATGTCTCCCTGTAACCTTTGATCCCTTTGATAATCAAGAACCTATCTATCTCTGAGTTAAATGCACTCAATGATCTGGCCTCCACAGCCTTCTGTGGCAGTGAATTCCATAGATTCACCACTCTCTGGCTGAAGAAGTTTCTCCTTATCTCCGTTTTAAAGGGTCTTCCCTTTACTTTACTGTGCCCTCAGGTCCAAGTCTCTCCTGCTAATGGAAACATCTTCCCAAAATCCGCTCTATCCAGGGCTTTATGTATTCTGTAAGTTTCAGTTAGATGTCCACCACCTATCCTTCTAAAATCCATTGAGTATAGACCCAGAGTCCTCAAACATTCCATATATATTAAGCCTTTCATTCCAGGGATCATTTTCGTGAACCTGTTCTGAACCTGCTCTAGGGCCAGTATATCCTTCCTGAGATATGGGGCTCAAAGTTGCTCATAGTATTTTAAATGTGGTCCGACCAGAGCCTTATAGAGCCTCAGAAGTATAACCCTGCTTTTTATATTCTAAATAAATCTAAATAAATAAATATATCTCTAAATAAATGCCAACATTGCACTTGCCTTCCCAACTACTGACTCAACCTGCAAGTTACCCAGAAGAGAATTCTGGACTAGGCCTCCCAAGTCCCTTTGCACTTCAGATTTCTGAATTTTATCCCCATTTTGAAAATAGTCTGCGCCTTTATTCTTCCTACCAAAGTGCTTGACCTCACACTTTCCCATGTTGTATTCCATCTGCTACTTCTTTGCCCACTCTCCTAACCTGTCTAATCCTTCTGCAGCTTCCCTGCTTCCTCAACTAGAATGCCCTCAGTTCCTTCAACTAGATCATTAACATATAAAGTGAAAAGTTGTGGTCCCAACACTGACCCTTGCAGAACCTCAGTAGTTACCAGCTGCCATCCTGAGAAGGACCCTTATATCTTGACTCTGTGCTTTTTGCCAGGCTGCCAATCTTCTATCCATGCTAGCACCTTGCCTGTAACACCATGGGCCCTTATCTTACTCAGCAGCCTTCTGTGTGGCACTTTGTCAAAGGCCTTATGGAAGTCCAGGTAGATAACATCCATTGGCTCTTTGTCTAACCTGCTCATTACCTGTTCATAGAATTCTAACAGATTTGTCAGACATGACCTCCCCTTGATGAAACCATACTGACTTTGCCCTATTTTACCATGCACTTCCAAGTATTCAGAAATCTCATCCTTCACAATGGAGTCCAAAATCTTACCAATGACTGAGGTCAAGCTAATGGACCTGTAATTTCCTGTCTTTTGCCTCACTCCCTTCTTAAACGGGTGTTCCATTAGTGACTTTCCAGTCCTCTGGGACCCTCCCGGATTCCAGTGCCTCTCACATCTGCTTTAAACTTATCCTTTTTACCTTAAACCTAGTAATTGACATTTATACCAGAGACAGTATGTTCCTGTTAGTGGGAAGGGCAAGGCTGGCATGTGTCAGGAATGCCGGATGACATGAGATATTGAGGCTCTGGTCAAGAAAAAGAAGGAGACACATATCAGGTATAGACAGCTGGGATGGAGTGAATCCCTAGAGGAGTTTAAGGCAGTAGGAGTATACTTAAGAGGGAAATCAGGAAGGCAAAAAGGGCACTTGAGATAGCTTTGGCAAATAGGGTGAAGGAGAATCCAAAGAGATTCCATAAGTACATTCAGGGCAAAAGAGTAACTAAGGAGAGAATAGGGTCTCTTAAAGATCAGCAAGGTCGTCTGTGTGTGGAACCACAGGAGATAGGTGAGATACTAAATGAATATTTCATGTCACTGTTTACTCTGGAGTAGGACATGGAAGCTAGGGTACTTGAGCAAATAAATAGTGATGTCTTGAAAAGAGTTCATATTACAGAAGAGGAGGTTCTGAAGCTCTTAAAACATATAAAGGTAGACAAATCTCCAGGACCTGATCAGGTATTTGCCAGAACTTTCTGGGAATTCCTTAGAAGTCTGTCTCTGGATTCCGTACAGTGTGGAATCAGGCCATTTGGCTCAACAAGTCCACACCAACCCTCAGAAGACCATCCCACCCAGACCCATCCACCTACCCTTTCCTATAGCTAGCACACTTAAGCCACACATCCCTGAACAATATGGGCAATTTAGCATGGCTAAACTACTAACTTGCACATCTTTGGACTGTGGGATGAAACCGGAGCACCCAGCAGAAACCCACACAGTCACAGGGAGAACATGAAAACTCCACACACAGTGTGGAATTGAACCCGGGTCCCTGGTACTGTGAGGCAGCAATGCTAATCACTGAGCCACTGTGCTGTTGGCAAGAGATTGCTGGGTCCCTTGCTGATCAACAGCCAAGGATGAAGTGCCAGAAGACTAGAGAGTGGCTAATGTGGTTCCATTATTTAAGAAAGACTGTAAGGAAAAACCACAGAACTATAGACCGGTGAGCCTTGCATCAGAGGTGGGTAAGTTCTTGGAGGGGATTCTGAGAGATAGGATTTACATGCATTTGGAAACACAAGGAGCGATTAGGGATAGTCAGCATGCCTTTGTACGTAGGGAATCGTATCTCACTAACTTGATTGAGTTTTTTGAAGAGTTGATAAAGAAGATTAGTGAAAGCAGAGCAGTAGACGTTGTCTATATGGGCTTCAGGAAAGTGATTGACAAGGTTCTGCGTGGTAGACTGGTTACCAAGGTTAGAGCACGTAGGGTTGAGGGAAAGCCAGCTGATTGGATGCAAAATTGCTTGAAGGTAGGCGACAGAGGTGGGGGTAGAGGGTTGCTTTTTGGATTGGAAGCCTGTGACCAGCGGTGTGCCACAAAGATCGGTGATGGGTCCACTGCTTTTCGTCATTTATGCAAATGATTTGGATGTGAATATAGGAGGTCCGATTATTAAGTTTGCAGATGACACCAAAATAGTTGGTGTAGTCAACAGTGAAGAAGATTATGTCAGAGTACAATGGGACATTGATCAGATGGGCCAGTGAGCTGAGGATTGGCAGATGGAGTTTAATTTAGATAAATGTGAGGTGTTGCATTTTGGGAAGGCAAGCCAAGCCAATTAATGGTAGGGTCTCAGGTGGTTTTGCTGAACAAAGAGATTTAGGGGTGCAGGTGCATAGTTTCTTGAAAGTGAAGTTGCAGGTAGACAGGGTGATGAAGAAGTATAGGAGTTGGGATGTCATATTGCGGCTTTACACGATATTGGTGTGGCCACTTTTAGAATACTGCATTCAATTCTGGTTGCCCTTCTACAGGAAGCATGTTGTTAAACTTGAGAGGGTGCAGAAAAGATTTACAAGGATGTTGCCAGGACTGGAGGGTTTTAGTTATAGGAAGAAACTGAATAGGCTGAGGCTTTTTCCCCAGAGCGTCGGAGGCTGAGAGGAGACCTTATGGAAGTTTGTAAAATCATGACGGGCATGGATAGGGTGAATAACCAAAATCTTTTTCCTGTGGTAGGGATGTTCGAAACTAGAGGGCATAGGTTTAAGCTGAGAGAAGAAGGATTTTAAAAGGACCTGAGGGGTAACTTTCTCACACAGGGTACTGCGTGTATGGAATGAGCTACCAGAAGAAGTGGTGGAAGCGGGTACAGTTACAACATGTAAAAATCATCTGGATGGATATAAGAATAGGAAGGGTTGCAAATCGGATTAGGTCAGATTGGGATGTCTAGTCAGTGTAGATGGGTTGGACCATAGGGTTTGTTTCTGTGCTGTATGACTCTATGACTGTATAAACCATTTCTGTACCTTCTCCAAAGTCTCCATACCCTTCTGGTAGCATGGCGACCAGAACTGTATATGGAATTCCAAATGTAGCCTGAGTAAAGTTCTATACAGATGCAACTTGCCTTGCCAATTTTTATGCTCTATGTCCCAGCCATAGAAGCAAGCATGCTATGTGCCTTCTTGACCACATTATCCACTTGTGTTGTCACTTTCAGGGACCTGTGGACCTGTATGCCTAGATCCCTCTGTATGTCGAAGCTACTAAGGGTTCTTACAATTACTGTATACCCACCCACATTAGATCTTGCAAAATGCATTATCTTGCATTTGTCTGGATTAAGCTCCATCTGTGATTTCCAGAGACATGAAGATGTAGAGCATAGAAACAAACCCTTCGGTCCAACTTGTCCATGCTGAGCAGATATCCTAAATTAATCTAGTATCATTTGCCAGCATTTGGCCCATATCCCTGTAAATCCTTCCTATTCATGTACCTATCCAGATGCCTTTTAAAAGTTGTAATTGTACACAACTCTGCTACCTCCTCCGCACTACCCCCGGTGTGAAAAAGTTGCCCCTTTGGTCCCTTTTAAATCTTTCCCCTCTCACCTTAAACCTATGCCGTCTAGTTTTCCCCTACTCTGGGGAAAAGATCTCGGCTATTTGCCCTGTCCATGCCTCTCATAGTTTTATAAACCTTTCTTTGCCTAAATCTCCAACCTATTTATATCCTGCTACATCTTCCTCACAATCCTCCTCACTTTCTGAAGCTCCCCCAATAACTGTGTTGTTGGCAGGACTTACTAATTAGTTGACCAACATTCTCTTCCAAATCATATGTATATATTACAAACAATAGGGGTCCCAGGACTGAGCCCTGCAAAACACCACTTGTCACAGATCTCCAGTCAGATAAACACTCATCCCACTGCTATTCTCTGTCTTCTAACACTAATCCAGTTCTGTATCTATCTTACCAGTTCACTGTGGATCCCATGTGACTTCACTTTTTGCATCAGCCTGCCAATGAGGGACCTTGTTAAAGGCCTCGCTAAAGCCCATGTAGATAACATCCACTACCCTACCCTCATGAATCACCTTTGTCACTTTCTCAAAAACTCAATTAAGTTTGTGAGACACAACCTTCCCCAATAAAGCCATGCCTATCACTAATAAGTCCATATTTTTCCAAATGTGAGTAAATCCTATCCCCAAGAGCCTCCTCTAAATATTTCCCTATCACGGATGTAAGGATCACTGGCCTGTAATTTCCTGGATTATCTGTGTTGCCATTCTTACACAAAGAAGCAACGCTGGCTATTCTCCAGTTCTCTGGGACCTCTCTTGTGACTAAAGAGGATACAAAGATTTCATACAAAGCCCCAGCAATTCCTCACCTGCCTCCTTCAGCATTCTGGGTTAAATTGCATCAGGTCCTGGGGATTTTAAACCACAGAGCACAATGATAATGGTAGTTGGATTGTTTGCCATGCTATCTGGAAGTTGGAGAGAGAGATACACTTTAACATATTCTCCAACTGATATGCATAGTGAGATGGTCTTTATTGAATGGGAGAATGGAGAGCAATAATTTACATTAAAGGCACTGTAGAAATGCAGTAAAACTCTCTGAGGTGTTTCACAGGAGGTTTTGTCATGTAAAATCTGACAGAGCTGCAAAAGGAGACATTTTGACAGGTGATACATATGACTAAAACTTGGCCAAAAATAGTCATGAAGGATGATAGGGGTTTGGATAGATATTGCACAGAAGGAATGGGCTACTTGTATCTAAATGGGGACCATGTGTTTGTGCTGTATGTGAAAAGGATTCATTTAAGATTAAAAGTAATGTTGAACATGCAAAAAAAGGAGTGACTAAGATACTGAACAATGTAAGTGAAAAAAATTTCATCAAACAATGGAACACTTGAAAATATTAGTTGGAGCCTTATCTATTCCATCACTCAGTTTCTTCGGATTTCAGGATGCGTGCCATCCAACTCAGGTCCAGACATTTAGCTATCTGAGTTAGCTTGTACAACAAGCTTAATTAGATTTCATTTAAATTAAAAAGAGGAGATTAGACAATTAAGAAAGATAATAATGATAGTAAGTTTAAATATTAACAAGCAATTTCTGACTAAATGAAAGCCGCATTAGAAACAAGTGGTTAAAATGAGAATACTCAGCTCTAAAAGAGAAAAAGAAAGCATAAATTGTCAGCAGCGGGATATGGAGGGGGTTGGATCTGTTGTCTGCCGTTCTTCAATGGTTATGGTCATGCCTGGGTGTGCTTGGAGAGGGAGCATATGCGATCCATCGATACTCTCTATGTCTTTTAGAAAGCAGTGGACACTGGAATGGGGGAGGAGTGGGGGAGCAGATATAGTGTTTTATTTCCCCCTGCAGCTCCATTCTTTAGTTCCTTCCCTCTCTCCTGAGCTCCGTCCCCCCACTTTCCATGGTTTGCATTACCTATAACATGTTTCGTGCGTGCGTGTTGCATTGGTTACTTGGGTGATTACTGGCAGTAGTTAAAAAGTAAAAAAAAAGTCACAGTAATTTTGGTGGTGGGAAAGTCACTCAGTTGTGTGTAATAGCACTTCTGAGTACACAAAGAAAATAGGCAGCATAGGTAAATGTGTCACTAAGACTCAGTGGCTCAGTGGTTAGCACTGCTGCCTCACAGCTCCAGGGACCCGGGTTCGATCCACACCCTCAGGTGACTGTCTGTGTGGAGTTTGCACATTCTCCCCGTGTCTGCGTGAGTTTCGTCCGGGTGCCCCGGCTTCTTCCCACAGTCCAAAGATGTGCAGGCGAGGTGAAGTGGCCATGTTAAATTGCCCATAGTGTGCAGGGATGTGTAGGTTGGGTGTGTTATAGGGGGATGGGTCTGGGTGGGATGATTCGAGGGTCGGTGTGGACTTGTTGGGCTGAAGGGCCTCTTTCCACACTGAAGGGATTCTATCATCGTCATCATCATCATCATGAAATACCGGAGAACAGACAAGGCAAAGTTTGAAAAAGAAGCATGTTGTTAAAGATGGTCTAAACTAAGAAATAAACAATAGAAATACATGATTAAACACGAACCTAACACCTGGAAAGTTAACTTGCCTACTTTCTCCGCTAAATGGAAAAACATTGTATCACATTGCACTGAACTGTCAATCAAAAAGTAATGACTTAAGGATTAAGTCTTGAACTGAGAGGATCTAAAAAATGTTTTCGATTGTGGGGTCAGAGGAGAGGGAAAGGTGTTCACAATTGGGCATTCTCTGTCTCTGGAATGTATATCAGTGAACTCTGCACGCAGCAAGTTACTGGAGAATGTCTGTTCCAACTCATACTTGCCCATACTAAATTACCTCCTAAAATCCACCAGCAATCTGCCTTCCCTCATACTGCTCCACATAATTTAACGCGTCATGTCAAGGAATAAGAGTTGACGATCTTTGACTGGAGGAGCAGTCCACTGGAAGCCACCTTCTCATCATAGGCCATGCTGGTTTTCCACCCAGCTTTGTTCTCCCACAACAACACGGGTTTTCAAGGTTTCTGTGCAGCCAGCCAATATTTCTGAAGTTGTGAAGACTGCAGCTATGGCGCACTCCAAGTGATGTGTCCCATTGTTGATGATTTAATCTGATTTATTTTTATCACACTTACCAAGATGCAGTGAAAAATATTGTTTTGCGTGCTAACCAGACAAATCGTACATTATATAAGTACATCAGGGTAACAGAACAGATTGCAGGATATAGTGTTACAGCTACAGAGAAGGTGCAGAGAAAGATCAACTCAAGTATATGAGACACAAAAACAAAGTAGCTGGAAAAGCTCAGCAGGTCTGGCAGCATCTGTGAAGGAGAAAACAGAGTTAACGTTTTGGGTCCGGTGACCCTTCCTCAGATCCCAAGTATACATCAAGTATGTGAGAGGTCCATTCATAAGCCTGATAATGGCGGGGAAGAAGCTGTTCTTAAATCAGTTGGTATATGTTTCAATTTTTTTTAATCTTCTGCCCATTGGGAGAGAGTGAAAGAGAGTACAACCAAGGTGGGAAAGGTCTTTGATTATGTTGGCTGCTTTCCCAAGGCAAAGGACTGTCCCTGACTAAACTTGAAACTGGATTTTAAAAGTACTGACACGATCTTTTCCTTGGCTCCGTGACTATGCACATGCTGAACAAAATAAATAAGCTGAACATGCAAATGCCCTTGTTTTTCTTCTACCCTACGATCCAAAATTAGAACAAATCCCAGATGTAGGTATTTTTAAGACATCTGTACCACGTGGAATAGGCACCCTTAAGTTTTTTAGGGAACTGAAAACTAAAGTAAGTGACAATGTTATATTTTCCATAAATTTAGGAACTGTACCTGAAACTGGGTGATTGCCTATGACATCCCTATATTTTGAACAAGAATGGAGCATGAACCCCATAATTATGACCGATTAAGCAGTCATGTGGGAACATTCTGGAGGGTCTTATATGAGTTGTTGTTGGTGACTACTTAAATAATAATTAGATAGGGACATGGAACAAGAGATGGAGTCTCACAAATATTTTGAGATGGTGACTATGTTAGTGAATGAAGGATATAGTATATTGTGACAATATGATTATTTGAGGGAGTCATACTCATCCATGAATGAGACAGATGTTGCTAATATAAGGTCCAAGTACAGACGGTTTTTCTTGCAGATTTGTACCCACTTACCTTGGAGACTTGCACCCAGTGGACAGTTCTCTCACATCTGAGTCAGAAGGCTGAAGCATCAAGTCCTGTTCCAGAGACTTGAATATAAAGATCCAGTTTGAGACAGTGCCTGAACTGTTGCACTCCAGAGGAGATATCAAACAGTGGCCCTGCTCCTAAAAGCGTAGCCAAAAGCAAAGCATCACATGGAATTGGAACTTGTAGAATGATTCCACAACCTCAGGATGTCCAAAAGTGTTTTACAACTAATGGTGTGTTTTTGAACTGTAATCACTGTTGTAATGCAGCCTTCTGCATCCTGCGTATGTTTGCTGAGAAGTTAGTTCTGGTTCTTCGAATTTAGAAAGAGTCATGTGCTCAGCAAATGGGATTTGATATTACAGAAATAGGTTTAGGCTCACATGATTGAATTACAATGTTCTGTTGTTATTCAAGAAATGAGAAGAACAGTGACAGATTACATTTGAAAATTTTACCTTCTGTAATGTCACCTTCCAAAGGCAAGGTGAATTAGATTAGTTAGAGAGTGTAAATTTGCATGTTCTACATTGAAGGGTATGCACTATTCAAACCTTTGCTGTGATTGCTTCTGTTTTAAAATCTATTTCTGGATTATGCTAGCAAGGATTCAGCTGAACAATTGGATTTGACTGTAGTGTCAGGAAGGGTGGTCCACATATCTGAGTTGACAAGGCTTATGACACTCATCCAAGTGAACATAAACTGAGTGATTAAAATAACAACCGCAACTAACCACATAAACAGTCATCTGTGCTGCAATATTAAATGGTTGGTTGTAACCTATTAGGCTGCTTAGCTTAAAGACTAAATTCTGAAATCCTTTCTAAAATTGATGTAACTCACCTTCGAATGCACACAAGGATGTAACCCACATTAGATACAGGATAATAAAAATTTAGGCACTGCAATGAATTGAGCTGTTTGTATGGTAATGTGACACATTTGTAGACTCAATGTTCAACATGTCTAAATGATGCAGAGGAGCAATCAATATATCCAATAGAATCTTAAACGGCATGAGTAAATTAGAAGAATATAAATCAGGTGAACTTGCAATCAAATTGCATCATGCTGTGGTCAGGTTATCTTTTGCTCTGGTTGCCTTGACACAAAGGAGAGAGTCAAACACCTAAAAGTGGTATATGGAATAGTGACAAAGGTGATTTTTATAAATTTGGAATGTTATGACACACCCCCGGGCAGGAAGGACTTGAACGCAGATCTTCTGGCTCAGATTCGAGGGGTGGCACAGTGCCTCAGTAGTTAGCACTGCTGCCTTACAGTGCCAGGGACCTGGGTTTGATTCTACCCTCGGGCGACTGTCTGTGTGGAGTTTGCACATTCTCCCTGTGTCTGTGTGGGTTTCCTCTGGGTGCTCTGGTTTCCTCCCACAGTCCAAAGATGTGCAGGCTAGGTGGATTATTCATGCTAAATTGCCTGTAGTGTTCAGGGATGTGTAGATTAGGTGGATTTATAGGGGGATGAGTCTGGATGGGATGCTCTGAGGGTAGGTGTGAACTTGTTGGGCCGAAGGGCCTGTTTCCACACTGTAGGGATTCTACGAACTGCAACTATGTCATAAGAGCTCTTAGGTGATCTTTATAAGGGAACAATTTTGTTCTAATCATTTAAACAGGAACATGGGGTGGCATGATGTCTCACAGCGCCAGGCACTTTGGTTTAACTCCAGCCTCGGGTGACTGCCTGTGTGGAGTTTGCACATTCTCCCCGTGTCTGCGTGGGTTTCCTCCCACAGTACAGTGCTGTGCAGGTTAGGTGGATTGGCCATGCTAAATTTTCAGTCGTATTGAGGGGGGTGGATCAGCCAAGGTAATATGTGAAATTATGGGGATATGGTATGGGTTTGGGGCTGGGTGAGATGCCTTCAGAGAGTCAGTATGGACTTGATGGGCCACATGGCCTCTTTCCACATTATAGGGATTCTATGATATAAGCCGGAAATTGATGTGTTTGGGAGCAAAGTTGATTTACTGCATGCCCATTTTGAAGCCAATGGAGATTAATGTAGGGCAGACTGTAAACTTGGTCTTCCACCCAATCCACCCAGCAAGTTAGGTTAAAATTATCCTCAGTACAGTGCTAGAAGTTGGAGCTGTGAGAAAAAGACTGGAGAATGTTCAGGTTTTGCAACTTGGACTGAATAAAGCTAATTTTGTTTAGATACACATCAAGTTATTAACCTAATGGTCAGGAGAATCAGGAAATTACTTTAAAACAAATGTTGAAAGGTTTGAATTTTTGACAAGAGGCATCCATTCCAACAAATAAAAGACAAATATCACATTGACTGCCAAGAGCTCCTCCATGCAAAAAAAATGATGAGCCTGTGAGAGACTTCCAAATAGAGTACTGGAGGCAAAAACCATGAATTTAAGATGAATGTTACTGATCTGGTGGAGGGGCATATTATCAAATGAATGAGTTGTTGAATGAAGATGGAGTAAATAATATTTACCATCTCTAATTAATACATGCTCTTCTGTTTTACGACCATTAAAATATTATTACTGCATTTGCTTAACTCCTTACAATGATTTTGTCCATTTTGACAATGCTTGCAGTTGGGACCATGGGAACAGGAGTAGGCCATTCAGCCCTTTGAACCTGCTCAGCCATTCAACTAGAGCATAGCTGGTCTAACTCTGCTTACCTGCCTTATAAGTGGGTATGCTGCCCCAACACAAATCTCTGTGTCTCAGCCATGAAAACTTTGACTGTGCCAGAGTCCAAATTCTACATTTCACTGTGTGAGAAAATGCTTCCTGATCTCCTTTCTAAATGCCTTGGATTTAATTTTAAGTTTATTTCCTTTGATTCCTGATCACCCATTAGACCAAATAGTTTTTCTGCATCTTCCCTATCGAATCTATTTGTTATTTTAAGTCCTCAAATAGATCATTTCTCAAAATATGAAGTAGAAGGAAGACATTCAAATATTGTAAATTAGTATTTAAGTTGCAGATAACTGTGAAGAAGTCTGGAAATTCAGTAGTTTATACTACTGAACAATCACAGAGGAGAGAGATCTTTGATTTATTCCTGATAATTATCCTATGGACTACAGTGAATTTGTTTTAATGTGAACACAAGAGTTTTTGCTTTTAGACTCATAATTCTTACAATTTTGATTATTATTTTTATAGATGCAGGGTCCATAAGTTATGAAAGGATGAAATCAGGAAACACTTTCTTACACATCAGCAAGTGGAAAAGGCTGTGAATATAGTGTCAATTGAAACTTTTAAAATGGAGATTGATAGAATTTTATCGGGAATGTAGATCAAAGGCAGTTAAATGGATTTGAGGCTAAAATATGCCATAGTCCAATTGAATGATAGAACAGGCTCAAACATCCCAATGCCCTTCACTCATGGAAGGCTAGAAATGAGATTTACCAATTGCTAGAATGCTTAAAGTTTTAGCGAAGATTTGTAACTTGGGTTGTGGGTGAGGTTTTTGACTTGCTCGCCGAGCTGGCTTGTTTTCGTTTAGACATTTGATGTTACCCAGCAAGTTGACGAAATGTCTGAACGAAAACAAGCCAGCTCGGTGGTAGAATGCCTCTATGGAAGATTGTTTTCAATGTGCCTTCATGATTAAAATGTACTACTCCCACAGAGTCGCTGTAGCTTGATTGAACTTTTGCATTCATAGGAGCCGTTTCAAACCTTCATGCCTGTTCTACAATTCAATCAGATGATGAATAATCTATAACTCGCTTTATTCTTCTTGGTTATATGACACGAGGTGCAAGGATCTAAGGAATAGCTTTCATTCTTAGCATTGAAAACTTCATTGGATCCATCACCCCCGCTGTCTGGGAATGTGGGTTCCAGATTCCCAAACAATATACTGTGAATCTTGGAAATCAGAAATAGTGACAGAAAATGCTGGAAATACTCACTATGTCAGTTGGTGTCGAACATTCTGATGGAAGGTTAACTCTTGTTTCTCATTCCACAAATCGTGCTTACTTTTCTAGAATTGTATGCTTTTATCCCAGATTTCTTCTCTCTTTAGTGTGGAGACATGATTCCTGATTCTAATTCTAAAAAGCCTATATCTCCTTTCAAAGTTATCTCCCCATATAGTTTCTCTTACACATTTAATCTATATCCCTTTGTAATTTACTGCTTCTCCATGCAATTTCATATGGTATCTCTTAAGATATCTATCAAATTCGATATGCAGCTTTCCTTTTCTTTGCTGAGTCAATATAAATAGTGAAAAGCCAATATATATTCCCTGGTGACTACTACTTACCTTATATTAGCGAACAGTGTACAAATCCTGTATTCCTTCTTGTAGAGCCCAGTTAATTGTAACCCATGTCACAAGGTTACCTCCATACTTCACAATATAATCTTATTTTTGCTAATTGTCTCTTTTGTGGACTTTCCCAGAAAAACCTACTTTAAAGGGCTAGTAAACAGAATCCATAAACACTCCTCTGGTAACTGTGCTAATGACCTTCTAAAAATAATGCAATTGGATTTGGCAGATATGATCTATCTTTCACAAATCCTTACTATCTTTAATAAACTGATACTTCCTGTGGTGTTCAATCTGTCTCCAGTGATGGGTAATGTGCACGTCCCCATTTCCCAGTTGTCTGTTATCTCTTTCTCCCTCTTTTCTTAAGTCATGGCAATATATCACCTTTCTTTCAGTTTGCCAGGTGAAAATCCTGGAATTCCCTCCCTAATTGGTATTGTGAGCCTACCTACAGCACATGGATGGCAGCAGTTCAAGAAAGAAGCTCACCACCACCTTCTCAAGGGTGAATAGGGACAGGCAATGCATACTGGCCCAGCTAGCAATGTCTATGTCTCATGAGTGCCTTTAAAAAGAGGAGCAAGGTTTGTAGTCTATTAAAGCAGAGATGCAGTTTGGTCACAACATTCAGGCAATTAATACAACAGTACAAAATTTCTACATGGTAATGTTAGAACTTTGGCTGATTTATCATTATTTTAGATCATAGAATCCCTACAGTGTGGAAACAGGCCCTTCAGCCCAACAAGTCCACACCGACCCTCAGAGCATCCCATCCAGACCCATCCCCCTATAATCCACCTAATCTACACATCCCTGAACACTATGGACAATTTAGCATGGCCAATCCACCTAGCCTGCACATCTTTGAACTGTGGGAGGAAACCGGAGCACCCAGAGGAAACCCACGCAGACATGGGGAGAATGTGCAAACTCCACACAGACAGTCGCCCAAGGGTGGAATCTAACCCGGTCCCCAGTGCTGCGAGGCAGCAGTGCTAACCACTGAGCCACCGTGCTCACTGTTATGTTATTCTTTTATCAATTTTGTTTTGGAGCCTTGAACTGAGAACCATGAGCTGAAGGTGACCTTTGGACTGTCAGCAGAAGCTTGTGTTTAAATAAAAATCAGAGCAAAATAAGCTGTCGTTTGTTTGTGAGGCCAGACGTGGAAGTTAATTGCAGTTTGGATCTTGATCAAAAAGTTCTACAGACGCTTCGGCCCTGGGTGAGAGAAGTATGTGTAAACAGATAGCAAGTTTATGAAGTCAGTAACTGGGAATTGGTTCCAGCAAGTCTGGGAGGGTCCTTACACTCAGGTGGATGGAAGATGTTTAATGGTCATGAGGGCCTTGTGGGAAGAGCATCCGTTTAACAGGGAGAGGCCAGAGTTTAGAACTGAACTATGTTTTCTGTGCGAGGGAGTTTGGCTGTAATTGCAACACCATGAAGATTTGAAAGCTCCCTACTTAACCTCCCATTATCAGCTCTTGGAATTTCAGAGAACAGAAACCAAGCTATCATTTTCACTTACTTCCACTGAGGGCCTTGATTGATACAGTCAGAAAATCAACCAAGAAACAATCATATATACCTGTGGAACAATACATCATGAAAACCACTTAAGTAATTTGGCCAGTTTTAAATTTTCTTTAATTTATCCCTCAACTATGTTTGTTTGCCCTTTTTTTATGCAGGGTTGAAAACGAAGGTTATTAGGTTTAAACATAGATATCAATAAGATCACTTTGTTTAATTTTTCTCTGTTAAAGTTACTGTATTGTTAATAAATTGACAAGTCTTTTGTTGAAGCTACATTCTGGTGTTGAGAATTGATTATTCACACAGTCTGGGATTGGTTATTAAAAAAAAAGTTCTGGTTACGAACCATTGGAGTCAGTTTTGAGGGTCTTTACTGACTTAATTTTGTTGTGTTGCGAATGCAGCGGTAGAAAGTCTGATTTGGTTCAGCTGTCTGATTCCATGTTGAAACAGTAATATTGTCGTTAAGTCAAGGGGCTTGGCTCCCAAAAATCTTCCATCATAGGCAGAGTCTATTCCAAAGGGATCAGATCTTAATTTCAGCTGTACCTAATATAGTGGGAACAATGGACTCACGCCCGTGATTGATTACACTTTTCACTTTGCAGACATGGGAGAAATAAACCACGCTTATAGAACAACTGAAGCTTCTGCAGCCTTTGATTAATGCACTATCATCAGGGGATAGAAAGAAGATATTTAACTCATGTGAATTTTCATCAAGTGTAATTAATTGGTGGTGCTTCGTTGCATGTCTTCCCACTTTTTGAATTTCTGAAACACACTGGCAGATACAGCATGACTTAGCAATTGACTTGAGTATACAGGAAAGTCATAACTTATGTCAGAGACATCTCCGTGCAGAAATTTCAACTCTAGGGGGCAATGTGGTCAGTGCTAACACTCTTGTTTCTGATTTGGATGGTTCAAGTCCATCTGCAGAGACTCAGCACACAATCCTAGGCTACCTTTTTGAGTGTTGGCAAAGTATAGCATAATCATTGCCATTTTCTAGATAAAATACTCAACCAAGATCATTCCTGCCTCCTCAGGTGGACATAATCCAATGTGGTACTGAAAAACAAGGAAATTCTCCTCAGTCAGGGGCCCAACCTGACGTCAACTTTCCTGCTCCTCTGATGCTGCCTGGCCTGCTGTGTTCCTCCAGCTCCACACTATGTTATCTCAAATTCTCCTTGGTTTTCTGACCAGTATGTAACCTTCAACAAACATCATTTGAAATCAAACTATCCGGTTGTTTAAAAAAAAGGTGCTGGAGAAACTCAGCAAATCTGGCAGCATCTGCGGGGAAAAAAAACAGACTTACATCTCAAGTCCAGTGATCCTTCATCAGATTTCCAGTATCCGCAGTTGTTTGTTTTATTATCTGGTTATTTAACTCAATATTGTTTGCAGTATCTTGTGCACAGCATTTGCTTGTTGATTATCTACGTTATTACAGAGGCTACAGTTTAATAGCATTTAATCAACCGTCAAGCACTTTGGAGCATCCTAAACTCATAAAATGTTCTATATAAATGCAAATTTTTCTTCAGATTGCATTTGTTTTTGTTGCTGATTACAAACGGAGGAATTTAGTTTACTGAGGCATGCTTTGGTCGTCGATATGTTTCAAACTCTGAAACAAAATAAACTGTATTAAAATATTGCTGTATGTCGCAAGATTAATTCTATTCAAAGTAATAAACTGAAATTTGACGGAGGAGCAAATTACGGCAGATGCTGGAATCTGTACTGAAAACCACAAATGCTGGAGATCCCAGCAGGTCAGACAGCATCCATGGAGAGAGAGCAAGCTAAGCACTCTCTTTCGATGGAATGAAATGGCGCAGTTCCCCTCAGATGCTGTGCAGGGTGCTGAAAGCAAAGGAAAATGGTCATTTTGTGTTACCTTTCGTACGTGGATTGAAATCAGACCATTTTTGTTCTATATGTTGGCAGTAATACCTTTCTGTCTCTGTGAAAATGTAGACAGTCTTAACCTAGTTATTTACGGTCACACTGAAAGCAAATACCTGTAATTTCATAATTAGTGATAATTTAATTCAAACCAGACGGTTAATGTGGAAAATAGGGAGATGATTGCAATTCTGTAATATGATTTGTTTTGAAGTTCGTGTGAAATTGTATTAAAGATTTTATCTTAAATTGCTGTATTTCTTTAGTGACCGAGTGTAGCTCCAGTAGAGAAGCTACAGAAGGAAGATATTTCTCATCCTTTTCTTCGACAGGATAGTGAAGAAGGTGTTTGGTATGCTCGCTTTGTTGGGCAGTGTATTGAGTATAGGAGTTAGGAGGCCATGTTGCAGTTGTACAGGACATTAGTGAGGCTGGTTTTGGAATACTGCATTCAATTCTGGACTTTCTGCTATAGGAAGGATGTTGTGAAACTTGAAAAGGTTCAGAAAAGATTTACAAGGATGTTGCCAGGGTTGGAGGCTTTGAGCTATAGGGAGAGGCTGAATAGTCTGAGGCTATTTTCCCTGGAGTGTCAGAGGCTGAGGGGTGACCTTACAGAAGTTTATAAAATTATGATGGTCATGGATAGGGTGAATAGGCAAGGTCTTTTTCCCCAGGGTAAGAGAGTCCAAAACTAGAGGGCATAGGCTTAAGGCGAGAGAGGAAAGATTTAAAAGGGATGTAAGGGGCAACTTTTACACACAGTGAGTGGTGCATGTATGGAATGAGCTGCCAGAGGAAGTTCAACTCCATTTTACTGCCTTTGACTCAGATCCCCAATAAAAATCTATCAATCTCGGTCTTAAAAATTTCATTGACTCTCCATCAGCAACCTTTTCAGGGAAATAATTCCATTTTTTTCTCCACTAGCCTATATGTGGGAAAGTGCCTTCTGATCTCATCCTAATACAACCTAGCTCTAGTTCTAAGGTGATGACTGATTGCTCTGAATTCTCCCCGCTAGAGGGCTTAGATTTTCTGTATCTACTGTATGGAATTCCATTATCATTGCAAACATCTTAATCAGGTCATCTCCTCAATCTTCTAATCTCAAGAGGAATACAAACCATGTTTGTGCAGTCAGCCCTCAAAATGTGAAAGACGTAGATATAAGATCAACAGTTATGAATTGAAGGATTGAGGAAACAAGTATCTTTTTTGTTTTGCAGAGATCAGGTCAGTGTTTAAGAAATGTTAAATAGATGGTGGAGTTAAACAGAATAAAGTAACATAGAAACATGTTGCACTTGGATTGAGGACTCCAGAGGAGGATAAATGCCAATACGAATGGATTAGATCAAATTGTTCGTTGCAATATTGGGTTCTCCATGTAATTCAGCATCTTAAACCAAATATCTCCAAATCAGATAAAGGTATAAAATTGTCACTTCACAATTTTCAAATGTTAATGTGAATTAAAAAAATAAGAATGCAAGACAAGGATATCTTACTAAAGTAAATATGTGAAAAGTAGTTTGAATCAGTAGTCGTTAAATCTGATATGCTTTTTATAACTGAATGCTCACTTAGAAGTCTATATAATGATAAAGTAACTAAAAAGATACCACATGTTCAGTCAATGTGTCTAACATTACAACTGGAGTAAAACCTGTGCGATCTTAATTATAATCATTTAATTCTGGTATGTATGATTATGTAGTGACACATAACAATTTCTTTGCCTTCAGATGTATATTATTTCAGATGCCTCCACATTTCTCCTGGTTCTATTTGAACTGCTTTTTTATTAGCAGAACATTTGCAAATTTGCCTTGAAACTACTTTGCCAAGTGTGACTAATAATTGCTCTGCAGTAAATATCTCCAAATAAATTTAACACAATGTAATGTAGAGCAGTTCTGTAGCGACATTAAGAATAGTTCAAACAGCTCAGTGTCTCCAGAGATTTTTGTTTGCATTGAATTGCATTTCCAAGTGATTTCTGTGTTATAATTAAACAAAAATTTAAATGGACCCTAAGCAACTTAAAGATGAATATCATCTAATGACTTCTGCAGTTTGGTCTGGTTCTACACTGCAATTTTAACAGCACTTTAATACTGAGGATGGTACGTTTCAGTGTTGGCTTAGTGCTTAGGAATTAAAAAGTGAATGTCTCTGATATTAACCGCAAGCACGTCTCTAAACGAAGAGTTGATGCCTAACTAGAAAATTTTATGATAATGTGAATGGACTTTTGTTGCCAAAAATTATAATTGCTTGTGTCTAAATAGTTTTCAACAGCAGTTCAGCAGCTCTTCATTTGAGTTTGCATTATACAAACATAGCAAAAATGAATGGTGGACAAAAGAAGACACTTTGGAAGATCTAGCTATCCTAAACATTTTTTTCTTCCATTCATTTGTGAGACATGGGCATCGCTGGCTGGGCAGCATTTCTTACCCATCCTTAGTTGTCCTTGAGAAGGTGGTGGTGAGCCGCCTTCTTGAACTGCTGCAGTTCACCTGCTGTGGGTTGACCCAAAACGCCATTAGGGAGGAAATTCCAGGATTTTGACCCAATGACAGTGAAGAAACTGTGATATATTTCCAAGTCAGGATGATGAGTGGCTTGGAGGGGAACTTGAAGGTGGTGGTATTCCCATATTTCTGTTGCCCTTGTCCTTCTAGATGGAAGTGGTCGTGGGTTTGGAAGGTGTTGTCTGAGGATCTTTGGTGAATTTCCACAGTGCATCTTGTAGATAGTACACACTGCTGTGACTGAGCGTCGGTGGTGGAGGGAGTGGATGCTTGAGGATGTGGTGCCAATCAAGTGGCTGCTTTGTCCTGGATGGTGTCAAGCTTCTTGAGTGTTGTTGGAGTTGCACCCATCCAGGCAAGTGGGGAGTATTCCATCACACTCCTGACTTGTGCCTTGTAGATGGTGGACAGGCTTTGAGGAATCAGGAGGTGAGTTACTTGTCGCAGTATTCCTAGCATCTGACCTGCTCTCATAGCTACGGTGTTTATGTGGTGAGTCCAGTTGAGTTTCTGGTCAATGACAACCCCCAGGATGTTGCTGGTGGGGGATTCAGTGATGGTAACACCATTGAATGTCAAGGGGTGGCGGTTAGATTGTTTCTTATTGGTGATGGTCATAGCCTGGCATCTGTGTGGCACGAATGTCACTTGCCACTTGTCAGCCCAAGCTTGGATATTATCTAGATCTTGTTGCATTTGAACATGGACTGCTTCAGTATCTGAGGAGTCACAAATGGTGCTGGACATTGTGCAATCATCGGTGAACATCCCCACTTCTGACCTTATGATGGAGGGAAGATCATTGATGAAGCAGCTGAAGACGGTTGGGCTGAGGACACCACCCTGAGGAACTCCTGCAGAGATATCCTGGAGCTGAGATGATTGACCTCCAACAACCACATCCCATGTGTCAGGTATGACTCCAACCACTGGAGTGTTTTCCCCCAATACCCATTGATTCCAGTTTTGCTCAGGCTCCTTTGATGCCACACTTGGTCGAATGCAGCCTTGACGTCAAGGGCTGTCACTCTCACCTCACCTCTGGAATTCAGCTGTTTTGTCCATGTTTGAGCCAAGGCTGGAAGGAGGCCAAGAGCTGAGTGGCCCTGGCGGAACCCAAACTGGGCGTCACTGAGCAGGTTATTGCTGAGCAGGTGTGCTTGATAGCGCTGTTGATGACAACTTCCATCACTTTACTGATGACTGAGTGTAGACTGATGGGGCGGTAATTGGCCGGGGTGGATTTGTCCTGCTTTTTGTGTAGAGAACATACTTGGGCAATTTTCCACATTGCTGGGTAGATACCAGTATTGTAACTGTACTGGAACAGCTTGGCTGGGGAGCGTTAAGTTCTGGAGCACAAGTCTTCAGTACTATTGTGACGCTTCATGTGTCACACTACACATATTCTCCATCTCGCCTGAAAATGTGCTGTCCTGGGAAAGGTGAGAAATCTGGCAAAGACATAGTCCAATTCCAGGATGGATGGGGTGAGATAGTGTTGGGATATAGTCGGGGAAATAATAGAGTCATAGAGTTGTACAGCACAGAAACAGACCTTTCATTCCAACTCAACAACACCAAGCAGACATCTTAAATTAATCTAGTCCATTTGCCAGAATTTGGCTCATATCCCTCTAAAGCCTTCCTATTCATGTACCTATCCAGATGCCTTGTAAATGTTGTAATTGTACCGGCCTCTACCACTTCTTCTGGCAGCTCATTCTGTACATGCACCACCCTCTACATGAATTTGTTGCCTCTTAAGTCTATTTTAAAGCTTTCCCCTCTCACCTTAAATCTATGCCCTCCAATTTTGGACTCCCAATCCTGGGAAAAAGACCTTGGCTATTCACCTTATCCATGCCCCTCATGATTTTATAAACCTCCATAAGATCATCTTCTGATGCTCCAGGGAAAGTATCCCCAGTCTATTCAGCCTCTCCCTATAGCTCAAACCCTCCAGTCCTGGCATCTTTTCTGCACCCTGCACAGCATTCCTGACCAACTCCTCCCCTATTCCTGCAAAACACTCAGCAAGACTGGTAAAGTTAATCCAGCAGACCATGTCATACCTGCTTTTGAATGAAATGAACGTTGGTGGAGTCAGAAGCCGATCCTTTTTAGTTGAGTGAGTTGAGCAAATCAATGGCTCAGCAGCTACAGTTAACAGAAGTTGCCTTACCCTAATCCACCTCAGAGTTTTGGAGAGTGGATACCTAAAAAAAGGAAAAAGTGTTCCAGTGCAGAGCCTGACCCACAGGGAGCATGGCATGTTTCCCAAAATGGACAGAAAAGCAGGGTGGAGTCATGCACAAAGTCTGGACATGATTCCAATGGGTCAGACTCCATGCTGAAAAAGTAATTTGGGAATACCAGATGCAATAAGTAGGTAAGGTTCAACTGCACTGATGTGCCTTCCCATTACAAGGAAAAAGCTCAAGAAATTTATGCATGGAAATACATGGAATTTGCAGGAATGTGTTTATCTTAGAACAAATTCAGCACAAGTAAATTATAGAAATTGACTTCATTCACACGATATGATTCTCGAATTGTAATTTGTTGTTTTCCTGTGGGATAGTAGATTTGTTCACTGTTATAGAAACAAATTAAGTATCTGATAGTTGGTTCTTGTCATGTGTGTAGGAAATTCTGCAGATCAGCATTATTTTATCAATCTGATACAGAAGATATCTTTATGAAGGTATAGTTGCAGCTTCCCTGCAGCTATTCTTAGTAAATTTATTGAAATATTAGTTTATATTTTCTTTTCCTGCTGACCAATTTATGATCAGACGTAGTATTTTAGGCAAAATGGTTCAAGTTTCTTAGTAGCATCAGCAAAGAAAAATCTAATTAATCGACAAACTACTCTCAATCTGATCTTTTAACCTATGGTTGGCACCTAGCTGATTGCAGATTGTGCAGTGTTTGTTAAATTGGCTGAGTTATAATCTCGCAAACCCCAATTTTTCCAATAAAATTTGAAGATCCTTACAAACTGTAAAAAAGAACTGAGGAATGAAGAGAGGCCTGGAATTTCTGAAAGCATGCATGAAAACAGGCAAAAGTACAGACACAATTCTAGTTTACAGCACTGTAAAGACAACATGATGCCAATTCTGTGAAACCTCTGCCAAAACTGTCTGATACTCAGTAACAAGTCTGTATCTCAGATACGGCTCAGACAAACTTCCTGAAGTTGTTAATTCAGAACAACTGGGATTGATGCCTAAAATGCTATGTAAAACAGATATCCAAATCATACAATGTATCCTCACTAATACATGAAAATGTGTTTTTTTTTAATCTTGGCATCTTTTTAATCCTTTATGTCTTTCATGGGGTGTGGGCATTGCTGACAAAAGTCAACAGTTGTCTTCAATCCCTAACTGCCTTGAAATGAATAGCTTGTTAGCCATTCCATAGGCCACTTTGAATTCAACCACACATTACAGCACAGAATTATTGGCACAAGTAATTGAAAGAACTTCCATTATTCAATTTCCTATTGTGCATAAACAATGCCTTCAAGCTTCAATATTCATGTATAAGGAGAGAATTAAGCATGGGATACTGCAGAAAGCAAAATGGAGAATTCTGGAAATACTTGAGTGTGTCAAGTAGCAAATGAGAAAAGCAGGTTAATGTTTCCAGTTGGTAAAGCTATGTCAGAATACAGTAGTAGTGAACTACTTTCCTCTGGCCCTCAATCATTTAGGTCCTGTTCCATGTTCTACAATGATTGTGATGTTCCACCTAATGCACGTGGGATTCTCAGGAAATATTGCTGTAGCTCACTGATGGGAAGATAACTCATCCATGATTTATTTCAGGAAAGGCAGTTATGGAGGCAAAATTAGTAGCAACATTTAACATAGTGCCTAACTCCATATCTGTCCTCTTATTTTTATTATAAGCTGTCTGGGAAGAGTGCTCTGTGTCAGTTCTTCTTGAAGAAAACAAGAGTGATACCACAAAAAGTCTATAACTTCGTGGTCTTGTAAGAAACTGCTGTTAGAGACCACCTGTAGATTAATATAAATTGGAAAAGGTAGTGCATGTGTTCAAGCTTCTGTTTCTTCAGCCTGACAGAAGAGGTTGGAAGAGAGCATTACCGATGTGGGAGGGGGATTTGATAATGTTGGCAGCCTTTCTGCGGCAACGAAAAATGTAAATGCAGTCCATGGATGGGAGGTTGGCTTCTGGAATGGTCCAGGCTGTGCACACAACCTTCTGTAGTTTGTTTTAGGTCCTGGGCAGAGCAGTTGCCATTCTAGGCCGTAATACACTGGGATAGAATGCTTTCTATGGTGCATCTGTAAAAGTTGGCGAGGGTTCTAATGGACTTGCCAAATTCCCTAAGCCTCCTGAGGAAGAAGAGGCATTGTTGTGCTTTCTTGACCATCGTGTCTACGTGGGAGATCCAGGACAAATTCTTAGTGTCTCTCCTGGGAACTCGACACTCTCGAGACTCTCCACCTCAGCTCTATTGATGTAGATGGGGGCATGTCCTCCTCCTTTCTTCCTGAAGTCAATGATCAGTTCTTTTGTCTTGCCGACATTGAGAGACAGATTGTTATCATTGCACCATGACACCAAGCACCCTATTTCCTTCCTGTATTCTGACTCATCACTGTTTGACATCTGGCCTACCACGGTGGTGTTATCAACAAACTTGTACATGGTGTTTGTAAAGAATTTGGTAACATAGTCTTGGGTGTACAGTCGGGTGCTCAGTGTTGAGCGTTATTGTGGAGGAGATGCTGTTGCCCATCTTAACTGAATGTGGTTCGTGGGTCAGGAAGCTGAGGATCCAGTTGCAGGGAGATGGAGCTGAGACCTGGGTCTCGGAGTTTTTAGGTTAGTTTGGTACAGATTATGGTGTTGAAGGCGGAGCTGTAGTTGATGAGTAGGAGCCTGGCGTAGGTGGCCTTGTTGTCCAGAGTTTCCAGGGTTGAGTAAATGGCGTCTGCTGTGGACCTGTTTCACCAGTCAGCAAATTGTAGGAGATTGAGGCAGGCTGGGAGGCTAGACTTGATGTGGGCCATGACTAGCCTCTTGAAGCACTCCATGATTATGGAGGTCAGAGCCACTGGGCGAGAGTCATTGAGGCACATTGCATATGTTTTCTTCAGTACTGGGATGATGGTGGTCTTCTTGAAGCAGGTGGGGACTTCAGAATGTAGCAAGGTGAGGTTGAAGATGTAAGTGAATACCTCTGCCAGCTGGTCCACACCTCAGAAGTGCACAGCCGGGGACTCCATCTGTGCCAGTCGCTTTCCTTAGGTTGGCTGTCAGGAAGACCGACCTGACGTCTGCAGCGGTGATGGAGGGAGCAGTCCGGGGCTGGAGTCACCATTGCCGCTGGCATTCTGTTTGAACCGAGCATAGAAAGCATTGAGCGCATCAGGGAGGGATATATTTTTGTCCGCTATCTCGTTCTGCTTCATTTTGTATCCTGTTATGTTTTGTAGGCCTTGCCACAGGCGGCAGATGTCCGCATGGTTAGTTTGGGCCAGCACTGCCTCTTGGCAACTCTAATGGCTTTGCTGAGATCATATCATGGAATCATGGAATCCCTTCAATATGGAAGCAGGCCATTCAGCCCATCGAGTCCACAGCGACCCTCCAAAGAGCATTCCACCAATGCCCACCCCCTACCCCCTACCCCCTGCCCTATCTCTGCATTTCCCACCCGAGACACTACGGGCAATTTAGCATGGCCAATCCATCTAGCCTGCATATCTTCGGACTTCTGGAGGAAACCAGAGTCCCCAGAGGAAACCCACACAGTCACAGGGAGAATGTGCAAACTCCACACAGACAGTCGCCCAAGGCTGGAATCGAACCCGGGTCCCTCGCACTGTGAGGCAGCAGTGCTAACCACTGTGCCACCATGCCACATCTAGATTTCCTGTACATGTCTGGGTCATCCGACTTAAATGCGGCATGTCTAGTCTTCAGTTGGTAGTGGATTTCCCAGATCATCCAAGATTTCCGGTTGGGGAACACATGGTTGATTTCTTTGGCATGCAGCCCTCCATGTTCACGGTTCATCTTGGGTGAGCAGTCAGTGCCCAACTGCACAAGGCAGGAGCAGAAAGAGAGGGAGAGCAATAATGGTAGGAAATTCAATAGTAGGGATACAGGCAGGTGTTTCTTCATTCACAGATCTCACTCCACGATGGTATGTTGCCTCCCTGGAGTCAGGGTTAAAGATGTCCCTGAACAGCTCCATTGCATTATGAAGGAAGAGAGTAATCAGTCTATGATTGTGGTTCGCATTGGCACCAATGACACAGGTTGAAAGAGAGATGAGGTGGTGAGGGAGCTAGGTTACAGACTAAAAAGCAGAATCTCAAAGATTATAGTTTCTGGAATACTCTAAGTGCGCAACAACATGCTAGTGTGTATAGGAGAAGCCTGATAAAAACATTGAATTGTACCAAATAGCAGCAGAAACAGGCCATTCAACCCCTTGAGCTTGTTCTACCATTCATTATGATCTTTGTTGATCATCCAACTCAGTACCCTCTTTTCGCTTTCTCCCTCCATACCCTATGAGCCCTTTAGTCCTAAGAGTTCTACCTCTTCCCTTCTTGAAGACATTCAATGTTTTGTCTTCAAACAGCCTACCCTATATAGTTAGACTATGTCCAATGATTCTGCACACCCAGAACCATTGGGAACATCCTTCCTGCATTTACCCTCTGGAATTTTAGAGATTTTGGTACGATGACCCCTCATTCATCTAAATTACAGTGAACATAGTCCAAACCAGTCCAGCCTATCATCATACATCAGTCCTGCCATCCCAGAATTCAGATTGGTAAACCTACACTGCACTTTCTCCATTGCTAGAACATCCTTGTTCAGATAAGAAGACCAAAACTGCACACAGTACTCCAGGTGTGGTCTCACCAAGACCACGTGCAATTGCAGCAAGACATCCCTGCTCCTGTTCTCAAATCTTCTCTCTATGAAGGCCAGGATACCATTTGCCTTATTCACTGCCTGCTATACCCGCACGTTTACTTATAGCAACTGATGTACAAAGGCACCCAGATCTCATTGCATACCCTACTTCTCTGATTTTCTTGCCACTCAAATAATAATAATCTTCTTGTTTTTATTACCAAAGGGAATAACCTCATATTTATTCACATCACATGGCAAGTGGCATGCATTTGACCACTCACTCAACTTTCCCAAATCACAATGAAGCATCTCTGTATCCTCCTCACAGTTCACCCTCCTACTCAGCTTTGTGTCACCTGAAATTATTGAGATAATGCATTTATTTCCCTCATCTAAATTGTTAATATATATATTGTGATTAAGTCCTAGCACTGATCTATACTGTTCTCCACTAGTCACTGCCTGACATTTGGAAAATATTCTGTTTATTCCTATTCATAGAATGCCTGTGATATCCCTATCGCAATAGACAACATAGGACCAATCCTATTGTAAGAAATTGATATGTCATCATGGGTATAAAAGAAGAGGGCATTCGCAAAATTGGCAGAGAGTGAACTGCCATCTGAAGAGATCAGCTCTCTCCACTCTTAGAGAAGGCATCATCTAATTAAAGGTACCGCAGCACTCTTAGCTAATATTCCTGATACAAGAATTCGAAGGACAAGGCGTTCCTGACAGAAGATCAGCGGAGGAGGCACAGAACATTCTGAATAATGTACCCTGTCTGTAATTTCAAGGGACTAAGTTCCAATTTTTAAAATTAGTTTGGTTTATATAAGTGGGACTTGTATGTATTGGAATTAGAATTTTGTTTTATTTGGGAATAGTTAGTAGTTAGAATGGGACTGTTTGGTTTGTTAATGCTTCAGTTTATTTGTTCACCATTAGAGTTAGGTAAATAAATTGTTACTTGTTGATTATAGAGTGAGTGTCAGGAGTTTATTTCATTTAATGGTTCTGGGAGTGTGACCATATCAGGCTGTTTAGCTTGACTAGTCTGTGAGACAGCTCTCCCAATTTTGGCACTAACCCCCAGATGTTAGTGAGGAGGACTTTGCAGGGACGACAGGGCTATTTCCACCATTGTCTTTACCAATGCCCTAGGTCCAGTTTCATTTCTTTGAGACTTTGTAGTGATTTGTACCACTGAGTGGTTTGCTGGGCCATTTCAGTGGGCAGCTGACAGTAAACCACATTGCTGTGGGTCTGGAGTCACATGTAAGGCCAGCCCAGGTGAGAGTGGCAGATTTTTGTTCCCTGCAGGACATTAGTGAACCAGATGGATTTTTCTTAAAGGATGGGTAAAAAATGCTGGCGATACCCACATCCCAAAAATGAATAGAAAAAAAAAATCACTCCTTCACAACAGAGTGGGAGTGAGAGGCAGGTTATACCACTTCTCATACTTCTTTTAATGGATTATAGGGTGAGGCGTGCCTCTCTGGGTGTTTCGGTTTTCGTTATCAGAGGGGGTCAACCTCCACTTTATAACACCTGTTTGTCAGCTGTTCTCTGTCCATGTCAGTGCACGAGCCACAATTTTTACAGATCAAAGTGATGAATGTGCGGCTGATGAGTTGGAGCAAGAGGAAGGGCTTTGGATTCCTGGAACATTGGGTTTGTTTCTGGGGAGGTTGGCACCTATACAAATCCAGTGGGTTGCACTTGAACTAGAATGGGACCAACAGCCTTGTGGGGAGGTTTGTTAGTACAGTTGGTGGGGATTTAACCTAATTTGGCAGGAGGATGGGATACAGAATTGAGTACAGTAAGTGGTGATGCACAGACAACTATAGAAGAAGACCCAAATCAGTTTATAAGGCAGAGCAAGCTATGGCAATATGGAATATAGGAAGGCAAGACAGCATTTATTTTAATGCAAGAAGTCTTGCAAGTAAGGCAGATGAGATAAATGTGTTGATTATTGCATAGGGATCTGATATGTTTGTTATCACGAAGACATGGTTGAGGGAGGGACAGGACTGGCAGCTCTATATTCCAGGCTATAGGATCTTATAGACAAGATGAGGGGATGTTAAAAAAGGAGGTGTTGTTTTGATATTGATCAAGGAGTCAATTACTGCAGTCAGGAGGCATCATATCTTAGAACATACCTTGAATGAGGCCATATGGGTAGAACCTAAAATCTAAAAGGAGGCAATCATTTCAGAGGGGGTGTACTGTACAGAGAGATAGAAAGATATGTAAGCAAATCACGGAGGAGTGTAAAAATAATAGGTTAATAATGGTAAAGGATTTCAACTTGTTCAATGCTTTCTGATATTGACAAAGTTTGATAGGCTTAGAGGGGTCAGAATTCTTAAACTGTGTCCAGGAGAGCTTCTTTTTTTAAAACCAGCACATAGAAAGTCCTACAAGTGATGGAGTGGTAATGGACTTAATCTTAGCAACTAAAGCCAGGCAATTGGTAGGCCTGGCAGGAGGGGAGCATTTTGGTGATAGCGGCCATAATTGAGTCAGATTCAAAGTAATTGTGAATAAAGATAAAGGTGGGCTGGAAATAAAGGTTCTGTGTGGGGAAATGGCCACTTTTAATAAGATAAGATAAGACAGGATCTGGCAGAAGTGGACTTGAAGTAGCTATTTGCAGGAAGATCCACATCAGAGTGATGGGAGATATTCCAATGAGTAACAATGACAGTGCAGGGCTAAGATGTTCCACTGATGGTGATGAGTGAGACTAACAAAAGCAGAGAGAGAACCCTGAATGTCAGCAGATGCAGAGGATTGAATGAGGGAAAAAAAGGAAGCTTACTGTGGACACCGAAGGCTCAAAC
Source organism: Rhincodon typus (assembly GCF_021869965.1). Taxonomy (NCBI): domain Eukaryota; kingdom Metazoa; phylum Chordata; class Chondrichthyes; order Orectolobiformes; family Rhincodontidae; genus Rhincodon; species Rhincodon typus. Next base: position 15,432,746 of record NC_063333.1, read on the forward strand.
AAACAAATGCTGAGGAGTAGTACTATGTGTGAGGGGGGGGGGGGTTGCTTAAAAAAGTAAGCAGGAGAACAAAGAGGGGATATGAAAAAGTACTGGTGGGTAACATCAAGGAAAGTCCAAAGATGTTTTATAAGTATATTCTGGATAAGAGAATAACAAGGGAAAGAGTAGGATCCACTGGGGCCAAAATGTCAGTCTGTGTGTGGAGCTAGAAGACATAGCTGAGATTTTAACTGAGTACTTTGCATCTGTATTCACAATAGAAAAGAATGATGTAGGTCTAGAGATCAGGGAGGGGGAACTGTGATAAATTTGAACAAATTAACACTGAGAGAAGGAGTTGTTAGCAGTTTTAGCAGGCTTAAAAAATGGATAAATAACCAGGCCCAGATGAGATGTAACCAGACTGCTGTAGGACGCAAGGGAGGAGATTGCAGGGGGTTTTGGCATTAATTTTCAAATCCTCTTGGCCTCAGATAGGGTGCTCAAGTACTGGACAGCTAACTCAAGAGGGTGGTAGAGATAAACCAGGAAGTTACAGGCCAGTGAGTCTAACATCTGTGTTCAGGAAACTATTAGAAAAATTTTGAGGAGCAGAAGTGATCTTGACCTGGAGAGGCAAGATCCATCAAGGGTAGTCAGCATGGATCTGTAAGGGGGAGATAATCTTGAACCAATTTGATTGAATTTTTCAAGAAGGTGATTAGGTATGTAATGAAGGGTACAGCAGTTGAAGTCATCTACATGAAATTTGACAGGCTTTAGATAAGGTCGTGCATGGCAGACTGGTTAAGAAGCTAAGACCCGAGGTGTAATTTGTCAAGTTGGATCCAAAGTTGGCTCAGTGGCAGAAGGCAGAGGGTGATGGTTGAAGGGTGATTTTATGACTGGAAGTCTGTGTGCGGTGGTGTACCACAGGGTTTGGTGCTGTTCCCCTGAGGTTTGTTGTGTATCCTAGTGATAAAGGCGTGAAGGTAGGAGACATGGTCAGTAAGTACACAAATGCCATGAAAATTGCTGATGCGTTAAATAGGAAAAAGAAAAGCCTTGAACCACAGGATTATAGATGGGCTGGTCAGATGGACTGAAAGTGGCAAATGGTATTTAAACCTGAAAAGTGTGAGGTGATGTATTTTGGGAGGACTAATGAGGCAAGGATGTACGCATTGAATAGCAGGACCTGAGAAAGCATAGAGGACCAGAGGGACCTTGGTGTGCATGTTCATAGATCCCAGAAGGCGGCAGGACATGTAGATAAGAAGGCATTTGGGATACTTGGCTTTATTCATCGAGGCATTAAGTACAAGACTATGGAGGTTATGTTGGAGCTGTATATAAGGTTAGTTAGGCCACAGCTGGACTACTGTGTGCAGTTATAGTCACCACTAGTTGGGAGTATGTGATTGCACTGGAGACGGTGCAGAGGAGTTTCACCAGGATGTGGCCTGGGCTGGAATGATTCGACTATAAGTAGAGACTAGATAAGTTGGGGTTGATTTCCTGACAGCAGAGTAGGCTGAGGGGTGATCAGATTCAAGTGAACAAAGTTCGGATGGGCATAGATAGGGTGAAAGTTTTCCCCATGTTAGAGGTGCCAATGACTGGGGTGGGGGAGGATGCATAGAGTTACAATAAGGAGCAGGAGGTTTAGAGAGAATTTAGAAAGAAAGATTACCCAGAGGGTTGTGGGTATCCGGAACTCCTTATCAGAAATGTTATAGATGTGGGAACATTCAAACTTTGAAGAAGTTGCAAGACTACAGGCCAAGTACAGGAAATGGATTCAGAAGTGATGGCTATTTGATGACTGGCATAGACATGATGGGCCAAAGGGCCTCTTTCCATGCTGTAAAATCTCTATGATTCTATGACAGTTCATTTTCAAGAATTTGTGATGCTCTCAACTTAGATTTTGTTAACTTGGTCATTCCTTAACCCATGAATTCTCCATTTTCCCTTTGGTGACAGGTGAATGCACAATATCATTTCTTTCTGTTAGAGTTGATTGATAAAGGGTCAAAAGAATAATTCAGTCAAAATTCTCATCAATGGATTGTGATGAACATATGATATGACAAGTGTTTCGGGTAATATTCAGCAGCTTTCACCTGACTGTAGAAACTACTTTTATACTTTCGTCTGTACCTGGCATCAAGAAACGCTTGTGAGGAGGAATTTGCCATTGACTTCTCTTTGATAACCAACATGGGCAGCAGATCGCTCAATGCTGTAATGATCCAAAAAGAGGACTATCGTCATTACTTGCAATTAGCTTGTTAGATCACTCTTAGTCAGCAGTAGTCAATCTTCAGCATAATTTACGTTTCTAGATTTAGGCGACACTGAACAAGCTTCATTCACAGGTGACGATAGTCGGCCATCTCTTTGAATTGCCATGGTCATTCTGGTAATAGAGTCCCTGTGATGGTGTTGGATGGGGAATTTGAGGAAATTGAACACATCAGTGATGAAAGAATGGGGCCACATGTTCACATCGGGGTGGTTTATGACTTGGAGGGGAATTTGCTATCCTCATTCTTGTTGCTGGTGTAGGTTACAGTGTTGTCAAAGCAAATTTGGTGTGTTACTGCAGCCATTGCGCTCCAATGGTAGAGGGAGTAGCTACTGAATTGACGGCAGGGTTCCAATTGAGCCCATCGCTCTCTCTTCTGAATACGTATCAAACTGTTTGAGTGTTGTTTGCAGCCGCATCCTTTCATTTCAGGTGAGTGGTGGGTATTCCATCACCGTGACTCCAATCACATTGATTTATGCACAGTCTCTGTACAGTTACTTGCAATGCAAGATTCCTTTTGCTTGGTATCAGCTGGACTAATTACTCTGGGTGTAGAAGTCTGGGCTGTAAAATTAACGATATTTTGAGCTCTCTGCAGATAATGACTTATGGCAATTTCCAGAACTAGTTGTTATGACATGTAGTCAGCAGGATTATCAGATCCACTGTGATTATAAGCAATCATGTCATAATATTGGACTTCAAGCAAACAGTGCTTTCTCCTACAAGATTTTGATTACACCTTGAAGAATATATATTTGTGATCTGTAAATATCATGGATTGTCATTCTTAGATGTCTAGAGTTTTTTGTGCAAAACCTACATTAGTTGCCAATCTTTCTTTCTTAGATGAGCTATAGCTCTGAGAAATTGCATAGTTGACTTACACAATGGAGACAGAGTTAATCTGAACAATAATCAACATATATAAAAATAAGCCCTCATTGAGTGACTAGATAGTTATTGCTAGGTTTGAAACATAGGACAAAACGTAATGTTTGCTATGAGGATCTACCCACCAGCTGTTCGGTATGTTGAGTAGGCCTGCCATGTTAAGTGATCTACAGGCACTTAACTGGACAGTAGTCCGCCTTCCCTGGGATTAAGGACTCTGCAGGTGGAATGTGGTTGCCCTACTCCCTAACAATGCCCCGGACAATCAGCTGTGGCACCTACCAGCAATGCGCCGACCGGAGAGACAAGATCCACAAGGGGCTGAAGCCAATGATGAGGGATTGGAGCATGCAGAATGGGGGTCATGGCAGGAGGAATGAGGGTCAGAGCCAAGAGCAGGGTGGTGGCATTATGTGGCACTCCCCAACCCCTGCATCCCTGAACGCCTTTGAACAACAGACGTCCTCCGGAAATCTTCAAGAATACCTGAGAGGATGTGTTTTTTTGTGATTCCATTAAAGTGACTGCATTGGCTGGTTGAATGCCAGTGCCAGAGGGATAAGATCCTCAAGAGAGGCGTTTGGTACACATGCCTTCAACGGTCAGTGCACTGAGTATCGGAATTGGGAGGTCTTGTTGTGGCTGTACAGAACATTGGTTAGGCCACTTCTGGAATACTGCATTCAATTCTGCTGCCCCTGATATAGGAAAGATGTTGTTAAATTTGAAAGGGTCCAGGAAAGATTTACAAGGATGTTGCCAGAGTTGGAGGATTTGAGCTGTAGGGAGAGGTCGAATAGACTGGGGCTATTTTCCCTGGAGCGTCGGAGGTTAAGGGGTGACCTTACACCAGTTTATAAAATCATGAGGGGCATGGATAGGGTGAATAGCCAAGGTTTTTCCCCAATGATAGGGGAATCAAAAACTAGAGGGCATAGGTTTAAGGTGAGAGAGGAAAAATGTAAAGGGACCTAGGGGGCAGAGGATGGTGTGTGTATGGAATGAGCTGCCAGAAGAAGTGGTGGAGGCATTTAAGAGGCATCTGGATGGCTACCTGAATAGAACATAGAACATAGAACATTACAGCGCAGTACAGGCCCTTCGGCCCGCGATGTTGCGCCGACCTGTGAAACCAATCTGAAGCCTATCTAACCTACACTATTCCATTATCATCCATATGTTTATCCAATGACCATTTAAATGCCCTTAAAGTTGGCGAGTCTTCTACTTTTGCAGGCAGGGCATTACATGCCCTTACTACTCTCTGAGTAAAGAACCTACCTCTGACATCTGTCCTATATCTATCACCCTTCAATTTAAAGCTATGTCCCCTCGTGCTAGCCATCACCATCCGAGGAAAAAGGCTCCCGCTGTCCACCCTATCTAATCCTCTGATCATCTTGTCTGTCTCTATTAAGTCACCTCTTAACCTTCTTCTCTCTAACGAAAACAGCCTCAAGTCCCTCAGCCTTTCCTCATAAGACCTTCCCTCCATACCAGGCAACATCTTGGTAAATCTCCTCTGCACCTTTTCCAATGCTTCCACATCCTTCCTATAATGCGGTGACCAGAACTGTACACAATACTCCAAGTGCAGCCGCACCAGAGTTTTGTACAGCTGCAACATGACCTCATGGCTCCGAAACTCAACCCCTCTACCAATAAAACCTAACATACCATACGCCTTCTTAACAATGTTATCAACCTGGGTGGCAACTTTCAGTGATCTATGCACATGGACACCGAGATCTCTCTGCTTATCCACGCTATCAAGAATCTTACCATTAGCCCAGTACTCTGTATTCCTGTTACTCCTTCCAAAGTGAATCACCTCACACTTTTCCGTATTAAACTCCATTTGCCACCTCTCAGCCCAGCTCTGCAGCTTATCTATGTCCCTCTGTAACCTGCAACATCCTTCTGCATATCCACAACTCCACCGACTTTGGTGTCATCCGCAAATTTACTAACCCATCCTTCTACGCCTTCATCCAGGTCATTTATAAAAATGACAAACAGCAGTGGCCCTAAAACAGATCCTTGAGGTACACCACTAGTAACTGAACTCCAGGATGAACATTTCCCATCAACCACCACCCTCTGTCTTCTTACAGCTAGCCAATTTCTGATCCAAACCGCTAAATCACCCTCAATCCCATGCCTCCGTATTTTCTGCAATAGCCTACCATGGGGAACCTTATCAAACGCTTTACTGAAATCCATATACACCACATCAACCGCTTTACCCTCATCCACCTGTTTGGTCACCTTCTCAAAGAACTCAGTACGATTTGTGAGGCACAACCTACCCTTCACAAAACCGTGTTGACTATCCCTAATCAAATTATTCCTTTCTAGATGATTATAAATCCTATCTCTTATAATCCTTTCCAATACTTTACCCACAACTGAAGTAAGGCTCACTGGTCTATAATTACTAGGGTTGTCTCTACACTCCTTCTTGAACAAGGGGACAACATTTGCTAGTCTCCAGTCTTCTGGCACTATTCCTGTAGACAATGACAACATAAAGATCAAAGCCAAAGGCTCTGCAATCTCCTCTCTAGCTTCCCAGAGAATCCTAGGATAAATCCCATCCGGCCCAGGGGACTTATCTATTTTCACACCTTCCAGAATTGGTAACACCTCCTCCTTATGAACCTCAATCCCGTCTAGTCTAATAGCCTGTATCTCATATTCTTCTCGACAACATTGTCTTTTTCCTGTGTGAATACTGACGAAAAATACTCATTTAGCGCCTCTCCTATCTCTTCGGACTCCATGCACAACTTCCCACTACTGTCCTTGACTGGCCCTAATCTTACTCTAGTCATTCTTTTATTCCTGACATACCTATAGAAAGCTTTAGGGTTTGGAGGGATATGGGCCAAATGCTGGCAAATGGGACTGGATTAATGTAGAATATCTATTCAGCGTGGAAGAGTTGGACCCAAGGGTCTGTTTCCATGCAGTACATCTCTATGACTCTACTAGACAGCCTCACTGGGCAACTGGCTGGGAATGCCATCCACAAAGTTTCCTACCCTGGACCTAAACGAGAATCCCCAGTTAAATGCACTCAACCTCCCAATCTCCTCTGAGAGATGGGGCGTTACATTATACCCGTGGTGTGATCATGCTCATTTTTCCACTTGAATATGCCATCATTAGTTGTTAACCACTACATAGCTTTATAATTGTAGTTAGATTGGGATTATAATGAAAACAGAAGGTAAAACAGCCTGGAATACTGTGGACTTTTGATAATTTACTTTGGATTGTGAACTGCTTTGACCAACCTAGGGTGTAGTAAACATCATGTCTTTATGGACACCAGTCTAAAATATCTTGTGTTTCTTATAAGATTTGCACTTTTTCTATATGACTCTTTGTCATAGTCTGCAAGGAGCACTAAGGTACACGTGAATCATATTGTACATAGTTGGGTTGAAGCTATCAGTAAGCCACCACTTACTTATTCAAAGACTTGTCAGATGATATTTCGTAAAGAAACACTAATCTTCTGTCTGACTTCAGACCAAAGCATGTTGCAAACATTATGAAATAGCTCTGCAGAGGCTGGTATCCCATCACTAAGTCACCCATTATTTACAAATAAACAGTCCTTGACTATACTACTGCCTCATACAGAATCGTGCACCGAAGTGTCAGTATCCCTGATGCTCAACCTTTTTACTTCAGCCAGGCTTCCTGATTGGACCAGATTAACCGCCCCAATCTCGACCTTGTTACAATCACTACACATTGTATTACAGTGACCCATCCTGCTAAGCTGTAGCTACTGTTTCTTCAGTTTCCTGTCCATTTCTGGCAAAATATTTATCCCTAAGATGATGTCTCCTGAACTGTAGTGTCATGTTTTTCACACTCAGCATTTAGTTTGCTCCATGCATGTCAACATAAAGACTTCAATTGTTAAGACTTTTGTGCTTTGGAACAATTACAAGAGGTAAAATCAAAGTTACCAGGTTACTGGCATCTATTATTACCTGTCAAAGTTTTTACCTCAGCTTTTCACTTCTATTACAACAACGATGTAGTGATCAAAACACATGACCATCTGGAAGGACAAGTGCAGCAGATACATGGGAACACCACCCACTGCAAATTCCTCATGATCCAAAATCCTGCACCTCCCTCCTGACAGCATTGTGGTTGTAAAGACACCAAATTGACGCCAGTCGTTCAAGAAGCCCATGTTCTCCAGGACAGTTAGGGACAGGCAATAAATGCTGGCCGAGTAGGCAAAGTCCACATTCCCTGATAAATGTATTAAAACAGTCTAAGATATGTAAGAAACCTTACATTGCAATGTGCTGATCAATGTTTTAATGCATGTCCTTCACCTTGCAGTTGAATGCTTGAAGAATTCAGTGCGAATAGAACATAGAACAGTACAGCACAATACAGGCCCTTTGGCCCACGACATTGTGCCGACCTATTATCCTACTAAGATCAATCTAACCTGCATACCCTATATTTTACTATCCTCCATGTGTCTATCCAAGAGTCGCTTAAAAGTCTCTAAAGTATCTGACTCCACTACCACCACTGGCAGCACATGCCACACACCCACCACTCTCTGTGAACCTACCTCTGACATCTTCCCGTACCTTCCTCCAATCACCTTAAAATTATGCCTCCTTGTAATAGTCATTTCTGCCCTGGGAAAGAGTCTCTGACTATCCACTCCATCTATGCCTCTTATCATCTTGTACACCTCTATCGAGTCACCTCTCATCCTTTTTCGCTCCATCGAAAAAAGCCCTGGCTCCCTCAACCTTTCCTCATAAGACCTGCCCTCCAGTTCAGGCAGCATTCTGGTAAATCTCCTCTGCACCCTCTCTAACACTTCCACATCCTTCCTGTAATGAGGCAACCAGAACTGAACACAATATTCCATGTGTGGTCTGACCAGAGTTTTATCGAGCTGCAGCATAACCTGCAACCTTGAGTCTTAAACTCAATTCCCCTGCCAATGAAAGCCAACACACCATACGCCTTCTTTTGCAACCCTATCAACTTGGGTAGCAATTTTGAGGGATCTATGGACGTGGACCCCAAGATCCCTCTGTTCCTCCACACTGCTGAGAATTCTGCCATTAACCCTGTATTCTGCATTCAAATTCAACCTTCCAAAATGAATAGCATCCACATTGTTCATATTCCTACTGCTGAGAATAGTGTGCTAAATTGAGAGCTTGGTACTTGTATTATATTCAAGTGTGTGTGTGTGTGTGTGTGTGTGTTTGTGTTTGTGTGTGTGTGTGTTTGCGTGTGTGTGTGTGCGTGTGTGTGCGTGCGTGTGCGCGCGCGTGTGTGTGCGTGTGTGCGTGTGTGTGTTTGTGTGTGCGTGTGTGTGTGTGTGTGCGCGTGTGTGTGTGTGCGCGTGTGTGTGTGCTCGTGTGTGTGTGTGTGTGTGCGGGTGTGTGCATGTGTTTGTGTGTGCGTGTGTGTGTGCGTGTGTGTGTGCGCGCGC
>NC_063333.1:15446435-15482808 GCF_021869965.1 Rhincodon typus
GAGTGTGCGTGTGTGTGCCTGTGTGTGTTTGTGAGTGTGTGTGTGTGCGTGCGTGTGTGCGTGCGCGTGTGTGTGTGTGAGTGTGCGTGTGTGTGTGTGCGTCTGTGTGTGTGTGCGTGTGTTTGTGTGTGCGCGTGTGCGTGTGTGTGTGTGTGTGTGTGAGTGTGTGTGTGGTTTCTCAATCATGGAATGTGGGCATCACTGTCTAGGTCAGCGTTTATTATTCCCTTGTTCAGATGTCAGTGAAGTGTCAACCACATTGCTATGATAATTACATTGCTGTGATTCTGGAGTAACATGTAGACAACACCAGGTCAGGAATGACATATTTCCTTCCCTATCCGACGTTAGTGAACCAGATGGGTTTTTACAACAATCGACAGTGCTTACATGATCACCATTAGGCCAACTTTAATTCCAGATATTATTGAATTCAAATTTCACTATTTATAGAGTCATAGAGTTGTACAGCATGGAAACATATTCTTTGGTCCGACTCGTCCAAGCTGACCAGATATCCTAAATTAATCTAGTCTCAGTTGCCAGCATTTGGTCCATATCCTGCTAAACCCTTTCTATTCATATACCCGTCAAGATGCCTTTTAAGTGTTGTACCAGCCTCCACCACTTCCTCTGGCAGCTCATTCCATACATGCATCACCCTCTGCATGAAAAAGTTGCTCCCTAGGTCCCTTTTAAATCTTTGCCCTCTCACCTTAAACCTATGCCCTTTCATTTTGGACTCCCCGACCCTGGGTAAAAGATCTTGACTATTCACCCTATTGCTATGATTCAAACCCATGTGCTGAGATCACGAGGCACATAGGAACAGGAGCCTTCTCTGTCATTCAGTAAGATTGGGATGAGCATTGAAAATATCATAACATTCAAGGATATGGGACAAGTGCAGGAAATTGGGATTAGCGTGCCTTTAGCGGTAGTCATTGTTGGTGCAGACTTGATGGGCTGAAGGGCCTTTACTGTGCTGTATAACTCTAGCACTCGAGACAAAACATGGCCGATCTGTGGCCTAACTCCATAGGCCTCCCTTGGACCCATATCCCTTGATATCCTTGCTTAATAAAAATTTATGTATCTCCGATTTAAATTTAACAATTGAATTGGCATCGGCCACCATTTGAGGAAGAGAGTTCCAAATTTCCACCGCTCTTTGAATGTAGAAGTGCTTTCTAACATCTCTCCTGAGTGGCCTGGCCCTAATTCTTAGACTGCACCCTCTGGTTCTAGAATCTTCAACCAGTGTAAATAGTTTGTCTACCCCCTCTTAGCTCGGGACTCTGGATGACCAGTCCATTGACATTATCATTATGCCGCTGCGTCTTCATCAAAAATTCAAACATGAAAATCATTCTGGATTTGGAGCTGAGAACAATGCTTCGATTCGTTGACAGATTTCTGTAGAAAATCAAAACACTGGACAGGAGCTAAAACAGAAATTGCTGAAAAATTTCAGCAGGTCTGACAGCATCTGTGGAGAGAAATCAGAGTTAATATTTCGGGTTCAGTGATGCTTCTTCACAACAGAAGAAGGGTCACTGGACTCAAAACATTGACTCTGATTTCTCTCCACAGGTGCTGTCAGACCTGCTGAGATTTTCTAACAAGTTCTGATCTTTTTCCAGAGTGGCTTAGTAGTTAACACTACTGCCTCACAGGCCCAGGTTCAATTCCAGCCTCGGGCAACTGTTTTTTCGAATTTGCATATTCTCCCCATGTCTTTGTAGGTTTCCTCTGGGTGTTCTGCGTTCCTCCCACAGCCCAAAGATGTCCAGGTTAGGTACATAGGCCATGCTAAATTGCCCATAGTGTGCAGGAATGTGTAGTTCGGGTAGATTAGCTTTGGGAAATTCAGGGAAAGGTTAGGGGTGTGAGTCTAGGTGGGATGCTCTTCAGAGAGTCAGTGTGAACTTGTTGGGCTAAAAGGCCTGTTTCCACACTGTAGGGATTCTATGATTTCCAGCATCTGCAGTTCTTTCATTTTTGTTCACCAAACAGGAGAGTTGAAACCACAATGAAATCAGCTGTGAACTTACTGAATGGCAGAACAAGGCTGAAGGTGAAAGTAGGATTGTTGTAAATGTTGAATATGGTGACGTAAGGCAATCCCAATGTTAGTTCTTTGGTGGGACTGCCTTGTTGTGCAAATGAATGAACACATAATATGAAAGATCTTTATACATCTGGAATACCTCAGTAACTGAAAATCTACAGCTAAGTGAGTCCTGTAAAACCTACAGGAGGTAATCACATTTATACCTTTTCAATCGATCATTAGTTCCCTGAATGATTCCAAAAAATTCAAGGACACTGAGGCAGTCTTCCTCACACCAATATTTTGTGTGTTAATTTTGGGTCTTCACTGGAGTAAGAAATGTTAAATGGCTGCAAAACGAGTGTCCAGTAAGTCAGAGACAACACTAGAGCTGGAGGAACACAGCAGGCCAGGCAGCATCAGAAGAAAAGGAAAGTTGACATTTTGGGTCTGGACCCTTCTTCAGAAATGTGGAGGGGGAAGGGAGCTCTGAAATAAATAGAGAGAGGAGGGTTGGGGCTGGGGAAGGTAGGTGGGGTGGTGATGGGTGAGTGCAGGTAGGCAGTGGTGGGGATTGGTCAGTGAGGTGGGAGGGATGGATAGGTGGGAGAGAAGATGGACACGTTGTGTCAGGTCTAGGAGGCGGGGATAAGAGGGAGGGTTGGTCATGGGATGAGGCCGGGGGTGGGGAGATTTTAAAACTGGTGAATTCCATGTTTAGGCCATCAGGCTGTAGGCTCCTGAGGCGGAATATGAGGTGCTGCTCCTCCAGTTTGCGGGTGGTGTCATTGTGACCCTGGTGGAGGCCCAGGATGGACATATCACCCAGGGAGTTGGGGGGTTGGGGAGGAGTTAAAATGGTTGGCAACCAGAAGATGTTGTTGTTTGTTGCGAACAGAGCGCAGATGCTCTGCAAAATGGTCTCCGAGCCTCCGCTTGGTCTCACCGATGTAGAGGAGGCCACATCGGGAGCAGCGGATACAGTAGACCAAGTTGACGGATGTGCAGGTGAACCCATGTCTAATGTGGAAGGTTTGTTTGGGGCCTTCAAATGGAGGTGAGGGGGGAGGTGTAGGGGCAGGTGTAGCACTTCCTGCGGTTGCAGGCAAAGGTGCCAGGGGTGAAGTCAAATGCTTTTCTATAAGCCAGTAGCACGGGATGCATAAAACAGCAGTTGTGAAAAATGCAAATAAAAACACTGTATGGACTCGGAAATGCATTACAAGTGAAAACGGAAGGATTATTTATATAGATCCTAACTGCCACAAGAACAAGGAAAACATAGTGCTGACAGGAAATACTGTGAACCACATCATCCTGTTAATTCACTACACTCATTTTGTTTGAAGGTAAATTGGACACCTTAGAGTAGCGCAACTAATGGGCCAGATCAATTGAACCTCTTGGATGAATCAATCAGCAATGGGGTTCTGGAAGACGTTGTGACTATTGGAGGGCAGTGTAGAACAACAGGAATGTAGCAAATCAATATATTCTATGACATTGATGTGTCCATAATGCACATACAAACATGTAGAATGGAACCCAAATGGTTGCAGCACAGAAGAAAAATGCCCTGATTTGCTGGTAATGTCCTTTCTGCTTTATTCACAGAGCAAGGAGAACTCCATTATGCAGAAATGAAAGAAAATCACCACATGTCATGCGTTAGGAATCACAGCCCACACTTGAAGCAAGCACCAGCATAAACAAGGACAAGTTGAAAAAAAAATTGCAGGAGTTAATTCTGTTATATTATCTTAAATACCTGAATACTGAAACCACTGTGAGATTGTCAGATTTGCATATAATAAAATAAGTGGAGGAGTAAAAGCTGAGTATAGTGGCTGGGGATTTGCAGCAGAATTGTTAATATGAGAAGGTACAAGCTCAGAAAAGACTGCAGTTCATCTGCAACAAGGAATACCTCTCAACTGCCCACAGCCTCAGAGGCATATCCAATTTTCCCTTAAAGCTGTGGATGCAGAAGGACAGACCACCTATGAAAAAGGGAAAGCCAGGGGTATATTCGGGTTACACCATGCTGAGCTAGCATCTTTTGTTAAATTGAGATAAAATAGTAAGAAACGATAAAGGGCATGGAGAAAGCTATTGGGTACCCAGAGGTCCATCCCTATTGTACTTGAAGTCATTCAGCCCAGCTTCCAATTCTGTTTGAATGTCCCTAACATCGATAGGCCTGCTTTGCCTCATTTATTCCAAATATTTAGCATGAATAATTCCTGTCTTGTACCTATATTACTGAAATATTACTTCTCACTTATTAAATGTCTGATCTTCTAATATTCTCCTTAGTTCAAAATAATATGCAGAAATGTTTTCATCTTACCATTACTAACTTGGTGACACACTTCAAACTGGTTCTTCCCCACCATTTTCTTCTCTGAGCAGCAGAGATTTAGTTCAGGAAATTCCTCACAAATGCTTTGTTAGAAATATGGCAGAAACAAGATTTCCAACACGTTTCTGCTAAAGTAACATCAACAGAGCAAGATTTTGAGTTGGCTGCTACCCAGTTGGTAGTATTTGCACCTCAGAATGACAGAATTCTGGATTCACATTGCATTCCAGGATTTCAGTGCAAGACATTCAGGCTGACACTCCCATGCAGTACTGAGGGAGTGCAGCACTGTTGAGGATCCAGCATCAGCTGGTGTGCACCTGCTCAGCCATCTATAAAGTGCAGCAATGAGTATTTAGAGTTGTAGAGTTATACAGCACGGAAACAGACCCTTCGGTCCAACTCATCCATGCTGACCAGATATCCTAAATTAATTTAGTCCGATTTGCCAGCATTTGGCCCACATCCCTCTAAACCCTTCCTATTCGTGTACCCATCCAGTTGCCTTTTAAATGTTGTAACTGTACCAGCCTCCACCACCTCCTCTGGCAGCTCATTTCATACATGCACACCCTCTGCGTGAAAGAATTGCCCCTTAGATCCCTTTTAAATCCTTCCTCTCTCACCTTAAACCTATGCCCTCTAGTTTTTGACTCCCCCACCCCAAGGAAAAGACCTTGTCTATTTACCCTGTCCATGCCCCTCATGATCTTATAAACCACTGTAAGGTTGCCCCTATTTTCCAGGGAAAATAGCCCCAGTTTATTCAGCCGCTTCTATAGCACAAACCCTCCAGCCCCGGCAACATCTTTTCTGAACCCTTTCAAGTTTAACAACATCTTCCCTATAGAAACACAGACCTCTGCAAGTCAATAAAAGTCCTGGTGTCCAGAGTAATTGTTGCCTCCACAATTCTGTGTAACAATGAGATCTGCGCTGTGTATCGGTGACACATAAGAGTGCTCAAGCAATTCCATTATCAGATGCAGCAGGAAGGCCGCTGAACAAATACTAGTGTCTTCGAGAATTGACCTGTTCTTTCACACAAAACACAATGGCAGCAAACCACAACGCTGAGTAGGTATTATCCTTGAAGCGTGGTGACAGCTGTCTCTTTGATACCCAAGTAAACCAAAATGGAAGTCCCATCGACCTTGATGTGGTGCCATTCCTAAGAAGATTGGGAAATTATCCATTGTGTCTTGATCAAAATTTCCCCTCAACCAACAGCACATATTGCAGTTAATTTGATCATTATTACATTGCTTATTATGGGAGTTTACTCTCAACACATTCCCTATTACGTTTCTTACACTACAACAGTGACCACATTTCAAAATGTACTTCATTGACTACAAAGAGACATCCATTGGTCATGAAAACTGCAACATAAATGCAAATCATTCTTTGTTACTTCTGAGCAATTTCTCATCCTCATTTGCCTAGGTGTTTTATTCTTTTCTGCCTCATGTTTCTCTCATCCTGTTGTATCATGCTGACTAGACCGTCCCTTAAATTCTCAAGTGTAGTCACCCCAATACATTGTATCTCTGAGAGATAGCAAGAAATACACATGCTGGAGTCAGAGATAACACAGTGTGGAGCTGGGGGAACACAGCAGGCCAGGAAGCATCAGAGGAGCAGGAAACTTCATGTTTCGGGTCAGGACTCTTCTTCAGAAATGGAGGATTTGCTTGAGTATCTCTTCTTGTTTTGAGGAAGAGTTGCTGGACCAGAAACGTTAAGTCTGATTTGTGTCCACAGATGCTATCAGACCTGCTGAGTTTTTCCAGCAATTTCCGTTTTTGTTTCTGATTTCTAGCATCCGTCATTCTTTCGATTTTTTGAATCTCATTTGACTTACATTCATTTATTTATATATACTTGAATTTTGTTAACTTCTTGGATTGACCTAAATTTATTGTCCAAATATTTTAACAAAGATTTATTTTCAGGCACCTTTCAAAAATTTGTTTTGCCCTGCACATACTACATTCAATTTCTTTCATTTGTGTCCATTATTTGTTCAGCTATCTACAGTTGCAATTGTGGGTGGTAAAATTCCATCCTGTGTCTCTTTCCTGATTTACATAAATGATCGAACTCTGCCAACAAATCTCTCGCTGCACTGTCAGCTTTTGCTTGCCTGTCTATTTTAACATTATGAGTAAATCTTGCAGTTGGTTTCAGAGTCCAGGTAATTTATACTGATGAAAAGTATCAGAAGCCCAAACACTAGCACTTGCAGAACACCGATCATAACCTGTCCCCAGTCTGAGAGCACATTTTTGACTGGAAATTACAACCAAATTTATATTCATTCATTTGTTTTATTCTTCTGTGAGATGCTGGCATCATCAGCATTTGTCAACCATCCCTAATGGAAGCAGGCATTTGGCCTAACAAGTCCACATTGACCTTCAAGAAAGCATCCCACTCAGATCCACCCTATCCCTGTAACACTGCATTTCCCATGGCCAACCCACCTAGGCTGCACATCCCTGGACACTAGGGGCAATTTAACTTGGCCAATCTACCTAATCTGCACATCTTTGGACTGTGGGAGGAAGCCAGAGCATCCAGAGGAAATCCACGCAGACACGGGGAGAATGTGCGAACTCCACAAAGACAGTCGCCCAAGGCTGGAATTGAACCCAGGCCCCTGGTGCTGTGAGCCAGCAGTGCTAACCACTGTGCCACCCCTATTAAGCTGGGTTTCAATTCTAGATTTTTAAAAAAAATTGTATTAAAATTTCACTGTCTGTCATGGCAGGATTCAAACTCATATGCCTGAGCTGCTAGTCCAGAGCTCCAGAACACCAGACGAATGATGTTGCCACGACACCACAATCTCCTCAGCAGACAGCAACACAGGAAAGTTGTTATTTTATCACCAACGAGGTTTGTCTAGCCCACACTTCCATGTTTAAATAATCCTTGTACAAAACGCAGCCTCATCCACATTAAATAACACTGAGCTATCATTTTATTTTTGCTGATTCCTCTGCAGTCCCTACAATCCCAATGAATTACATTTTAAATCCTCATCCTTATTTTGAAATTCTTCTGCAGCCTGCCTCTACAGACCTTCCCCAATCTGACACCCCTATCTCAAACACGTTTCACCTTTTGTTAGCTATTTTACCACCTTCCCTCCCTCCTGGGTAGAGACCCAGAGGTAAAAGCCCTGTGGGGAATGGCGCATTCGAATCTTTCTGGTGGAAGAACTAACAATGATGCAAAATCATCATCATTAACTTGTGATTGTCATTACACTTCCCAAATCCGCCCTTAAACCTTGTTCTCCTTTAAACCATGTTCTTGTTTGCAAACTTCCCAGCTTATCCATTTGCTCAAAATCTACATCACCCTTCACAACCTGTGCCTTTCTTGCTCACGATCCATTTTCCTCACGCGTTCTTCTTTGAGGTAATGTTAAATGTCATTTACGCTGAAGGTCCCATATAAATGAAAGTTATAAACTCATGTTGAAAATTCATACAAAGTAGCAGACCATACTGGGCTTTTGTCGATAGTGTTCTGCCCTGCAGTCTTCCACCAGCAATATTGATACCTTCAGCAATAATCTCAAATGTGCATGACATAATAGGAGCACAATGTGCATGTCAGTGACAAGGTCAATATTACTGCCCATTCTTAATTGTTCTTAAGAAAGCAAAGGTGAGCTGCATTCTTAAACATTTCCAGTCTATGATGTGGAGGTACTGGTGTTGGACTGGGGTGGACAAAGCCAGAAGTCACACAACATCAGGTTATAGTACAACTGGTTTATTAGAAATCACAAGCTTTTGGAGTGCTGCTCCTTCGTCACCTGATGACAGGGCTACGTTCCGAAAGCTTGTGATTTCAAAGAAACCTGTTGGACCCTAACCTGCTGTTGTGTGACTTCTGATTATTTCCAGTATATTTCTGTAGTAATTTGATAAATTTCAGGGCACACTAGGCCAATCCTTAGGGCAATTAAGCATCAGATGTACTGCTGTGGGTTTGGTGCCTGAAGTAGGTCAGATGAGGTAACGGCAATAGGTTTCTTTCCCTAAAAAGAGTGAATCAGATATGTTTTTGACAATGCAGTTGCTTTCAGAAGAATAAATGAAAACAGAAAGTGCTGGAAAAATTCAGCAGGTTTTGCAGCACCTATCCAGAGAGAGAGAGAGTTAGTAATTTGAATCTAATATGACTCTTTATTAGATGAGTCCTCAGATGCTCCCAGACTTGCTGAGTTTCTCCAGCACTTTCTGCTTTTATTTCAGATCCCAGACATCCACGGTACTTTGCTTTTAGTCTCAGGCTCGTCATCATTATTTAGACTAGCTTTTTTCCCCCAGATTTACTAAACTAACTGAAGTTAAATTCCCTGGTCAAGTGGGAGCTGAACTAAAGTTTCTGGAAATGTAGTTTAGGTCTCCTGATTATCAATCCAATAACATTACCACTCTACTTTCATTACCTCTATAAATCTATTACCCATTACTGCTAATGAAGCTTAATTATCTAGACCCCAAGATAGAGAAAGAAACTTATTTTCCCTACCTCATCTGGTCTACGTTAGGCATCAAACCCACAGCAATACATTTGATGCTTAAGTGCCCTAAGAATTGACCCAGCATGCCATGAAGTTTATCAAATTACTACAGAAAAGTTAAATATGAATATTTACACTACATAGACTGCAAACACAGCTTGCCTTTGCTTTCTTAAGAACAATTAAGGATAAGCAGTAATACTGACATTGTCACTGACATACACTTTTGCTCCTATAACATCGTGCACAGTTGAGATTATTGCTGGAGGTATGGCTGATTTCTATGAACAGGGAGAATGGGTACAGTTAAACAACACTGAACAATTCAAGAGATGCCAAGTGGAGAGCATTCATGCAGCTGAGTAGGGCAACCTGAAGAAGTGCCTTCTACCAATAACTATATGGTTGTCAGTCATGCCAGTGGCAGCACTTTAGTCTTACATAGCCCTGAAAAACATCACATTTGACATCACCTCTCATTACAAAAATGACTCTGGCAAAAGAAGAGCATTGGCATGGAGGATGATAAAGTAAGAAAAGAAAGGAAGAGTTTATATTTCAATAGTACCTTTTGGATTTTCAAGTGGTACCAAAGCTATTTACAGACAATTAAGTACTTCTGAATGAAGTCTTGGTATCTTTGACCCTAAATTAAGTTTCTGACTTCTTATCTTCTTTGTCATGAAGACTACTTACTTCACCTCCATAACATTATACCATCTCCACCCCTGCTTCATCTGATTCACAGCTGAAGCAGTCTTTCATGTATTTTGTCAGTGCTGGGCTGGTTTATTCCAGTATGTTAGAACATAAGAACTAGGAGCAGGAGTAGGCCATCCGGCCCTTCGAACCTGCTCCGCCATTCAATAAGATCATGGCTAATCTTTTCGTGGACTCGGATCCACTTACCCACGTTCTCACCATATCCCTTAATTCCTTTATTGTTCAAAAAAAATCTACCTTATCTTTAAAAA
Organism: Rhincodon typus; assembly: GCF_021869965.1. NCBI lineage: Eukaryota > Metazoa > Chordata > Chondrichthyes > Orectolobiformes > Rhincodontidae > Rhincodon > Rhincodon typus. Next base: position 15,456,371 of record NC_063333.1, read on the forward strand.
GGTTTACTGAAGTAGCGTCAACTACTTCACTGGGCAAGGAATTCCATAGATTAACAACCCTCTGGGTGAAGAAGTTCCTTCTCAATTCAGTCCTAAATCTGCTTCCTCTAATCTTGAGGCTATGCTCTCTTGTCCGAGCTTCACCTGCCAGTGGAAACATCCTCTCTACATCTATCTTATCTATTCCCTTCCTAATTTTATATGTTTCTATAAGATCCCCCCTCAATCTTCTGAATTCCAATGAATATAATCCCAATCTACTCAGTCTCTCCTCATAAGCCAACCCCCTCAACTCCGGAATCAACCTAGTGAACCTCCTTTGCACCCCGTCCAGTGCCAGTACATCCTTTCTCAAGTAAGGAGACCAAAACTGCACACAATACTCCAGGTGTGGCCTCACCAGCACCTTGTACAGCTGCAACATAACCTATCTGCTTTTAATCTCAATCCCTTTAGCAATGAAGGACAAAATTCCATTTGCCTTCCTAATTACTTGTTGTACCGGCAGACCTACCTTCTGTGATTCATGCACAAGGACACCCAGGTCCCTTTGCATAGCAGCATGCTGCAACTTTTTACCATTCAAGTAATAATCCTTTTTACTATTACTCCTACCAAAATGTATGACTTCACATTTATTTACATTGTATTCCATCTGCCAGACCTTTGCCCACTCACTGAATGTATCTATGTTCCTCTGCAAAGTTTCACAGTCCTCTGCACACTTTGCTCTTCCTGGACTGCCTCACACCATCCATCCTCTGCAAACAATCAGCTCATGTAAAACACAGATTCCATTTCCTGGTGTGCACCAACTCTCACTGACCCACCAATCTCCTGAACGAACACTTAAAATTTCTCTTCCTCATTTTTAGATCCCTTCATGATTTGTCCCCTTCTTACCTCTGTCATCTTTTCCAGCTTTACCTCCACTGAGAATTCTGTGTCCCTGTGTCCCTGTGCAGCCTGCACTCATTGTCCTTAGATTGGCAGTGGTGTATCCAGATGTCGAGGATATTTTTTTAAGCACTGGACTGCAGTGGTTCAAGAATGCAGCTCACCAGCACCTCCTCAAGGGCAACTAGGGATGGGCAATAAGTGTTGGCCAGCCAGCAACGCCCATGTCTCACGAATGAATAAAACAAAATTAGATCCAGCGACTGTGAAGGATTGGTGATATACCTATATCAGGGTGGTGTGCATTTTGGAGAGAAGATTGGAGGTGTTTGTGTTCTGTCTATCTGCTGCTCTTATCCTTCTAGGTGATAGAGGCTCTGGGTTTAGTCAATGCTGTTGGAGGAGCCTTGGTGAAGTACTGTTGTGTACCTTGTAGATGGTGGTGGATGGAGTGACCATTTACGTTGGTGCATGGGTTCCAATCAAGTGGCCCACTTTGAATTGGTATTGCATTGGTGTTGAGATTCTTGTGCATTGTGGAGTCCCTCAGGCACTTGTTACTGTGGTGTAGGCACGACATAAATGTAAGTTGTGAGGGGTGGAGACACTGAGGGATCTGAGGTGCATTTTTTTCCCCAATTTGACTGATATGAATACTTTGTAATTTTTCATCATTTTTTTTGGGCTTCTTGGCTAAAATGACATGTTTACCTCTTTTTATTTTGCTTCGAAGCCTAGCTTGGGAGACTGGATAATTTACGATACAGGAATGAGACGGAATAAATAAAAGCAGTGATGTACGACTGCATCAGACTAAAACTGATTAAAGAGACGTCCATAGCCGAGCTATGAAATAACTGTCAGAACTGGATATATATGTGTATCTATAAGCTTATATTTTAACGCAGGGGAAAAAAAAATCCAACTTTTTCGATTTTTTTCCCTTCTGGTTTTCAGAAGAGCATCACTCAATGCAGTTTAGATTGCACACGTTGCTATAGATCTATAGTATTGAGCCCACACAGCACCTCCTGAGAAAGGGGGAAGCAGTAAATGAGCTGAGCCGTTCCACGGTAAGTCTCCCCGAAGGAAAACGGTTTGACGGGGGATGATACCGGTGTTGAGATATTTGTGACAGTGCCCCATCCCGGAGCCCTGTTCTGAGCGTCACGGTGTCAGGGGTTTTTTTTTTGGTGAACGGCTGTCTGACGGGATTGATACACTCCAGCGGATTTTCTTTGTGAAAGGATTTCCTCTCTCTCCAGTGATGATAGCGACGCATCAGAAAGTAAACACGAAAACCAGCAGCCAGGTGAGCAAAATTGTACGTATCGTTCCCAGAAGGTTTTTTTTTTGTGTCTTCTTATTTTTCTTTTAAGACAAAGATCACCATCTTTTGTGTCCCTGAACGGGAATCAACTTTTACTGCTTTGAACTCGCGGGACACCGAAGGGAGGTGGAAGTTGCCAATCTTTAAACTCGTGGGCTCTTTTGGCTGCTGTGTTCCAGTGTGTGTGGGACGAGCAAATGCCATTTATTCTCATCCAGCCCTTGTCACACACACACACACACAAAAAGCGAACCGCTCGGGCGTTGCATTGAAATGCAGTTTCCGTTCACAACACAAAGAATAAAGGTAAAAAGCCCCGGTGGCCGGACGGGCTTGGGGGCGTTTCAAGTGAAGTTAGTGTACGGTGCAAAAGACCATCTTTACCCAGAGAGGGGTTGGTGAACGCCCGAAGTGGTGCAGGCTAGAGCTGTAGGTGCATTTTAAGGGGAAGCTAGTTTAAGTACAAGGATAGGTTGGCAGGATTGGACGATGTAGGGGTGGCAGTGAGCTGGTCAGGGGCATCTAGAGAGAGCTCCTCGCCCGGAGATTGATGACAAATTCCTTCCATTTCAGGCCGGCGCCCTCGGTAGATCTATCACCTGTATGGGTAGGGTCAGTATTCAGGGCAGACTCGTTTAGAAGACAAGGTCAAGAGCTATCTTTAGGCGTGATCTTCATTAGAGCATTGTTGGTTATATGTAAATACAAAATTATCATATGCATGACATTCGGGGGTCTACATCATTTACAGACTACGCTCTGAACTCTACTGCCTAATGCTAGTCAGTCTACCTTGTATATTCTTCTGTTCAATCAGCGAGACTTCAGGCTTCTGCCTTGCTCTTAGTGTGTGCTCCGCCTACACTGTGATATTTATGCCGTGTGAGTTGCAGCTCCTTGACATCATCACAAGGTTGCTCCAGGATCCAAAGGCCCCTGCACAACAAGCACTTCCTTTATTAATCTGAATAATCCTTACTGAGATAGGCAGTCAGAATCAGGACATGTCAAGAATAGAGTATATAATTCAGTATCAAAGAAGCTGAGCCTAGATACTTTTGTATCTAAGTCGGTGACATATAAACTTTTCACTATGCTCATTGAGTATATGTGACAATTAAGGCTATTGTATTCTATTCTGTTCTATTGTATCAATTCATGTAAAGGAAGCAAAACAAGGAGGACTGCAAATTGAATTGAGAGAAAGATAAAGAACCAAAAAAAAATTAGAGTACGTTTTCCAAGTCTCCAACAATAATTCATTTGAAGTGTCAGTGGTTGTTTGAATGTAATTAAGACTACTCAAGCTGTTAACAATCTACTTACGTAGTGACAGACAAGGCTTTACTTTTTCTGGCATGTTGAGTATCTAGTGGGTAAGTACAAAGACAGAACATATTCCATGCATTTTTAAACAGCTAGTCAATTAAATGAAATATCTATACCTTCTAAAGGAATAGAGTAAGTCAGACCGTCAAGGTGCCAGAAAATGGTGTCCAGTTGATCCTTTCTGCAAGAGCTGATAACTTTGCCATTACTTCTGCCATACATGCTGGACGTAGATACATGTGTTATTCAATGTCAATACAATTATTAGCTTCCATTATGAAACTATGTCTTGAATTGACATTTGCAATAATTTAGTTATTAGAGACCCAAACATTGCTAAGTAGAGACAATGAATTGAAACTTTTAATCTTGCACTGACCAGGACTTGGACAGAAGAACCCAAATTTAGAAACGGAGCAACAGTTTTACAACATGAGGAGGGGATTCTGATTAATTGCACCACGTGGCAGGCAGATGCAACAAGAACTGTCAATTTTAATAATCTGATTAAAGTCTGACAAGTAAGGTGGACCCTGGTTAGGGCATTACAGTGGGAAATGCAGCAGGGATTGGCAGTCTTCACAATCCCTTCCTCAATGAAAAAGATGCAATGTACATATACATCCCTTTTACCTGTAAAGGACAGGGTCTTGCGTGTCAATATATGTAACCTCTAGACAATGAAAATGTATCACACTGCAAAGCTAATTTTAATTTGGTGGCTGGTGTCATTTTTAGCACAGTCAGGATTATTTAACAAATGTTTTCCAATTGCAGATTCACATCTGATGTCAGAGCGGGTTTTCTGAGTATTTTACCACTTAGTGGGAATGATATGATGGAAAGAAATTGCAAAGAATTACAGAGAAATGTGGGATTCATGAAACAGTTATAATGAGGATTTTTATTATCCTAATATAGACTGGTGATGTCTTAGTGTAAGGAGCAGAAAGGGGCAAGAAATTCTAGGGCATGTTTAGGAGACATTTCTATACCAATGTGTTTCAAGTCCATTGAGGAAGGAAGCGTTGCTAAATCTCGTCCTGCGGATGAGGTAAATCAAGTGAATTAAATGTTAGATGGGAACATTTAGGAGACAGTGGTCATTATATCTTAAGGTTTAGGTTAGCTGTGGTAAAGGAGCAATCCACAGTAAAAAAGATTAATTAGGTTGGGCCAACTTTAGTTAGATGACAACCAATCTGACCAAGTTAATTGGAAACAATGATCGATAGGGCCGAATTAGAACTATGCCTTTACAGATGAAATAAAAGCGGTAAAGTTGAGGTCCGTTCTCACAATGGGAAAAAGAGGGCAAACAAATCCAGAGCTATCTGGATAATGAAAGAATTAGAGAATATGATATAGATAGAGGGGTATAGACAAGGTGAATGGCAGGTGTCTTTTCCCTCGGGTTGGGTATTTCAAGACTAGGGACCATATTTTTAAGGTGGGAGAAGAAAGATTTAAAAAAGACCTGAGGGGCAATTTTTTTTACACAGGAAGTGGTTCATGTGCAGAATGAACTTCCAGTGGAAGTGGTGGATATGGGTACAGCAGCAACGTTTAAAAGACATTTAGATAAGTACGTGAATAAGAAATGTTTGGAAGGATATGGACCAAGTACAGGCAGGTGGGACTAGTTTAGTTTGGGATTATGGTTGGCATGGACAGGTTGGACCGAAGGGTCCATTTCCATGCTGCATGACTCTATGACTCTATGTTTCTATGACACTAAATAAAGGAAAGAGGTATAGAATAATGCTCAGGTGGCTAATAGAATTGAGATGACAGCAGGTTCAGAGGGGAAATGAAGGAACAGATGAAGGAGCAATATAATGGAGAATGTAAGAAGAGACTGGTAGCTGATATAAAAGGATATTGTGAAAGTTTTGTATAGGCATGTAACTAGTAAAAGAGTGTTAGAAGGAGGCATGTGGCCAATTAGAGGATGGAGACATGGAGCATAGCTGAAATATTAAACAAATACCTTACATCTGCTTTACCAAGATGCTACAAAAAGGAGGTAGTTGAGACACATTGAATAGCTTAAAATTGATTTTAAAAATGATATTAGTTGATAAGACACCAATAATAGGTGAAATGCTCCCATGGATAATAAAGGAATTAACGGTGTAAACTCGGGAGGCAATGGCCGTAATCCTCCTTAGGGGTGATGGTAGAGGAATGCAGAATTTTTTAAAAATTCATTCACAGGGCATGGGCATCACAGGCTAGGCCTGCATTCATTGTCTACCCCTAACTGCACAGAGGGCAGTGGAATTTAATGACTTACTGTCACTTGTATTAAACAAATAAATACAATGAAGTGTCATATGTTGCCATGCTCCTGCGCCATTTTGACTTACAGAAGATGTTAAGATATAAGACTGAAATTAAGATATAAGAGAGTCAACCACATTGCTAGGAGTCTGGAGTCACATGTAGGCCAGATCAGGTAAGGATGGCAGTTTTCTTCCCTAAAGGATGTTAGTGAATGAGATGGGTTTTTCTTGAAAATTGGCATGGTTTCATGGTCATCATTAGACTTTTAATTCTGGATTTTTATTGATTTCAAATTCCACCAAATGTCATGACAGAATTCGAACCCAGTCCGCAGAATGTTAACTGGGTCTCCAGATTAATAATACTGCTAGACCATCGCCTCCCCATTAACGTTACAAATGTTTTACCATTGCTCAAAAGACGGTTTAAAGATAAATCCCAAAACTGCCAGACAGTTCGTTTAATCTAATAACCGAAAGAACTGCAGATGCTGGAAATCAGAAACTAAAACAGAAATAGCTGGAAAAGCTCAGCAGATCTGGCAGCATCAATGGAGAGAACTCAGAGTTAATGTTTTGGGTCCAGGACTCTTCTCCAGAACTTTCTTTGTTTAATCTTGCTGGTTGCTCAACTTTTAGATATGAAAATTCCAACAAAGTGAACAGTCCCTTGGGCAAATGCAGAATAACCGCAATTTGTTACGGTCAACTGTTTTTCAGTGATTTGCTTGAGTTTCACTGATGCGTAACAGATTTCATGAGCGTACAGATTTGATTTGGTGCACACAGACTTTCAAAAGGCATTTGATAAAGTGCCATGTAACTGGATGGTCCACAAAAGTTGAGCCGATGAAATAAGAGTAGGAACATGCTGTGAAATTGATGGGCTGATAGGATTTTAAGATGGACACAGCGAAGTCAAATGAGGAACTCAGAAGAAACATCTTTGCATGATTTGATTTGATTCAATTTATTATTGACACATATACCTAGGTACTGAGAAAAGTTTTGTTTTGCATGCAGCACAGGCAGATCATAACATACAAAGATCGTTGGGTGATAAAACAGAGTGAGGAATACAAAGTTACATCTGCAGAGAAGGTGCACAAAAAGCATGATCAATAATAGATTTGAAACTGAGAGGTCCATTCAGAAGTCTAACAACAGCGGGGAAGAAGCTTTCTTGAACCTTTTGGTACATGCATCTACACTTTTGCATCTTCCTGACGGATGAGGTTGGAAGGGATTATAACCGGGATGGGAGGGATCTTTGATGATGTTGGCTGCCTTTCCAAGGCAGCAAGAAGTAAAAGTGGAGTCTATGATGAAAGGTTGGCTTGTGGGATGGACTGGCCTGTTTTCACAACACTCTATAGTTTTTGTAGGTCCTGGGCAGAGCAGTTGCAACACCAAGAATGGTACCTGGAGAGTGATGTGAACATGGACCCCATCACCATGTGGAATAATTGAGGCAAATACTCTAGATTTAATAGTCTAATATTCAAAATTTACAGCTGATGCTAAAACTTGAAGGTATCAGAATATATGATTGAGATATATAAAATTTTGTGGGGAGTAGACATGGTATACAGGAAGAAACTTTCTCCCCTTGATGAAGGGATCAATGACCAGGGACACAGATTTAAGCTAAGAGGCAGCATGTTTAGAGGGGTTCTGAGGAAAGATTTTTTTTTCACCCAGAAGGTAGTGAGAGCCTGAAACTCACTGCCTATAAGGATGGTAGAAGCAGAAGCTCTCATAACATTTAAAAAGTGTTTAGCTGTGCACTTGTGATGCCAAGGCATACAAGGCTATGGGCCAAGTGGTGGGAAAATGGGACTAGAATAGTTCGGCGGTTGTTTCTGAAGTGTCTTTTTCTGGGATGTAAATCTCTATGAGTCTATGACTGAATGGTGAAATAAGAAGCATAGTAATACACTTCAAGAGGATATAGACAGGCTCATTGAATAGGCAGATATGTGCAGTTTAAATTTAAAGCAGAGAAGTATGAAGTTACTAATTTTGGGAGGAAGCATGAGGAAAGATGGATATAAATTAAAAGGATTTAATTCTGGGGAGGGGTGTGGTAGGGTGGTGGTTGCGGGTGCAGGTGCAGGGAGCTGAGGGTATACATTCCCAAATCAGAGGAGTGGCAGGACAACTTTAAAAGGTGGTTCATACAACATTTGGGATATAGGACACTATGAGTGGAACCATTGTACACAAAAGGAAGAAAGTTAGGCCAAGCCTTTCCAAAAGGCTGATATGGCCCGATCTGGAGGATAGCATGATGTAAAGGAACTGGTGTTGGACTGGGGTGGACAAAGTCAGAAGTCACACGACACCAGGTTATAGTCCAACAGGATTATTTGAAAGCACAAGCTTCTGGAGCGTTGCTCCTTCGTCACCTGTTAGTGACCTCACTGTCTGTTGTGACAATGCAATGATTCTGTTTTGGTTCTCCTATTGTTGGATGGGTGTTTAGTACAATTTAGTTTGGATATTTTAGAAAGGTTAAACACCTTACTTAAGTTTACATTATGAATTACTGTTTTTGTAGTTTCATTCTTATGAACGACCAGTGCATGTTTAAACACAGAATTAAACCATCCCATATGGGATATTTTAATCAGCCTGTTCTGCCACATCTGGAACTAGTGGTAATAGAAACAAAAAGCAGGAATTGCTAGAGAAACTCAGCAGGCCTGGCAGCATCTGTGGAGAGAAAGTAGAGTTAACAATCATGAGATGTATAGATAATGTGAATGGCAGTTGTCTTTTCCCCAAAGTGGGGAATTTCAAGACTAGGGGCCATATGTTTAAGGTGAGAGGAGAAAGATTTGGAAAGGACACGAGGGACAATTTCTTTTACACAGAGAGTGGTTCATTTGTGGAATGAGCTTCCTGGGGAAACGGTGGATGCTGGTACAGTTACAACGTTTAAAAGATGTTTGGATAAATACATGAATAAGAAGGGTGAGGAGGGATATGGGCCAAGCGCAGGCAGGTGGGATTAGTTTAGTTTGGGATTATGTTCAGCATGGACTGGTTGGACCAAAGGGTTTGTTTCCGTGCTGTATAACTATATGACTATGACCTTATGTTCACTGAATTCAAATTTCACCACTGACCCTGGTGAGATTTGAACATTATTTCCACACCAGTAGCCCGGGGTTCTTGATTATTTAAATAAAACAAAGAACTGCTGATGCTGGAGATCTGAACAAAACTAAAACAGAAATTGCTGGAGAAAGTTGATAGGTCTGGTGGCATCTGTGGAGAGAAAACAAGAGTTAACATTTTGACTCTAGTGACCTTCAGAACTAGAAGCAGCTTGGAAAATGTGATATTTATGCTGATGGCAGGGTGTGGGGGAGGAGAAAGAGTGAACGGATAGTTGGAGACAGAGCCCAGAGCTTGAGAGGAAAATGGTGAGACAGACAAATGGATTGGTGACAGTCAGCCAGGAAAAAAGAGTAGCTAGATAGATGATTATCTTGTCATCACATTATTGGTTCAGAAGTCCAATGAAAGTAAAGAAGATATAAAGGAAGTCCTTTAAACTCATACAGCCCACTATTGCGTGGGAGAGCTTGGAATAAGATTTTTGAAGCTGTCTTGCTGCATTTTTGTGACTGCCCACAGGAGTCACTTTGAACGAGAATGAATGTTGCTGTTGATCACTAATTATTTCTAGTGCCGCAAAGGAGGCTAGCTGGTGTTAATTCACACATCCCACATTCCCCGTCTACCAGGCAGCCCATTGCAATGATAGCACACACCTAACAGTGATTTGGAAATGAAACAGAGGAAAATGGAAGCTGCCTCCACAATGAGGACTATGGGAGAACAGAATGAACAGTGGGGGGATTGCACAGGGGAAATGTTAGAATACATTTGGAAGCTGGCAATAGAGAGGCAAATCCTGCAAGGACCAACCAGATAAAGTAAGATTATCAGCAGGATGTGGAGAATCAATGACTGGACATCTATTAAAATGTAAAGAGTTATTCATTTCGAAGTCAACTTCCCATGCTGGTAAGTGCTCACTTGAGGCAAGCTTTACACTGAATTTTTCCAAGAAATTTTAAAAGAAAAGCTCAGTGGACTGGTGCTCATATTCTGAAGAAGAGTCAGAATGGATTCAAAACATGAACTGTGTTCCTCTCTCTCCACAGATCCTGCCAGACCTGCTGAGTTTCTCCAGCATTCTCTGTGTTTGTTTCCGAAATAACTGCACGAGGCTGGTTTCCCATCACCAAGTCACCCTTTATTTACAGTATATGGGCTCTGACCAGCCAGTTCGGAGGCAGTTCCTAGAATGAGGAGACTCTCTGAACCTCCTGTTTATTTTGTTTTTCATCTGCCTGATTGTCATTTGCCTGGAAAAAAGTATCGCATTCTTTCCACATGCTGAGTCAAGTTTTCGACAGCAGAATCGAAGGAGTCAGGCTTCCCAAATAAAGGCATGATGCCAAAAATACCTACCCCAACTCATAGAAGACTGTTGCGAGCGAATTATCTTCAGGCGTGTACTGCTTTCTCCCATCGCTCACTGAAATAACTGCACAGAGGCCGGTATCCCATCACCAAGTCATCCTTTATATACACGTGCGCCCTGTACATGGGCTCTGACCAGCCAGCTCAGAGCCAGTGCCTAGACTGAGGAGACTCTGAATCTCCTGTTTATATCGGTCAGGTTGGGCTCCCTGATTGGTCCAATTAACAACCCCAATCAAGGATCTCATAGTTAGTGAGATCCACTTGGCCCTCGTTGCAATCACTACAGTTTCATTGCCAGCATCTGCGGTATTTTGCTTCTATGCCCACATTCTAATACAGGGTAAATAAAAGATATAAGTATGTTTGAAGTTATGGCTTGAGAGGGAATGGTATTTCCCTCTTCTGAAGAAAGTACCGACAACTGTCAGATTGTTTAACAGGACAAATGATGTGGAGATCCCATTTTAGATCTAAACCGAAAGAACTGCGGATGCTGTAAATCAGAAACAAAAACAAAAACAGAACGGGTCACTGGACCCGAAACGTTAACTCTGTTTTTTCCTTCACAGATGCTGCCAGACCTGCTGAGCTTTTCCAGCAATTTTGTTTGTGTTCCCATTTTAAATGTGCCTGAATGAATGAACCCAACAATTTAACAGTGTCTTGATGTTGGATGGTGATGTCAGTCCTAGTTGGGAAGGAGTGGTTTTCTTTGAGCAAGAATGTCAACTGGATCCAAGCCAGTTATTGAACGGAAACCAAGGCACCCTTCTTTGTTGTCAGAGTTTATTAATTACTCAGTATTAATCTTGTTCCATACATCAATTCCACCTAATCTCCCTTTATGTCCACCCAGTCAATCAATTTAATCCATTTACGCCATCACCTGCTTAACTATTTGCTATATCACCAAACCAGACATCAACGATTGTGGCGTTTTTAAGGTACATTCTGTTTTCTACAGGCCAGTTGTGAAGTTATTCAGGAACATCAGGGTGGCACAGTGGCTAAGTGGTTAACACTGCTACCTCACAGCGCTAGAGATTTGGGTCGGTTCCACCCTCGGTTGACTGTCTGTGTGGAGTTTCCATGTTTTCCCTGTGTCTGTGTGGGTTTCCACTGGATGCCCCGGTTTCCTCCCACAGTCCAAAGATGTGCAAGTTAGGTGGATTTGCCTTACTAAATTACTCACAGTGTTTAGGGATAGCTAGGTTAGATGAGTTAGCTATGGGAAATGCAGGGATAGGGTAGGGGGTTGGGTGTGGGTGGGATGCACTTTGGAGGGACAGTGTGGCCTTGTTGGGCCAAGTGGTCTGTTTCCTCCTTGTAAGGATTGTATTCAATCTGGCGTGCAGCATTTGGTGTTGCTGCTACACTTTGCAATATATTTAATATGGTTTTCCATTGTTAAATTCGCCAGAATCATTAATAACAGCAGGGAAAACGATAAGCCTGATCTTAGTTCTTTGCGATATGTATGTGCATCCGCTTGGAACTTTATTGGCGAATTTGACACCGCCATTTGAAATAAAATCAGTTATCCAAGAAACAAGAGATAAATCAATTCCCATTTGTTTGAATTTTGAGATGGTGATCAATGTGATTTAATGTTTTGAAAAAATCTATACCTCATTGTTGATCCCAACAGATCAGCCTGGTCATAGAATGTGTACAGGGTACCAGTCAGGCAATGTGTAGTTGACTCACCTTGGATGATTAGGAAAACTGACCTATGAAACATTTATTTAAACATTTGTGTAAAGGAGATGCTCCGCTTGAAAGACACATCAAAACAGAGGCTACAATGAATGCAGTTCCAGTTGTGATATGTATTAATTGATGCTGGGACAAAACGTGCTGCTTACATGCCTTTAATTACCTTGTCAGAATGTATTGGCAAACAGGAATGCAGCAAGAACAGAAGAGAGCCAGAAAACTAAATGTTGTCAATGCCCTTTTGTTGACATTGCAAAGTCAGACATCATGGTTCAATATATCAACAGGAAGATGTAGCTGTTAATATTACATTTTTCTAGTTTGTAGTGAACATGCCATACTTACACAAATCCAATTTGGTGATTGAACAAAACAAAGTTTGTAGAAATAAAGTTGGCCAAAAGTGATCAGATGATTTGAAATTTCAATTTGTGCCGAGATTTGTGATACTTGGGTATGCCAACTTCGTGCTGCATCAGTTATTATGTAAAGAAGGACAAAACTGATTGAAGTTAATGAATGATACAGCCCTGTTACAACTGATAGTGGAATTGCATCTGTCAACAGTTTACATTGCTGTTTGAGCACAATGGTAATATAATGGTTTTTTTTATGAGGAAAATATCTCCATCAATTTGCCTTCCCCTCATCTACTTAACAATCTGAAGGGCATTACAGAACTGCAAGTGAGATGCCACACTTCACTTGGGATGATCAACCCCAATATCTATACGGTGGAGTAGATTCACGGGCCTGAACGGCTTGACTAACAGCTCTATAACACTAACAAGATTGATTCACAACCATCTTAAGGGTAAAAAGGCCCAAAATCTGGCACTGAGTTTAATGATAACCATGAAATCTTTGTCCACTGTAGAAAAAAACCCATCTCGTTCACTATGTCCTTTAGGGAAGGAAATTGCCGTCCTTACCTGGTCTGGCCTGCATATGACTCCAAACCCACAGCAATGTGGTTGATTCTTAACTGCCCTCTGGGCAATTAGAGATAGGCAACGAATGCTGGCCTAGTCAGCAACAATCCATCCTGTGAATGGATCAAGAGGAAAGGTAAAGAAGTCAAACAGCACATAATATTCTGGATGCAGTCTCAGCAATGTTCTGTATATTTAAAGCAACTCAATTAATGTACATTGATCGTGTCAAAGTAAAACCCAGTATTCCAGTTGTTTTCCTCATTGCTTTTTGCACTTGCATGTACGCATTCAGTGACTTATGAACAAAGATACCATGGTCCTTTTGGACATCAACATTTTCTGATCTCTCATTACTTGGAAAGTACTCTTCTGAGCCTCTGTTTCTTCTACCAAAGTGGATAAATATCACTTTCCCCAGACATATTCCATCTACAGTGTCCTTTGAGAGGCTACCCACTCAGCCTGTCCACACCTTCTTGAAGCTTCTTTGCATCTTCTTCACAACACACATTCCCTGCTAGTTTTATGGTATCCACAAACTTGGAAATATCACAGTCGATCCCCACATCCTGACATTTTCACAAACAAACTGTTCAGAGATGTTACTGCACACCTCTGGAACAGTAGGTCTTGAACCCAGGCCTCCCCATCCAGAGGTAGAGACACTACCACTGCATTACAAGGGCTCTTTTGTCCCCATATCCATCTCTTTTCAACTGTCTGAAGTGCTTTCACAGACAACCACACATTTTTTTCCATCAACAAATTGCTCGTGTCATTTTCACCTTTATCCACCACCACTAAATCACCCATGTTTCCAAACAGTCCTCACATCCAAATCATCGATATAGATTGTGAAAAACTGGAGCCCAAGCATTGATCCTTTCTGGACCCCATTAGTCACAGACTGCCAACCTGAGAATGACCTACCTATTCCGATTCTGTTTTCTTTCTGCCCACCAATGCTGAATCAAATCAAAGTATTATAACTATCCCAAATGCTCTAATCTTCTTCACTAACCTCCTGTGTGGATCTTTAACAAACATATAGTGAAAATCAAAATGCACCACCTCCACTGATTTCCCCCATATCTAATCTGCTAGTAACATCTTCAAGAAATTGAAACAGGTTTGTCAAATATGTTTTCCCTTTCATAAATCCATGTTGATCATTTCTTTCTGAATATGTAATGTATTGAAAGATGGGTATAAATGCATCCATTATCTCGAAAGCAGTCTTTTTCAACACTCTTTGATGTAGATCATCGGGTCCCAAGATTTGCCAACTTTCAGTTCCATTCATTTCTCCAATGCTGCTGTATAGTGAATACTAATTTCTTTCAGTCCTCTTTTTAGCTGGTCTCTTGGATTGCTGATATTTCTCGAAATTATCTCGTATCTTTCTACATGAAGACAACCAAAGTAATTATTTAGTTTCTTTATCATTTATCTATTTACCATTGCAATTGCTCCTTCTCTGACTGTAATGGACCTACTTTTATCTTTGCTAATATTTTCCATTTTTACATATCTGTGGAAGATTTACTGTCAGTTTTTATGTTTCTTCCAAGTTTACATTCGTATTCTATTCTCTCTTTCTTTATCAGTTCCTTGGTCCTCTTTTGCTGAATTGTAAAATTCTCCCAATCTTTCAACTGAATAAATCTGCTTCTTTAATCTAAGACAATCTTTGATTTCTTTTGTGAGCCATGGTTGACTCATTTTCCAGTTGGGTTTCTGGTCATTCAAGGAATATATGTCTGGTGTAAATGATACATTAATTCTTTAAATGCTAGCCATTGCCTTTCTTACTTCTTTATTCTTTTTAATACACTTTCCCAATTCCCGATAACCCTCGGAGCTTCATTGTTCCCTTTGTTTCGATTTTAAATTTTAAATTTTCTGTAAAATATTATTGTCACTCATCGCTAAATGTTCTTTTACAACAGATCAGCCTCTTCTCTTGGCATGGTTCTCAGTATAAACCATATGTCCTTTAGTCAATTCCTCATCATACTGCCACTTTCAGCAGGGCTAAGGACATGAAGTATTCTATTAAATGCAAGTTTGTTCATTCTTTATAACACTGCACAGTGCAATTTTCTTCTGGTTATTGAAGTTCCAATTTAATTTATTCCAAGCATTGCTTTTTTTTTCACAGTCGGTACTTTATGTTTACTGCTGATGTATTAGAAATGTTCAAGAATTTGCTGAGTTAATTAGTATTTTACAGTAGGTAAAGGAAACCAAAAGTATGCTGTCTGAGTTAGTTTGGGAATAATGTTGCACATGGAAAAATCACAGAGCAAAAGGCGGCACACAGGAAAGGTTGGACATAAACTGTGCTTACCTGAGATGTGTGAAAAACAGAAAGCAATGTTTTGTGAAAAGCTAGTTTTTCACTGTATACTTCAATTCTGTTAATCCTCTGATGTGCTTTGTTTCATTGCCTCTGTCACAGCAATGCATTTTGCTTGTACATTCGTTGAGTGAATATTTGGAATGGAGCCACGCAAGGTACACTGCGGAACTTGGGAAAATCCATCAACGAGCTATTTTTAAGCACCTTGAATGGCACTAGCAACAGTGCTCAACATTGTTCAAATTTATTCTGAATTTATTTCAAATTCTTTCTGAAAAGAGGGGTACACTTGGTGTAATTTAGCACATGACTCTTAAACAATTTAAAGCATTGTTGGAGGAAACTGATGGGCAGCAGAGAATGGAAGAGTTCTGTATGAAAATTTGAAAAAAAAGCTCTTAACAAAATGGTCAAGCTGCAATTAATAAGAAACAAGAGACTACTTACAACAAGCAGGTCTCACTGACTTTAAGCTTTAGAGCTAATGAACATATTAAGGGAGGAATTCTTGCATTCTCCCTCATATTGAGTTCCCTTGTGGCCCTTAATTAATGCCTGAGAAATTGACTTGCCCCCATTATTGTTGCTTTTAATCCAGTGGTGGGCAGGAGCATTGCCATGAAGAGACCATGTTAAGTCTCCTCTAATTACAATTGAACACAAATGAACCAACTAATCAACCGGGATTTATAGACTCACAAGTTCTTTACTCACAAAGATTGAATCATACTTGTACAATTTTGATACCATACCTGACTACACCATAAGACATAGGAGCAGAAATAGGCCATTCAGCCCATTGAGTCAGCTCCACCATTCAATCATTGGCTAATATGTAGCTTAATGTTGACCACAACTATTCTCATTATACGTTAATGATCTGGATGAAGGAACTGAGGGCAATGTTGCTAAGTTTGCAGATAACGCAATATAGGTGGATGGAAGCGGGGAGGCTGCAGAAGGACTTGGATAGACTAGGAGAGTGGGCAAAGAAATGGTCTCAATGTTGCTGATATGTTTTTCTGCCTTTTCCCCTTAACTGTTGATGCCCTTACTAATCAAGAACCTACCTATCTCTAACTTAAATACACTCAATGACTTGGCCTCCACAGCCCTCTGTGACAATGCATTTCACAGAGTCACCACCCTCTGATGAAAAAATTCCTCCACATCTCAGTTCTAAAGGGTCTCTCATTCACACTTGAGGCATTGCCCTTGGCCCTAATTTCTCCTACTAGTGGAAACATGTTCTCCACGTCTGCTTTATCCAGGCCTCTCAGTATTCTGTAAGTGTCAATCAGAACCCCTGTCATCCTTATAAACTCCATTCCATACAGACCCAGAGTCCTCAACCACTCCTCAAATGACAAGCCTTTCATCCCCAGGATCATTCTTGTAAACCTCCTCTGGACACATTCCAAGGCCAGTGCATCCCTTCCTTAGATACAGGGCCCAAAACTGTCATGACTTGGGAAAGTGTATTAAAAACTCAAAATATTCCAAATGCAACCTGACCAGAGCCTTGTACAACCTCAGCAGAACATCTCTGCTCTTATTTTCTAGACCTCTCGAAATAATTGCTAACATTGCATTTGCCTTCCGAACTACCGAATGAACATGTAGGCTAACCTTAAGAGAATCTTCAACTTGGACTCCCAAGTCCTTTTGTGCTTCAGATTTCCAATGCCTTTCCACATTTAGAAAATAGTCTATGCCTCAATTCTTTCTACCAATGTGCCTAAACACACACTTTCCCACATTGTGGTGCATCTGCCACTTCTTTACCCACTCTCTTAGCCTGTCCAATTCCTTCTGCAGCCTCCCCGCTTCCTCAGCTCTACCATCCGTCTATCTATCTTTTTGTCATCTGCAAGCTTAACAACATTGCCCTCAGTTCTTTTATCCAGATGTTTAATGTGTAATGTGGATAGTTGAGGTCCCAACACTAACCCCTGCAGAACTCCACTAGTCATCGACTGCCATTCTGAAAAAGTACTCTTTAATCCTACTGTCTACCTTCTGCCAGTCAGGAAATCCTCTACCAATGCCAGTTACTTGTCCTTAATACCATGGGCTCTTGTCTTATTTAGCAACCTCCTGTTCAGCACCTTGTCAAAAGCCTTCTGGAAATCCAAATAGATCACATCTACTAGCTCTCCTTTCTCAAACTTGCTCATTACTGCCTCATAGAATTCTAACAGATATGTTAGGCATGATCTCCCCTTGATGAAGCCGTGCTAACTCAACCCTATTTTACCATGCACTTCCAGGTACTCCGCAATCTCATCCTTAGTAATGCAGTCTAAAATCTGACCAATAACCAAGGCCAGGGTAACCGGCCTATAATCTTATGTCTTCTGGCTCACTTCCTTCTTAAACAAGGGTGTGGCATTAGTCATTTTTCAGTCGTCTCGGATCCTCCCTGACTCCAGTAACTCCTGACAGATTACCACCTGTGCGTCTACAGTCTCCTCAGTTATCTCCTTCAGAACTCTGGGGTATAGTCCATCTGGCCTAAGTGATTTATCCACCATCAGAACTTCCAGATTTCCCAGCACCTTCTCTTTAGTGATGGCCACTACACCCACCTCCGCCCATGACTGTTCTGAAGTTCTGGTTGCAAGAGTGGCACAGTGGGAGTGTGCTGCCCTCAAGACCAAGTCGTGGATAGATTGAAACCATCTTCTGCTGTTTGAGCATTCAATGTTGCTGTGTGCTTGTGTTGCCCTAGCCAGTGTTCCTTTGTTAAAGGGTGACATAGTGGCACAATGGTTAGCACTGCTGCCCCATAGCACCACGGACCAGGGTTCGATTCCCCCCTTGGGCGACTGTCTGTGCGGAGTTTGCACATTCTCCCCGTGTCTGTGTGGATTTCTGCTGGGTACTCCAGCTTCCTCCCATAGTCCAAAGATTTGCAAGTTAGGTGGACTGGCCATGCTAAATTGTCCCATAGTGTTCAGGGATGTGTAGGTTAGGTGCATTAGCCATGGGAAATGCAGATGGGTCTGTGTGGACTTGTTGGGCTGAATGGCCTGAGTCCACACTGTGGGATTCTATAATGATGCAGATGATTCTGGTATACTGCTGGTGTCTCAGACAGTGCAAACTGAAGTAAAGTATCTATTCTGTTCCCCTGACATTTCTTCATTATCCATCACATCACCAGCCTCATCTCCCAACGATCCAATGTCCATTTGTGCTTCTCTCTTACGTTTTATACATCCAAAAAAAACTTGCAATCTTCTTTTAAAGTACTAGCTAGCTTACCCTCACATTTCATCTTTTTTCCCCTTATCACAGACTGGCTATCATTTCCATTCTGATGATTTAACATCAGTCACAGTATTGACTGCTTCTGCAGTAGTGATGTATTTTGGACAGAATTTGAGGTGAGCTGGATGTTTATTGGATCCTGCCAAGCGATTTAACAGAATGGGAATTCTATTTTGGCACGTACTTTATGTGCAGTCAAGCCCCTATGTTGGTATGTCTGCCTTTTGCAAATTTGCTTATCTGCAAAAAAGTTACCGTGCAGCTTTTCACCCACTGAAAATCTAACCTTCACTTGTCGGTGGTTTTAAAGAAACAAAATATTAAATAAAAGTTTACTTCCTGGAATAGAAAATACTTGTTACGCGCATGTGCATTCTGTCATGTTCGCTATTTATGAAAATCACTGTTTTCGAGGAGCATAATGGGTGGCACGTTACTGGATGTCTTTTTCAGGAGTATATGAACAATGACAAATTATTACAGATCTTGGAAAGCACGTGTCAAACTTTTGACCTCTACCACCTCGAAGGACAATGGCAACTGTTCATGGGAACAATGCTATCTGCAAGCTTCAAATTGCTCCTGATGCCACACACCATCCTGGCTTATTGAAAACATATCACCATTCCTTGGTTATTGCCGGATCAAAATCCTGGACCTAACCCCCCGCCGCCACCATCACCACCACCGCCACCATCTTCCAAAAGAACTGTGGCTGTACCTAAAATACATGGACTGCAGCGGTTCAAGAAGGCAGCTCACCACCACCTTCTGAAGGATGATCAGGATGGGCAACAAATGTTGACATTGCATGAAATAATTTTTTAAAGATCTATTTAGCTGTCCCACATGGTTGTGTTACCCTGCGTGTACTTCGTGTGGAAGTACCTGAGTAGATCGTGATGTTCTATGCTAAATACCTTGGAAGCATTCTAATTCTGGCCTTTTATTATGGTTCATGTCACCTGCGTTTAGTGAGACCTATTTACTCACAACTTGTATCTTCCATAAAATCTGCAAGAACTTGCCCTTGCTATTAATTTTGCTTTTGCTAAAACTAACTAGCGTAGAACATTTCATCCTGGATTACATTTACATAACTTTTAATCAAAAAACTTCACCAAGTAAGTTTAAAATAAGCTGGTAATCACCTCTATAAAAGTCGTGCATGAAGCTATTTCATTTTAATGTATTAAAATAATTGTACGCTAATTGTGTGTTAATTTAGTGAGACTAATTTATGGTCATAGAGGTCTACAGCACAGAAAAAAGCCGTTTAGCCCATCAAGTCTGTGCTGGCTAGAAACAACCACCTAACTATTCTAATCCCATTTTCCAGCGCTTACTCCATAGCCTTGTATGCCTTCTTAAAAAAAATCTATGTGTTTTTACTCAACTGCAAAAATATTTTTAAATTTGGCAACATGTCCAAAGATGTGCAGGTCAGGTGGTTTGGCCAGTCTAAATTGCCCATAATATCCAGGGATGTGCAGCCTAGGTGGGTTAGCCATGGGAAATGCAGGGTACAGAGATAGGGTAGAGGGTTAGGTCTCGGTTTTGATGCTCTTTGGAGGGTCATTGTGGACTCGATGGGCTAAATGGCCTGCTTCCACACTGTAGGGATTCCATGATTCTATGAACATCAACCTTCAGTTGCCTTTATGCAGAAACAGGGAACTTCAAAGGTGTGGCACTGAGCTGAAGAAGGAGATGTGGATTGAGGAGAACCAGTAGATGTGTTTTATTTGTTCTTCAGAAGGCATTCAACAAGGTACCTCACAAAAGTTTAGGTCATAATATAATGTTGGAGATAGTATTAGCATAGATAGCGAATTGACTAATGGGCAGGAAACAGCGAGAGGGGATAAGGAGCTCTGTTTCAGGTTGGCGATCTGTAAGCAGTGGAGTTTCACAACAATCAGTGCTGAGATGCAACTGTTTAAAATATGTTAATGATTTGGAGGAAGGAAGCAAATGCACTGTAGCCAAATTCACAAATCAACACTGAAATACGTGGAAAGGCAGGTTGTGAGAGGGATTCAAACTGTTTAGTAAGAGATATTGATAGGCTAGGTTATTGGGCAAAGAGTTGGAAAGTGGAATATAATATCAGAAAATATGAAACTGTTCATTTTGGAAGTGAGAGCAAAAGAATGGAGTCTTATTTAAATTAAGAAAACCTGCAGAAAACTGTAACACAAAGGGACTTGGGGGAACTTGTGCATGAAACACAGAGCGCTAGCACACGAGTACAGCAGGTAATCAGGAAGGCTAATGGAATGTTGGCCCTTATTTCAAGGAGGATAGAGTATAAGAGTGGGGAAGTCTTACTGCAACTATACAAGGTGCTGGTGAGACCACATCTGGAATACAGTGAGTAATTTTGGTCCCTTTATTGACGAAAAGATATCATTTCATTGGAGGCAGTTAAGGGAAGGTTCACTAAGATGTTCCTGGTATGGATGGATTGTCTTAATGAGCAAAGATCAAACAGGTTATGACTCTATTCAATGGAATTTTGAAGAATGAGAGATGAACTCATTGAAACATATGGATTCTTAAGGGCTGTGACAACGTAAATGCTGAGAGGATGCTTTCCCTCATCTGAGAGTCTGGGACCAGAGGGCACAGTCTCAGAATAAAGGGCACTAATTTAAGACTGAGATGAGGAGAAAGTTCTTTTCTCAGAGGGTTAAGCCATTGGAACTCCTTACCCACAGAGAGAGTCTTAGTGTATTTTTAAAGCTGAGATAGATAGATTCTTGATTAGTAGTGGAATCAAAGGTTATGGGGAAAGGGCAGGAAAGTGAATGCGAGAAGTGTTGAATCAGCCATTAACCTATTGAATGAGGGGGCAGACTCAATGGGCTGAATAACCATCTCGTTTTTCCTATCTCTTATGATCTTATGGTATTGTGTGGCATGTGGGGGCTGGCATTGTAGCTAAAATCTTGGTTACAGAAGGCTCTTTTTAAGTTTTAAGAAGGATATTTAAGGAACAGAGAAAGATCGAGATATTGAAAGAGAAAACCTTAAAATTTAGAGCTAGATGATTGAAAGTTCGGCTGCCAATTGTTGGACCAAGCATTTTTATAGAAATGTTTGGAAAGGGAAATGCCCAGAAGCATTATAACCCCTTTTTCAAGCATGCAATCATGTGCCGTCAAATAATTAGAACTATGTGGACATTTCCTAATTTATTTTCAATGGTATATTTGCTTTCCCGTTAGCTTATAAAATGCTGTTGTCAGAGACACAGCTTGCTGATACTTGCTAAATCAGGTTAGCTCATTTTTCATGATTTGGCAGGACTTTGATGTTGCCTCCAAGTCACCAATCAGCTACCTCTGTGCCTTCTCATCTCTTAATGTCCTGTAGAAAGTTACCAAGTTGCTCAAACCACCAGCTATATGCAGTAAGTGTGCATTGCTTACTGATAGCTTGACTTCAGTAGTCACCATTCCATCCATTACCTTCAACACTCACTCCCTTTACCATAGACACGTAGAGGCAGCAGTGTGTGCCATCTGTAAGATGTACTGCAGCAACTCACCCAGGCTCCTTCAGCAGCACTTTCTAATCTTGAAACCTGTATAGCCAGAAGGACACGGCCCTCAGATGCATTGGAATACCAGCACCTGCAGTTCCCCTCTGAAAAAACATACAGTCCTGACTTGGAACTAAATCACTGTTCCCTCACTATCACTCGGCCAATACATATTCGTAGAGTCGTAGAGTTGTCATGTCCTATATTCCGCATTTGGCCCACATCCCTCTAAGCCCTTCCTATTCATATACCCATCCAGATGCCTTTTAAATGTTGTAATTGCACCAACCTCCACCACTTCCTCTGGCAGCTCAGTCCATACATGCACCACCTTTTCCGTGAAAACGTTGCCCCTTAGGTCCCTTTTAAACCCTGGAACTCACATCTTATTAATACTGTGGCTGAATTTATCCCCTCCCCCCCATTCCAATAGAATGCAGCAGCTCACAATCACCCACCCCAGGACTATTAGGAATGGGTAATAAATGCCCACATTCCCATGAATAAATATGGAGAAAAAGAGGCAGAGGGTATCTGTGTATTTTGAATGCAGCTGAAGAGTGCTTCATTGGGAGCAAAATAGGTTGTGGGTTAAGTCAGTTTGTCTTGACCAGATGTTTAGTGGTTTCTCCTTATAAAAATATTTTGCTGTTCTGTACATTATAGTAGTTTTTCCATATAGTTCTACTTTGTAGTAAGCAATTTCATGGGTGGTTTTGAGGGTGGTTTGCATAAAAATAATCCAGGAAACTGAATAGGTTGCAATTTCTAAAAACAGGCTTGTGTGTGCCTATGTGTGTGAAATAAATCACTTTATTTTGTGGTTTATTGTTTCATTTAGCTGTAACCCATTCTCAGGTGGTCTCAACCAAATTGTTGTATACACCGTTGATAGAAATTAATTGAAAAAGCTTTGCTAAGGTTATTGATTCAGATTTTTTTTTTAATTACCCAAGTTTGTGAACTCAGTATTGCAGGTATTTAATTTTGATATTTGATTTTAGTACAAGCCTCTGTTATTGGGGAAGTGCTGTCAACTCCCCATGCCACCCTTCCCCCCCACCCCCCACGCTCCAATTACATCTTCCATTATTTGGATTTAATTTTGCATAATTGTCAGTATTACAATATATTGTTTTTCTTTATTAATAAAAAATGTGTGGTTCGCAGTGATATTGTTTAAGAGTATAGATTATAATGAGTATAAAATACAATCATCCATGCAAATATTGATGAGAAGGAAAAGACAATTTGTTTTGTTCAAATTTAACAGAAATTTGTATTAATCTACAGTTTTGATAAATTATTTGTGCTTGCCTTTGACATTTTCACATAATTAAGGCAATATTTTACAGGAGCTTTGATTTTCAGCCAAATGAGAAAAATAATCTTCTTCAAAGAAGTTCAATACCCAATTGTCCTTCTTTGTGTTTTGCAGCTGCGTTTTAGCAATGCGCACGTATCCATGTTTCGTTGTATTGCAATGTCAGTCATGCACCAAACAATTGCTTTCTTTGCACAAGAGACTACCATTGGCTAGGAATGAAGGAAAATGCTTTGATTTGTGCTAACAAATGCCTATGTTTGAAAGTTTCTCAATTGGAAGCACACTTCTCCATGGGAAATAATTCTGTGTATACATTCTCTGTGTCATTCCTGTTTCGGAAAATAAATCAAGAGACTCAGGTGGCCATGTACCAGCAGCAATGGGCTAGATTCATGACTTTTTACCGATGGTAACGGCAAATGCAATGAATTGAATTGTCATGTTGCTGCCTTTGTTTTGCTTTTACTTTATTTTGGTAATATTGCACTTAAATTAAGATTGCTTCAAATTCATGGAAAATATCTTTAACTTATTAATTGAGTGAACATCCAACATTTATGTTTGTGAACTGCCTTTTTTCCATTCTGTATTGTTATTTGTTACTGAATGTCATCCTGTATAATAACAGGTCACGAAAAGCAGTGACGGAAATCTAATGGGTGGTCATCAAGGGTCAGTCCATTCCAGTTCACATCCCCAGTTTGCGGGGCAGAAAATGACAGGGGTATGGATGGGTTCTCCCTCTGTGCACCCCACCCCCTCCAATAAAGGTGGGAAAAAAGGTGGTGAAATGCCCGCTGTCCACTACAGCCCTAGCACTCGGTGGGAGGGCTAAACTGATGGATTGTGAGACACCTGTTCTTTGCTAGAAGGTAGTTCGCCCACCCTCAGGAGGTGGTACCGCCATAATGGGCACCGCTGGGACTGCAGGCAGGACACAGGGATAAAGCTGAATGGATTCTGGAGTGAAATAGGTTAGACCCTCAGGAAGTGATTGAGAGAATAGTGGGGATGTGGGTTTTCAATATGGGCATGTAGGAAGGAAGGGGCATCATCTTCTTGGAAATGTGGGAGGTGCCCAATTGGAAAAAAGGTCCACACCTTTCACCATGAGATAACAACCCCCTCCTTCCTGTCATTTTAATAATTTTCAAAAGGAAAACAAAATACCCACTCTCACCACATCCTCCACCCCCTTTAGAGACTCCATAATCATGTATTCCCTTCACAATGATCCATGATTCGATACGTTAGCCTTTGTACAAGGACATTATTTTTATAAAGAGTAGGGAGTTGCATCCACTGGACCTGAAAAATTAACTGTTTCTCTCTCCACAGATGCTGCCAGACCTGCTGAGTTTCTCCAACAGTTTCTGGTTTTGTCAGTTGAGGTCTTAGCCTTGATGCGTATTAAGATGTAAGGCATAGTGGTAGTGTCAATGGACGAGTAATTCAGAGCCCCGGGCAATTTTCTAAAGACCTGGGTTCAAGTCCCATTATGGCAGATAGAGAAATTTGAATTCAGTAAATAAAACCACACAACCACCATCGATTGTTGTAAAAACCCATCTGGTTAACTAATGTCCTTTGGGAAAGAAAGTCTACCATTTGATCTACATGTGACTCCAGACCTACAGCAATGTAGTTCACTCTTAATCCCCTCTGGACATTTAGGGATGGGCAATGAATACTGATCTAGCCAGTGATGCCCACATACCATGAATGAATTTACAATAAAAATGCTTGAGGATCCCTTATTTTGAGGAATAAGAACGTTTTCACTGGTCAGTTAGAAATAATTGGACTGAAATAGGATGGAAGAGAGACCCTGCTGCTCAAGTTGTGTAGAATGTGCCATTCTCTCTATCCTGCTCTTGAAACAGAGTTCATTAAGTTATTTCAAAAAAGAAATATGATTTTCCTTTATTAAGAACTTAAGAAGGGCAGCCTTCGTCAGAAAAGCTGCTGACGATCGTTTTTAGGCTCCCGTGAGAATTACATTTATTTTGTGCTTGAATAAGGCCTTGGGAAGTTGCCAGTGGCTGGGGAGTTATAGACTAGTATGTGTCACTGCCATCAGACCAAGAATAAGTGGTGAGACAGTGGTGGGAGGAAATGTGCGAACTGATTTGTAATGTGCTTTTTGAAGGCTTCTACCCCAATGGGTTCTCCAAATGGAAATTGTTCCTCAATGTTGCCGGAACTGGATGCTCAACTAAAGTAGACCAGCTCCAAAAGTAATGATTGCAAAATGAAATGCCACATTTTCTGCAATTTACTGTTGCAGCCATACAAACCAAGAGCACAGAATGAGCCCATTTTGTTCTTTGTCAGAGCTAGTCAATTAGTTCCACTCCTCCACAGCCATGCAAATGTTTGCTTTTCACAAACTATCCCATTCTGTTGGGACTTCACTGCCATTCATGTGGCAGCTGATGTAGGGAAGGAAAATGTACAGTTCTTACCTGGTCTAGACTTCATGTGAGTCTGGACCCACAACAATGTGGTTGACTCTTAACTGCCCACTGAAATGGCCTAGCAAGCTACTCAACTGCTCCAAACTGTTGAAAAGTCTCAAAAAAATGATTGAAACCGGACAGATCACATGACATTGACCTGGGCACCAGGAACAACAATGGCAAACCCAGTCCTGTCGATCCTGAAAAGTTCCCCTTACCAACACCCGAGGGCTAGTGTCGAAATTGGGAGGGCTATCTCATAGACTAGTCAAACAATAACTTGACATTGCCATACTCACAGAATCATACCTTACATGGAGTGTCCAAGACAAACATCCCTGTCTATATCATGTCCTACCAACAGGGCAGACCCAGCAGAGGTGGCAACACAGTGGTATACAAATGGTGTAGAGCTGGATGAACACAGCAGGCCAAGCAGCATCAGAGGAGCAGGAAAGCTGATGTTTCCAGTCTG
>NC_063333.1:15483208-15515821 GCF_021869965.1 Rhincodon typus
GTGGCAGCATCTGTGAAGGAGAAAACAGAGTTAACGTTTCGGATCCGGTGACCCTTCCTCAGAACTGGACCCGAAACGTTAACTCTGTTTTCTCCTTCACAGATGCTGCCAGACCTGCTGAGCTTTTCCAGCTACTTTGTTTTTGTTGTTGCTGCTGAGAATACATTTGGTGTAGTATGTGCAGTTTGTACTTCCTTCCCACAGAAAACCGGATGATGTAGAGTAGGTTCAACAAAGATTCACCAGACTAATTCCCGGGATTGACGGTTCGCCCTATTAGGAAAGATTGAATAGATGAGGCTTATCTTTCTTGGTGTTTAGAAGAATGAGAGGTGATCTCATTAAAACATGCAGAATTCTTGCAGAGACTACACAGTGCAGAGCTGGAGGAACACAGCAAGCCAGGCAGCATCAGAGGAGCAGGAAAGTTGACGTTTTGGGTCGGGACCCTTCTTCAGAAATGAAGAAAGGTACCAAAATGTCCACCTATAATTTTCTTGCTTCATATTTTTGCATGTTCTTGAAGCATCCCATTGCTGTTTTCTATTAATGCTTCTTACAAAAATCTTCCAGATACCATACAATCAAAAAATACACTGTTGGACACAATGAACTGGATGCTTAATCCCTTTGAAACAAATTAGTTTGTTGACTATTGAAAACTGGTACATCGGAAGAATGTTGTGATTGTTGGAGGTTAATCATCTCAACCACAGGTCTTCTCTGGAAGAGTTCCTCGGGGTAATGTCTTAGGTCCCACCATCTTCAGCATCTTCCTCAATGACCTTCTCTCCTTCAAAAGGTCAGAAGTGGGATGTTCACTGACGAATGCACAATGTTCAGCATCTTTCGCAACTCATCAGATACTGAAGCATTCCATGTCCAAATGGAGCAAAACATGGACAATATCCAGGCTGGGGCTGAAAAGTTACATTCACATCACACACATGCCAAGCAAAGATCATTTCCAACAATAGAGTATCTAGCTATTGTTTATTTACATCCAATGGTGTTCACAATGCTGAATCCCAATTTATCAACCCCTATTGGTTATCTTTGACAAGTAACTAAACTGGAGGACCTTTATAAACGTTGTGGCTACAAATGCAAGTCAAGGCTAGGATTACTGCAGCGAGTAACTCACCTCCTGACTCCTAATGCCTATTCACCATCTAAAAGACGCAAGTCAGGAGTGTGATGGAATACTCCCCACCTGCGTGGATGAGTGCAGCTCCAACTCAAGAGACCTGTTACCATCTAGGATAAAGCAGCCTGCTTGATTGGCACAGCATCCTCAAACCTTACATCCCCCCACCACTGAATCTCAATAGCATCAGTATATACCATCTACAAGACATCTGCAGGTTCCCCCCCAGGCCACTCACCACCCTAACTTGGAAATATATTATTGTTCCTGCAGTTTTGATGAGTTAAAATCTTGAACTCTCTCCCTAGCAGCACTGCTGATGTACCTTCAACAAATGGACTGCAGTAGTTCAAGAAGGCAGCTCACCTTCTAATAAATGCTGTCCTAGCCAGTGACACCAAAACTGAATAAAAACTGTTAATGGAATTCATGGAGTAGATTCCTCATCACAACCTGATGGGCAGTAATGAGTGGGTTCTGGTTATTTTAAGACCATTGATTGTTATGGATCATAGAATGCCTACAGTGTGGAAACAGGCCCTTTGGCCCAACAAGTCCCCACCAAACCCCAGAGCATCCCACCCCCCTAAACACTACAGACAATTTAGCATGGCCAATCCACCTAACCTGCACATCTGGACTGTGGGAGGAAGCTGGAGCACCCAAAGGAAACCCACACAGACACAGGGAGAATGTGCAAACTCCACACAGACAGTTGCCCAAGGCTGGAATTGAAGCCAGGTCTCTGGTGCTGTGAGGCAGCAGTGCTAACCACTGTGCCGCCCTTATGATCCTTCTTTTCTATTAACTCTGATGTTTACCATTTATGTTACTTAAACTGTTGCTGAAAAGCTGTTAAATAGTTTGCTAAACTTGAACTCCACCCACATAATGCTTCACTTATTTATGCAATTTATTTTTACATATTTCTGTCTACCATTTAAATGGGTTGAAATAGCAATGTTATATATTTAAGTGTTCCCATCATATATTCAGTTAGATTGTTATGTGGTGTGAAGAATTCAAAAACAGTGCAGCCACTGCACTAAAGAGTATGCTGTCAAAGTTACCCATGGATTAGTTGAATCCAAGTTCTAGCTCGGCAGTCTTGCGCCAAACAATGCTTGTTTTTTTGGCTGCAGTATTTAATGCCTGTTGCTGAATTTCAATTAAATTTTGCTGTGAATCAGGATACTATTCCCTGTCCTTTATTCAATTGTAGATGCTTCATATTACATCTGTTCGCCAGTTTCACTTTACATGGCCGCCAGATTTCAGCGTATTAGACTAGAATAAAGAGGGGTGCCTGATTTCAGTTGCAGGGATGGTCATACGTTACCTTGCCTTGTTTGTCAGACTTGCCGTCCCAGGATTCAGTCTGATTAACCTTTGCTGCACTTCCTTTATAGGAAGTGTATTCATTCTTGGCTAAGGAGACCAAAACTGCAGACGGTACTCCAGGTGTGGTCACTCCAAGGCCCACCATATCTTCATCTTTGTTCATTTACTCAAATTTTCTTGCAATGCAAGCCAATATACCATTTGGCCCTGTGCCTGGTGCCCTTGAGGCAGGTAGCATGTGAACTTGGTTTAAACCACTCAAGAACTGTCATTTAGAAATGCAATGTACACTGCCGGTAGAAATGTAGCAGGTGCAGGAGTAGGCCATTCAGCCCATCAAGCCTGCTCTGTCAATCAATATAATTATGGCCATCATTTCTTAAATCAATACCATATCCTGCTGTCTCCCTATAACACCTGACTCTTAGTGTCAAGAAGGTAGCAATTTCTTTCTTAGGTACATACAGTCACTTGGCCTCAACAACCTTATGTGGTAGAGAATTCCAGAGGTTCACTACCCTCTGAGCAAAGATATTTCTCCTCATCTCAGTCATAAATAGATTATTGCATATCCTGAGACAGTGCCCCCTTTTCATTGACCACTGCCCCATACAGGGGAAATATTATCCTTGCATCCATGAGATCAACTCTAATTTATCTAAACTCCAGTGAATACAGATCTAGTCAACCTAATCTTTCTTTATTTGTCAAACCTGCCATCCCAGGAATCAGTCTGATGGACTTTAGCTGCACTTCCTCTGTAACAAATACATTCGTTTCTGGGTAAGGAGACCATAACTGCACATGGTGTGGTCCAGGTGTAACCTCTCCAAGGCCCAATACAGCTGCAACTGGGCATTTAATAAGACTCAAATATTCTCGCAATGTAGGCCAATACACCATATGCCTACCTAACTACTTGTAGCACCTGCAAATTTGCTCTCGGTGATCAGTGTATGAGGACAACTAGGTTCCATTGTACCTCAATATTTTCCATTCTATCACCATTTAAATAATGCTAGGCTGGGAGAAACTTTCTGTGGCTTTAGAATTACCATTGTTATAAAATAATTCTTCAAAAAGTGTTTTCAATTTGCCTTGGACCATGCTATTTCCTAAATACAGTGGCCGAAAATGTGAAAATGAAGAATGGACCAAAACTAAATTGAGGTTTGAGAAAGGCTGAGTAATATGTAACATTTTTCTAAATTTTTTGGGAATGAGGAAGCATCATTTTCTTCCAGCAGGTAAATACTTGGGGTCGTTATAATGTAATGGTAATATCACTAGATGAGTAAGCAAAAAGTGCAGACTCTGAGGACATGAGTTCAAATCTTACCAAGGCAGATGGCAAAATTAGAATACTGTTCTGAGGAAGGGTCACTGGACCTGAAACGTTAACTCTGTTTTTTACTTCACAGATGCTGCCAGACCTGCTGAACTTTTCCAGCAACTTTTATTTTTGTTTCTGATTTGCAGCATCTGCAGTTCTTTTGGTTTTTATGTAAGTGATTTGTAATTCGGATTCTGAAATAACCCAAAATACCACTTGATTCAAGGGCAATTAGCAATAGCCAAAAGGTACTGGCCTTGTCAGCAACACACATGTCCCATTATAGACAAAGAAATAGAAATCATCATAAGGTATACAGTCCACAGTTTGTGGGAGGGTGAACTCAACGTGAAGATGTGCCCTCACTGTTCCCTACTATTTGTTTTGCCTTCAGTAAGTGTGACTGAGCAAAACCTAACAAACAGAAGATAAGGGCGTTGACAACTTGATGTATCACTGTTGGTCTGTGGTTGTAAGGTAATTTTTTTTTAATAGGTGTGCTTATTGCTGAAGACAACATAAGTTGCAAAATGGATTGTGCAGACTTGAATATGGATATATTAACCATTATTTTAAGCAGCTCTAATATTGTCCTCAACTGAAGACCAAATCTTAATTTGGCATGGAATAAGAAGTTGCATTGGCCCTCACAAAGAGCAATTGGTCTAGTGCCACTCCTCTGCCTTTACCCTGCACATTAATCCTTTACAGATTATGATTGAATTCTCTCTTGAATATCTCAATTGCTCCTGTCTCTCACACATGTTCAGGCAGAGCATTCGGTATCCTATTTGTTGCATGAAATGTATTTTCGCTGTGTTGCCATTGCTTCTTTTGCCAGTCACTTTAAATCTCTGTTTGTTGGGTCTTTGATTATTGCACCGTTTCTCCCTGTTGACTCTGTCCAAGTTTTGAAAATTTCCTCTCTCTAAGGAGAACAACCTCAGCACATCCAATCTACCCGTGTAACTGAGGTTCCTCATCCTTGGAATCAGTGTCATGAATCTTTTCTGAATCCTCTCGAATGCCTTCATATCCTTGCTTTGATATGCTGAACTGGACAAATTACTGCAGTTGAGACTGAACAAACATTTTATTGATGTTCAATGTAACTTCTTAGCTTTTGTATTTTCTCCAAGTTGATAAAGTTCAGGATGTTTTATGCTTTATTAACTGTGCGCTCAGACTGTCTTGCCACCTTCAATGATTTATGCACATGTACACTCAGATCATTCTGCTATGACTCCACTTTATAAATGCCCCTGCATTTTATGTTGCCTCCTCACATTCTCCCTTTCAAAATTTATAATTTCCTGCTTCTGTACATTAAATTTCACCCACTACATATCCATCCACTCCATCAACCTGTTTATATCCTTTTTGAAGTTCTGTATGATCTTCCTTATAGTTCAGTTCCAAGTTTCGTATCAGTTGTAGATGGTGTTATTGTGCCCTGTACACCAGCGTGTAAATCATTAATATATATCAGGGACACCAGGGATCCTAACACTGAACTTTGGGAGATCTCCAGTTTGAAAACAAATTTATCATTACTTCGTTTTCTTGCATTCGGGTACTTTTGTTTCTGTGTTGCTAATGACCATTTTATTCCACGATCTCTAACTTTGCTCACAAGTGTACTATACAACATCACTCAGATATCTTTTGGAATTCTGTGAACCCACATCAACACATTGCTTTCGTTAAGCCTGTTTGCTATCTCAAAAAAATTCACTCAAATTAGTTGAAGATGATTTGCATTTAATAAAGCCATACAGATATTTATTTTCCACTTGCCTTACTTTTTTCCCGAGTGACTGTTAATTTTCTACAGAATTGTTATTTCTAAAAACTTCTCCACTACTGACATCAAACCAACTAGCCTACATTTATATTTGCATCCTTTTTGAATAAGGCTTTAACATTTGCAATTCTTTAGTTCACTGGCAGTCATAAAGTTGACGGAAGATTTGAAGATTATGAAAACCAAAAGCACTGTGGACGCTGTAAATCAGAAATAAAAGCAGAAATTGCCGGAAAAGCTCAGCAGGTCCGGCAGCAACTGTGGAGAGAAAACAGAGTTAATGTTTTGGATCGAGTCCTGAGGAAGAGTCATTTGACTGAAACATTATCTCTGATTTCTGGCCACAGATGCTGCCATTTAAAGATTATGACCTGTTAAGTAATGTTTAATCTATGAATTTGTTTGTTACAGGAGAAGTCTGAAAACGTGAAATCTTGTCCTTCTGTTCCTTCTGTTTGACATGGGAAGATTGTCTCATTTTGGGGAAGGCAATGGCCTAGTGATATTATCACTGGACTGTTGACCCAGATAGTGTCTTGATGACACGTGTTCAAATCCTACCATGGCAGATAGTGGAATATGAATTCAATAAATATCTTGAATTAAGAGTCTGATGATTACTATGTATCCATTGCTGATTGTTGGAAAAATCCATCTGGTTCACTAATGTCCTTTAGGGAAGGAAACTGCCATCCTTACTTGGTCTGGCCTACATGTGACTCCAGACCCACAGCAATGTGGTTGACTTGTAACTGCCCTCTGGCCAATTAGGGCAACAAATGTTTCCTAGCCAGCGATGCTCTCAATAAAGGAAAAAACAGATACTAGCAGTTTTACTCTGTGCAGATTGTGATGGCTTCACTTTGAACAGTCACCGTCCCCCATTTGGGATGAAGGGTGGAGCAGTTAAAATGGAGCTGTCGAGTTATCCATTGTGTTCCTGTGTTGAATTAGTCAATGGTTTAAATTGCAGGTCAGCCATCCCAACCCATGAGATAAATATGTGATCTGGCTCGAAAGTAAGTAAAATAAAGTTGCCATGGTCTTTCCAGACTGTAGGGCTCCTGTCTCGTTTGAGAAAAATTACTGGTGGTGGTTTAGACATGAGGGTCACCATGCCTCAGGCAAGGGGAGAAATCATAGAAGGAAGGTCCTTCATTGTAGCCTCAGCTGGTGTGAGAATTGAACCCACACTGTTGGTATTAGAAACC
The DNA here is from genome assembly GCF_021869965.1 of Rhincodon typus. Taxonomy (NCBI): domain Eukaryota; kingdom Metazoa; phylum Chordata; class Chondrichthyes; order Orectolobiformes; family Rhincodontidae; genus Rhincodon; species Rhincodon typus. The sequence goes on from NC_063333.1 coordinate 15,490,045, forward strand.
AGTTAGCCAGTCAGCTGAGCTAACTGATCCAGTGTATAATTCTAGCTGGAGGCCCGGGTAGGTGTCACAATTATATAGCTATGCTCGGGTAATTTTTTTTTAGGGGAAAAAAACTGTTGGAAGCTACCATTTCTAATTTAAAAAGATTAATCCGACAGTAGTCGAGCAAGAAGATAAAAATGTGACTGTCACAAAGCACATGATTAAAGCCCTGCCAGTTCTCTGTGTTTTACATAGAGACATGCCTGGATATGTAAAATCTCCAATCCAGATGTTAATGTTGTTCCCTGCCAACTCATTGTGAGAAAGTCATTTGAAAGGACCAGAGCGAAGGTTCTTGCAAAGATTTGTAGAGCTAAGGCGAAGAACCACAAGTCTGATGTGAATGTCAATGTCTTCTATGGACTTTATACTTTGCGTAGGTCACCCGGTAATATGAACATCTTCACTTGTCAGCTAAGGTTCAATCGGAAAGCAAGCTGTTAAGATATTCGATCTTGAACCATCACAGAAGAAACACCTCTCCAGGCAAGGAGAAAGAAAGGAATAGAGAAAGAGTGGTCTCAACTCAACATTACTGCAGTGTAACTCGGCAGCGAAAACCACCATGCCTGCTGAACGAGAAACGAAGAGTATTTTCTCTGCCCCCACCTGCTGAAAATGTGCTGTACTCTACAATCTATCTGTATGGGAAAACACAACCTATTCAACTACAGGTGTCATCACATCTGCTAGACTTCAAGTGGTAACTTCTCTGCTACTGCAGTAAGGAGATAAGAGGTCATTGTTTCAGGATAAAGCGTAGAAGATTTAAAACAAAGATGAGGGGAAATGACTTCTCTCAAAGAGTCGTGAATCTGTGGAATTCACTACTCCAAGGTATGGTGGGTGCTGAAACATTGAGTACATGTAAAGAGAAGATAGATAGATTTTTAATGAGTAATGGGTTGAAAGATTATGAAGAATGGGCTGGAAAACGGAGCTGAAACTGACGTGAGATTAGCCGTGATCATATTAAATAGCGGAGCAGGTTTGAGGGGCTGAATTGCCTACTCCTGCTGCTGGTTCTTATATTCTTATAAATCTTTTGTATGACAGGCACTTATTTTAATTGTGGCATTTGTAATTTATTATTAATAACTTTATCTCTTTATCCCCAAGGACCCATCAGTATCAATTCGTTATAAACTAAACTTTAATCTGCTTACATCAAAGGTTTGAGTGTTAGTTCAACTTTATCTTGAATCATTAGAAATTAAAAGGGGCTACATGAATAATTTTAACCTACAATTTACTGACCTCATGATGGTTGTGACAGTGGTTGAACTATGGCGGTGCTCCCATTTGGCCAAACCAGTGTGAGGTAACAAAGCCCAGAAGAGGTACAACAAAGTAAAAGCTTTTTCCTTGTGTAACTGAAAGAGTAGGTGTGCTTCTCCAGATTCAACAAGTGCCTTTCATGCTTCCTGTGTGCTGGATTCTGTCTCTGCCCACCTTACCCTCACCCTGATCTCTGACCAGAACCCTCCTTTTGTAAGAAAATACAGTCTTGGTTTTAATTCAGAAAACAGGACTCATTTTATTTACACAAACTAAAGGATAAATCCGGTACAGAAGTTACTTCTGTTGCTGAAATGACTTAGATTGCAAATAATTACCTCAATGGTAATTACCTCAATGGTTCAACCATTTGCTAAGACAATCCCCAATGGTCATCTGGAATTTGCAGTTTAACAGGTTATTGCTAATTTAGCAACAGACAACATTTTAAAGTTAGTGGAGAAATAGATATCATCCTGTTTTGTTTATCAATATTTGGGAGTCATGGAAACCTGGAGATAGAAGTACTCCAAAATTAGCATTGATCGATTTTGTTGAACATTAAGGCAATGAAACAATTACAGATTTATACAATAAATGTTTTGTGACTTTAAGAATAGGACACAAACATGGTACATTAAATGGATTAAATACAAACTAGAAATTAGTCATTTACATGATTAAAAGAAATTCTGGCCTTAGGAACGTCTATTTCTGCCAGACAGCACAAAATGAAAGTAAACTGATTAGACAGTCATAGAATCCCTACTGTGTGGCAACAGGCCCTTCGGCCCAACAAGTCCACACTGACCCTTGGAACATCCCATCCAGACCATCCCCCTAATCTACTCATCCCTGAACACTATGGGCAATTCACATCTTTGGACTGTGGGAGAAAACAGGAGCACCCAGAAGCAAACTCACACAGATGCAGGGAGAGTGTGCAAACTCCACACAGATAGTCACCTGAGGGTGGAATTGAACCCAGGTCCCTGGTGCTGTGAGGCAGTAGTGCTAACCACTGAGCCACCATACCACCCCTGAATGTTGCATAGGAAGATAGTTTAGGGTTCGGAATACCTTAATCAGCTTCATTTATCCCACTGGCAAAGGCATGCGTGCCTTATTGGGCATATGCAATAGGAGAATTTCTGAGCATCAATTAGAAAAATGGATTCTCTATGTAGTTCAAATAAGAAGTCAGATCTCATTGATTTTTAACAATTTCCATCTGTTCATTAAAGCATGATTTCAAGGATGCATGGATGGACTTAAATAAACAGGATTTTTCAGCATAGAGATCAATTTGCCAAGTCTTTTGTTCCTCATCTGGCAACAAAGACAAGTTGTACACAATTGCATCACATCTGTGGTGTCATTCTGCCTATTCAACTGAGCCAGCATGTTAAACCAGCCAAGAGATAATGTGCATGTTTCTTACAATTGGTTATGTCAGTTAGAGGTATGAGAACCAATTGCATAATTTGTTTTCATTTGCAGAATGTTAACATCATTGACTCGTCCCAAAGAAGGTGGCTTTGAGCTTCCTTCTTCTTGAACATTGGCTTGTTGGACCCTTTAAAGGGCAGTCAATAGTCTGAAGTCTTATAGACCTCAAAACTGGGAAAGACTGAAGGCTTCCTGCCCGAAGAGATGTTTGTAATTAATTCGGCTTTTACAGACAACTCCGTGCTGTTTATTTTATTTCAAGATTTTAAAAACTCTTAGATTCTGACAACATGGGATTTGAGTTCAACTCCTGTGGATGATCAGTCCAGTAATACAACCAGTAGGCTACAATATCTCAGTTTAAATAAAAAGAAGTGTAATAATTGTATATTGAAGCATATACATTTGAGTATGTATAAGTTATTCCGAAATAGATGCTCCTCCAGAACTTCAGTTCAAACCTTATGTAATTTATGCATAATTTCCATATCTAAATTGAGCTGTTAAACATGAACTTTAGATTTACATTTAGAATTCAATCTTATTCTCATTTGTACTCAAGTACAGAAGTACAGGAGTACAGTGAAAAGTGCATAAGGTAGCTACAAACAGTACAAATATACCTAGATACAAAAAACTGAGGTACAAGGTAGTAACAGAAACAGAGATAAAAGGTTAAGCATTACTTCATAGAGTAAGTGGAAAAATAAAGAAATAAGGTAACAGTTAACGTTAAAGTTTTTCTTAATATGAACTAGAAAATAAAGGAATTAAGTGAAACGTCCGACAGTCTTTAATCATTTGGTACACTTCTTAAAAATTTAGTCATGAGATATAGGCATTGCTGGCTAGGTCAGCATTTATCGCCCATCTGTAAATGCCCAGAGGATAGTTAAGTCAGCTACATTTCTCAGTTTCTGGAGTCACATTTAGGCCAGACCAGGTAAGGATGGCAGATTTCCTTTCCTAAAGAACTTGAGTGACCCACATGGGTCTTTATGGCAATCAGCAATGGTTACTTGGTCACCAAGAGGCTAATGTTTTTTATTCCAGATATTTATTGAATTCAAATATCAACATCTGCCATGGTGTGATGTTGGGCCCATCTCCCCAGAACGTGAACTCTGGATTACTAGCCCAGTGACAGTACCACCATTGTCTCACTCTGATGGGATATTTCTTTCTCCTATTATTATTTTGATGTGTTTACATAGCTTATAGTTGTTGGAATAATTATTGTTACTCTCGGCTCAGACACCTGTTATAATCTCACCAGATCATGAGCTGACTGTGGTGGTGTGTACATTTGGACAGTCTACTCATAGACATATGCCTGTGAATTGAGCTGATCATTGCTGCGTCCAAATAAAGATGAGCAACACCCCTCCTTTCTGTCTTTGGAAAGTTTGGGATCAGAGTAGAGGAAACGTTACATGGGATCCAATTGTGCCATACACAAAATAAAAATCCTTGATTCTGACACTGGGTAATAAAATGTATCATTCACATACAAAATTATCCAACATTAACATGTTTCATATGAGCCTGGGAAGAAAATTGTTTCTGGAAGCCTCCCTAACAGTAAAGTAAAACTGAGTTACAAACTTATTCGAACAAGGGTGCAATGTTTGAACACTCCTATCTTCTGGCACCTCCTCTGAGTCAAGCGAAGACTGGAAGATTATGGCCAGTGTCTCGCAATTTTCGCTGTCACTTCATTCAATGTCCATCAGTACCTGGTCAACTTTAAATACTGACAGTCCTTCCAATATTTCCTCCTGATCAATTTTAAATTATCCGAATGACAGCGTATCCTCCTCTTTCACCATGGCCTGGGAAGCATCTACCTCCCTGGTAAAGACAGATGCAAATATTTGCAAATATTATGCACCGTACCAATTGCATTCGCATCAGTGCACAGAAACCGTGATTTAAACTTAATTATTTCTTCCCTTACTTCAACTTCATCTATTGACTTTCTATTCTCTATACTTGCGCTATGTCTCCAAGTACACCCTGGTATTCCTGTCTAATATTCTCTCTTAGTTCCCACACCCCTTCTGAGTGAGTTTAAAGCCCTCTGAGCAGCACTAGCTAAACATCTGACTTGGAACTCAGTCCAAGTTATATTTAGGTGGAACCCATCTGTCTTGTACAGGTACCATCTTCCCCAGAGCCAGTGCCATGTCCCAGAAATCTAATGCCTACTCTCCTCCACAATCTTTCTAGCAATGTATTCTTCTGCCAATTCACCTATTACTGTAATCACTTGCATATGGCACTGGGAGTAACCCAGAGATTACTACGTTTGAGGTTCTGTTTGTTAATTTACCACCTTATTTTTATTCATTCGTGGGCCTTGGATATCACTGGCTGGGCCATCATTTATTGCCTGTCCCTCATTGCCCTTGAGAAGGTAGTGGTGAGCTGCCTTCTTGAACTGCTGCAAGTCCACTTGTTGGTAGGTTGACCCACAACGCTGTTAGGAAGGGAATTCTCGGATTTTGACTCAGCAATATTGAAGGAACAGCAATATATTTCCAAGTCAGGATGTTGAGTGGATTGGAGGGGAACTTGAAGGGAGTGGTGTCCCCAATATCTGCTGCCCTTGTCCTTCTAGTTGAAAGTGGTCGTGGGTTTGGAAGGTGCTGTCTTAGGGATGAATTTCTGCAGTGTGTCTTGTAGATAGAACACACTGTTGCCACTGAGTGTCATTGGTGGAGGGAGTGGATACTTGTGGATGTAAGGTCAATCAAGTGGGCTGCTTTGTGCTAGATGGTGGTCTCAAGGTTTTTGAGTGCTGTTGGAGCTGCACCCATCCAGGCAAGTGGGGAGTATCCAATCGCACTCCTGACTTGTAGATGTTGGACAGGCTTTAAGGAGTCAAGAGATGAGTTACTCGCCACAGTATTCCTAACCTCTGACCTGCTGTTGCTTTTAAATGGCTAGTCCAGTTGAGTTTCTGGTCGACGGTAACCCCAAAGATGTTGAGTAAGAGGGATTATGGGGTTATGTCATTGAATGTCAAGGAGTGGTGGTCAGATTGTCTTGTATTTAACATGGTCATTGTCTGGCATTTGTGACGTGAATATTACTTGCCACTTTTCAGCCCAAGCTTGAATATTGTCCAGATCCTGTTGCAGTTGGACATGGACTGCTTCAGTGTCTGGAGTCATGAGTGGTGCTGTACATTGTACATTCATCAGTGAACATCCCCACTTCTGAATTTGTGATGGAGGGAAGGTCATTGATGAATCAGCTGAAGATGGTTGTGCCGGGGACACTACCGTGAGGAATCCTGGAAAAATGTAGGGGAGCTGAGATGACAGACCTCCAACAACCAAAGCCATCTTCCTATATGCCAGGTATGACTCCAACCATCTCCAGCGTAGTTCTCTAAATTCTGATTAAAGGACCACCCACCTTCTGTCCAAATCATTGGAACCAAATTGGACCATAACATCTGGCTGTTTACCCTGCCCCAGAAGAATGTCTTATTCTGTGATCTCCTTGATCCTGGCATCAGGGAGGCAACATACCATCCAAAGAAGAGTCGTTGGACTCAATATGTTAAGTCTGTTTCTCTCTTCTTAGGTGCTGCCAGACCTGCTGAGTTTCTCCAACATTTTTTGTTTTTTATTGTAGATTTCAAGCACCTGTTTTTTGCTTTTATTTATTATACCATCCTGGAGTCATGGCTACAACCACTGAAACGCCTGACCGTTCCCCTGTGTAATGAATCCCCAAGCAATATTGCTCATCCATTCTTCTTCCTCTCCTCCTGTTCAGTTGAGCTGCTGATTGTACCCCAAACCTGGCTCTGACTCCACAGCCTTGAGGAACCAGAACCCTCACCAGCTGGCAAGATGGTAAATCAGTTTCCAAATGGGACCTCAGAGGACTCCTGCATGGCCTGCCTTGCTTCCCTGTCCTTGCACTGCATCAGGACTACCTCTCAGAGCTTGTTAGCCATTAAGCTCCCAGGCTGACGGATGTGCCAGAGTGACTCCTGCTGGTGCTCGAACTCTTAAAACTGGAGCTTAAGTTTCTAAAGCTGGCAGAACATCCTGCTCATGTGGTCATCTAGGACACTGGTAGGGTTCATGACTTCCCATGTATTTCTAGTGCAGTTCTTTGAGTTTTAATAGATTGTGATTGTTGATGTTGGAGTTGCATCATCATGAATAACATTATTAACATATCCATTCCCCTTTTTACTTCAAATTCTGCCCACATATGCATTGCATTCCAGCTAAAATGATAAACGTATTAACATTATTGAGTTGTGTAGGTTGGGGCAGCTGGGTTTTAGATGTGAAGCCAGTAATGTAATAGCATACACAAATCGCAAGTGATCATGTTATGCCATTTGGAAGAATCAGCACTATTATAAGTATCACAGCATGGGCTAGTGTCATGCTATTACTTCAATGATTAATGAATTACACTGTATAATAGTTGTAGTTGGTTGGACTCAGTTACATTTGGTTTTATTTGGCCTGGTGTTCCTGACCTAATGCATCTTTCTGTTATTTAGTCATTATCAAATCGAGCAAATGTTCGCAGCTGTGGAGCTTCGGTAACCAATGTCTCTGTTGTCAGTCGTAGACAAAGGCAACTAACCAACCTGCTGTTCATTTCCAAATGCACAATCCAAAATCAAAAGCTGGCAAAGTTGTACGTTCAGTAATAGATAGAAATGTATTTCCAGAGCACTTTGCATGAAACAGGCCCTTCGGCCCAACAAGTCCACACTGACCCTTGGAGCATCCCACCTAGACTCATCCCCCTATAACCCCACTAAGCTACACATCCCTGAACACTATGGGCAATTTAGCACGGCCAATCCACCTAACCTGCACATCTTTGGGTTAAATGCTTCGAACAACAGTTGAAGCAAAAGCTTTGCAAAGCCGATTTTATTCTTCGGTAAGTTGGTGCTATTTTGGCTTTATTTTAACAGAGAGCATGAAAAATTAACATACAATGGGTAATTGGAATCTGGAGTTGTCTGCCCATAAAGGCTATGAATGCTGGGCCAGTTGGGCCTTTCACCTGGCATCTTTATGACAGACAAGGGTATCAGAGGATCTGAAGCAAAGTCAGCTGGAGGGGAAGTGGTAAAGCAATGATAATGTCACTGGACTAGTAATCTAGAACCCTAGGTCAATGTTCTGTGGATATGGGCTCATTATCACATCATGGCAGATGAAGAAATTTGCATTCAGTGAGATCTAGAATAAAAAGCTGGCCTACTGCTGACTCTATAACCTTGTTCATTGTTGTTGTAAAACATATCTGGTTCACTAATTTCCTTTAGGGAAGGAAATAGACCATAATATCATAACACTGTAAAGTATAGGAACAAAATTGGTTGGTTCACTTGTGTCTGTTCCTAAAGGGAGGTGATGAACTCGTGGTATTATTAAACCAGAGTCCTAGGTAATGTTCTGGGGACCTAGATTTGAATCCTGCCACGTTAAGTGGTGGAATTTGAATTCAATATAAATCTTGAATAAAGAGTCTAATGATAATGATGAACCCATTGTCGAAAGAAAGATCTGGTTCACTCATGTCCTTGAGGGAAGGAAATCTGCTATCTTTACTTGGTTTGGCCAACATGTAACTCCAGACCCAAGGCAAATTGGTTGACCTCTGGGCAATTAGAGATGGACAATAAAAGCCGGACTAGCCAGCGATGTTCACATCTCATGAATACAAAAGAGATGGAGTTGATATGCAGACATTCTAATTGAATGGCAGGATATGAGCAAGAGGCTGAATGCTCTATTCCTGTTTTACATAGAGTCATAGAGATGTATGGCACAGAAACAGACCAACTCATCCATGCCAACCTGATATCCTAAATTAACCTAGTCCCATTTGCCTCTAAACCCCTTCTGTACATGTACCCATGATGCCTTTTAAATGTTGTAATTGTACCAACTTTCTCTGGCAGTTCATTCCATACATACACCACCGTTTGCAGGAAAAAGTTGTCCCTTAGGTCCCTATTAAATCTTTTCCCTTTCACCTTAGACCCATGCCCTCTAGCTGGTTAGAATTCATCGTGAGTATGTGGAGTTTGAAGTTCCATGAAATCCAGCATCACCCAGCATCTGTAAATGCAGCTACCTGGGGAACATGTTGAAAGAACATGATATCAAAAGTGAAACCAAGCTCATGGTCTACCATGTGACTGATTTCAGCCCCAGATTATGAAGGTAGCAGCAGGGAATACATACAGAAAACATTTCAATCCACACATTCCATCCACACTGATGGAACAATGATCATTCACCATTAGCTGAACTGGGTTGGTCATATTGTGATGAAAGATCCACATTATACTTTGTGAACTGGTATTTTAAAATAGGTATATGGAAGTGAGTCAGTTATGTAAATATTTTTAAAATGGTCGCTGGGTCAGGAAGTCATTTAGAACTAAGTGCTTCAACTCAAAGTATGTGAATGTAGTCAAGCACCTGGGACAAATCTGAAGTACAAAGGGACTTTGGAGTCCTAGTTCAGGATTGTTTTACATGTTCCAATATTTAGAATAACCTTCTTCCTTTTGTTATGGACCAGACCAAATTCCCTCAAAATATTCAGAAGACAGTCTAGAGCCTAACTTTTATTGTTTTAAAGGTAAATGTAAGGTGTTGCATTCCAGATGCAATTTGATTTGTCAAACTACCAAATTTAAAGTAAAATAAACTTTATTCATCCACTGTAGTTAAAATAAAACAAAAGAAAGAAGGAATTGGAATAACTTAACTCTATTGGAAAACTTAACAGAACAATAGATACAGTAACTACTACTAACTAACTGTTCCAATATAGCAACATCCCATAAACACACCTTTGGCAAAAGGCAAATTCAGAAAATAGATTGTCTCACATGCAGTTCTCCAATCCAGGAGGAAAGAGCATCAAAAGAGAATTCTGTGAGAGAAAGAAGCCAGCTTTCAACTGTAGCAAAGAGAGATGTAGCATTTCTTTCACAACCCTAGTAGCTTCTGCTACTGAAAACACTAAAAGTCCTGGTTCTATGGGTGGGAGATTGACCACACCCATTTAGGCTGCTTCTATAGTTCCAACTTTAAAACAAAAACACCCAAGGCCTCACAAGTTGTTTATCTTCTCATAGACTGCTTTGCATCTGTTCCCCCCCATCTGCCTGTAAAAGCAACTAGGACGAAACAAACTTCTTAAAGCCATCGTTTCATCACACTCTGTGCCACTTGCCAGTCAACCAAGGATTCCATATGTTTTTATTCAAAAGGAAAATAGTTTTGTCACCTTATCCTGCCATCTTCAAAGATTTAAGTATGTGAACCCTTAGGTTTGCCTGTTTCCTTATCTCATTTATAAATTAGTACTTTACTCCAAGTTTAAAGAACATAACGCTAAAGAAAATTAAAAGTTTAAAAGTTAAAAGTTTTCATGGTATGAGTGGTAACAATGAATAAGACAGTTTTATATTTACACCATGGAATGTTTTAGAAGTGTGCTTGAAGGATGTGCCAGGGAAGCCAATGGGATCTTTCAGTTGCTGCTATTTTGTGTTTTTGTATCATCCCACACTGTGGACTTCTCAATGAAGATATCTGGCTACCCAAATTGACAATATTCCTCCATATTGTTCCCTCAGCAAGAGTGTTAATATACAGACCCGTTACAAACACAATCTGCAGTCAGATCCATCGTGTACTGTGAAAGTCTGACTGAATGACTCTGAATTACTACTTATACTTTAAAGAAGGACAAAAATAAACATTGATTGGTTTACAGGAGGTGATGTAGGAAGAGGGTCTTGTGCAGCATTAAAACCAACAGTAGAGTCAAATTTGAATCAGAGATAGTAGGAACTGCAGATGCTGGAGAATCCGAGACAACAAGATGCAGGGCTGGATGAACACAGCAGGCCAAGCAGCATCATAGGAGCAGAGAGGCTGACGTTTCGGGCCTAGACCCTTCATCAGAAAAGGGGGAGGGGAAGGGGGTTTCGAAATAAATAGGGAGAGAGTGGGAGGCGGATAGAAGAGGGATAGAGGAGAGGATAGGTGGAGTGGAAGAGATTACAAGAGAGTTGCAGTGGGAGAGAGATCCCTTGAGGTTTGTCCGGAGGGAGGAGGGTAACTTCTTCAGGGTAGGCATCCTTAGAAGAGGCTTCGCAGTGGGGTTAAAATTGAATCAGAGATCCATTTTGTATATTCTACATAATCCAAATGCATATGAACACAAAGGCCCATTTCATCAGCCTAAGACTTAATTAAATGTAATCCTTGATTTAATTTGAACAGTTCAGACCATAAATGTTCCTGCATCTGAACAATAGTTGAAACAAAATCTTACCAAAGCCGATTTAATTCTTTGGCAAGTTGGTGCTATTGGGCTTTTATTTTAGTTGAGAGCATGAAAAATTAACAAACCACAGTGCCATTTCCAAGATCCTCAATACAGTTCCCATTCTTTGCCTAGAAATATTTCATAGTTCATTTATATTCACAGTTGCTTATATGAAGGACATCAGGTTTACAACATCATCAAACATGGTCTGAAGACTGAGCAAGATAAAACTGAGTTACAGTTAAAGGTTTCTCTTTTGCCTTTAAAAAAAGCCATAAAATCTATTGAATTGGTAATGAATTCATGGAATGTTCAGACCAAAGAACACTATTTTTAACAAACCAAAAAGACAAGTTATTTAAAATACTTTTTTTGCATTCTAAATAAAAAGCTCTATATTACAACAAAATTTAAATTGCACCAAACTAATTTTCTTGTGAACTCTGCTGGAAATACTTCACACTAATTGTCTTCATAGCTTTGTAACTGGCTTACGAATTTTCATTTATTTTGGAACTTATCACAATTTGCATCAATAATTTGGTTTCAGTTTTGAACTGGTAAAAATTGTATATGTGCATTTATATAGCACCTTCAAGGCAGTAAAATACTTCAAGAAAAGAAGCATTAAGGCATCAAAATCTGCCACTGAGCCATCTAAAGAGATGTTAAACAGGTAGCCAAAATCTTGGTCAAAGAGCTAACCATTAAGGATGTGGGGACATTGAGAGAGAGAATTCCAAAGCTTAAAATAAAACAGCTGAAATCATAGCTGCCAATGTTGGAGTGATGAGACTTAGAGATACACAAGAATTGGAGGTTGTAGGTCTGAAGGAAGTTATAGAGATAGGGACAGGCAAGGCCAAAGAGGTACTTGAAAATAAAGGTCTGTTCAAGGTGATAGAAAGTTGAAGATGGGGGACTGGCCAGAGTAATTGAAATCAGAAGTTGTCTAAATCTGCTTGATCAATTGAAAATTAGCCGCTGTTGGGCAAGGAATGAAAGTACAGGGAACCAAGGCTGGTTGAAAACAAAAGTTCTGGAGATCACTACAGGTCGGGCAGTATCCATGAAGAGAAAGCAAGCTAACATCATCTAGAATTGAAATGTTAACTTACTTTCTCTCCATGGATGCTGCCTGTCCTGCTGTGATCTCCAGCATTTGCTGTTTTCAGTACAGATTCCAGCATCTGCAGTAATTTCCTCCTACAAAGGCCGGTTGGTGGAGTTGAGATACCATAACCTAATTGAATAGCGGAATATATACAAATTTTCCTATAACGTGAAACAAGCCATAGGAGGACTGTCTCCCCCAACTTCACCTTTCAGTCAGTTGCAGCATAACATAAAATCAAATATTAATAACTTCCGAAATGGTCTATTTTAAATTTAATTTGAATACTTTTAACTGCAGCAGAGGGTTAACTATATCAAAACCTTTTTATTAAAATTTACGGGAATGCTTTGACAGATGTCAGCATGTAACCAGTAGTATAATGTGATTATCCTGGCTGCAAATTACTTTAAGCAGGTCTTTTCCTCGAACAGGTACATGTAGCATGTTGATGATGGCAAACTAACATCATGCTCAATGATGACGAACGTTAGTAATATGTCATGGAGGGAGTTTGGAGGTACTTGTGTTCAGCTAGTCCTTGTTCTTAAAAGTCGTAGAGGTTCAGGAGATGCTCCCAAAGAAACTATTCATTGCCTATCCTTAGTTGCCCTTGAGAAGCTTGAATCCTAGGGTCCTAAAATAAGTAGCTACAGAGATAGTGGATGCATTGGTCGTAATTTTCCAAAAGTCCTTGGATTCTGAGGAAGTACCAGAGGATTGTAAAAACTACTAGTGTGACACCCCAGATATAAAAAAATGAAGGAGATCGAAAGTGTGTATCTATAGGCCGATTTACCAAACATCTATTGTTGGAAAAATGTTGGCATCAATTATTACAGAAGTAACTGCAGCACATTTGGAAAATCATAATCTCATCAAGCAGAGTCAGCATAGCTTCATGAAAGGAAAATCATGTCTGACTAATTTATTAGAGTTTTATTTTTTGCAGCAGTTTTAACCAGAGTGGATAGAGGGGAATCAGTAGTATTTGGACTTCCAGAAGGCACTCAAGATGGCTAATGAGCAGGAAATAGTGAGTGGGGAATGAGGTTACTTTTCAGGTGGGCAACTTGTGACCAGTGGGGTTCCACAAGGATCAATGTTGGGACCACAACTGTTTACAATATATTTGTGACTTGGAGAAAGGAAGCAAATGTACTGTAGCCAACTTTGTCGACAATACAGAAATAGGTGCAGAGGCAGATTGTGTGTGGAATACAAACAGTTTAACAGAGATATTGATAGGTTAAGTAAGTGGGCCAAAAGTTGGCAAATGGAATGTAATATGGGAAAATGTTATGTTGTTCATATTGAAAGGGAGAACAAAAAAGAACAGAATTATTTAAATGAAGAAAAACTGCAGAAAGCTGCAACACAAAGGGACCTAGGGTTAGTTGTGCATGAAACACAGAAAGCTAGCATTGAGGTACAGCAGGTAATCAGGAAGGCTCATAGAATGTTAGCCCTTATTTCAAGGGGCTTGGAGTATAAGAGGAGGAAAGTCTTACTACAACTGTACAAGGTGCTGGTGAGACCACATCTGGAGTACAATGAGCAGCGCAGGTACTGTTGTTGGTCCTCTTATTTCAGAAATGATATCATTTCATAGGAGACAGTTCAGGGAAAGTTCACAAGGATGATCCCCAGTATGGAGAAAAGGTTGAACAGGTTGTACTGCACTCACTGGTGTTTAGAAGAATGAGAGGTCATCTCATTTAAACCTATTGGACTTTTAAGCAGCTTGAAAAATGCTGAGAGGATGTTTCTCCACATAGGAGAGCTAGGACCAGAGGACATAGTCTCATTTGCGACTGCTCAGAGACTGAAGCAGTCCATATCCAAATGCAACAAGACCTGGGTAATATCCAGGTTTGGGCTGAAAAGTGGCCAGTAACATTCACGCCACACAAATGCCAGACAATAACCTTCTCCAATAAGAGACAATCCAACCACCGCCCCTTGACGTCAATGGTCCAATTTATCATTACTGAAACCCTACTATCAACTTCCTTGGGTCAGATGTCACATGACACCAGGTTATAGTCCAACAGGTTTATTTGAAATCACAAGCTTTCGAAGCGCTGCCCCTTCGTCAGGTGAAGTGACAAAAGGGTTGCGCTTCAAAAGCTTGTGATTTCAAATAAACCTGTTGGACTATAACCTGGTGTCTTATGACTTCTAACCTTATACACCCCAGTCCAACACTGGCACCTCCAAATCATAGCATCCTTGGGTTACCGTTGACCAGAAACTCAACTGGACTTACCATATAAATGCAGTAGCTACAAAAGCAGGTCAGAAACTAGGAATACAGTTGCAAATAACTCACCTCCTGACTCCTCAAAGCCTGTCCACCATCTGCAAGACACAAGTCAGGAATGTGATGGTATACCCCTTTTCTTGCCTGGATGTGTGCAACCCCAACAACACTCAAAAAGCTTGACACATTCAGAACAAAGCAGCCGGCTTGATTGATACCACATCCACAAACATCCACTCCCTCCACCACTCACTCAGTAGCAGAGTGTGTGCTATCTACAAGATTCACTGCAGAAATTCACCAAAAGATCCTTAGACGGCATCTTCCAAAGTTACAAGCACTTCCATCTGGAAGGGCAAGGGCAGCAGATACATGGGAACACCGCCACTTTCCTGACTGAGAAATATATTGCCAGAGATAGTAGGAACTGCAGATGCTGGAGAATCTGAGATAACAAGGTGTAGAGCTGGGTGAACACAGTAGGCCAAGCAGCACCAGAGGAGCAGGAAAGCTGACATTTTGGGCATAGACCCGAAACGTCAGCTTTCCTGCTCCTCTGATGCTGCTTGGCCTGCTGTGTTCATCCAGCTCTACACCTTGTTATCTAATATATTGCCAGTCCTTCGCTGTTGCTGGGTCAAAATCCTGAATTCCGTCCCTAACAGCATTGTGGGTCAATCCAAAGCTTGTGGACTGCAGCAATTCAAGAAGGCAGCTCATAACCACCTTATCAATGGCACCTAGGGATGAGCAATAAATGATGGCCAACCAATGATGCCCATGTCCCACAAATGAATAAATAAAGAAGCTGAAGCTTTTTGGGATGAATATGCTATGCTGATGAATTCCTGTAGTAATGTCTAATGGTTGAAGTAATTGGTCTGCAACAATCTCAACCACCTTCCTTTGTACTAGGTGTGACTCCAATTGGTGGAGTGTTATCACTTGATTGCCGTTGACTTCCCCTGGACATAAGAAATAGGAGCAGAGGTAGGCTCTTCGGCCCCTCAAGCCTGCCCTCCTATTTAATAAGGTAATGGCAGGTCAGCTTATGTTTCGAATACCACATTCCGCATCTACACCTGATAGCCTTGGATCCCTGTGTCTGTCAGGAGTCTATTTACTGCAGCTGTAACAATATATACTGACTCCGTCTTCACCGCCTTCCAAGGCAGGGGGTTCCAAATTCTCACAACTCTCCAAGACAAACATTTCCTCATCTCTGTCCAAAAGGTCCATCTCTTTATCTTAAAACAGTGTCCCCTAGTGCTGGACTGACCTACAAGAGGAAGCATCCTTTTCATGTCCATCTTCTCAAGGCCATTCAGGATCAGGATTCACATAAAGTTGCCTCTCACTTCTCTGAACTCCAGGGGAAACAAGCCAACCTATACAAACAGTCCTCCTAAGACAACCCATTTATTTCAGGTATCAATTTAGCAAACCTCCCGCAGAACCACCACCACCGATGCGTTTATACCCTTCTTTAAATGAAGAGACCAAAAGTCAATGTCAGTGTTACTCACACTTGGTTAAATATTGTCTTGATTTTTTCCTTGGATTAGCAGTCTACTGATAACACCACTAGGCCATTGCCTCCCAGCAAAGGGCATCCATGTCATCTCATTTCTAGAATTCATTGCATTTGTATGGTTGCTTTGAGCATGTAATGGGGTCAGATGCTGAGTGGATGAACCCAAGCTGAACATCAGCAAGCAAGTTATTGGCAAATAAATGCCATTCTATAAAATGGTTAACAATATATTCTATAACTTTACTGATAATTGAGACTAAATTGCTAGGGCAATAAATGGCCAGATTTGCTTTGTTGAGCAGTTTGTGGACAGGACATAGCCAGGCAATTTTACACATTTTTGGGTAGATGCAATAGTTGAAGTTTTATGGATAGTTTAAGAACTCAACTCCTCATTAGTATAGGTGAGGTGTTATCAGGTACCATAGCCATTGCTGTATCTGATATTCTTAGTCATTTATTAATGTTACATTGAGTGAATTACATTGGATGAAGAATGACATTTGTGATTGGCAAAACCTCAGGAGATGTATCTCTTAGCATTTCTGCCTGAAGATGGTTGTAAACACTTCAGGTTTGTTTTTTGCACCTTCCCAATGGTCTCCACTATGACTGAGGATAGGAATGATTATGGAGCCACCTCCTGGTCTTGATAGTTGTTTCTGCTACCATCTGTGACTGCAGAACTTTGCCTTGAACCATTTGGTAAAGGGTTGTTTGGTTCTGTCTGTAATGTGCTGCATCTGCTGCTTAGCATCCTATAATCCTGTGTTCTAAATTCATCAGTTTGGCACCTCATTTGCCTCATGCTTTTACTGGCATGTTCTTCCATATTTCCAAGTGATTCTCGTGTTTACAAAGCTTGATTGTAAAGGTTGAGTGAACCTTTAGTTTATAGATTATGGTGGAATATAATTCATTGGTCATTGTCACGAAGCACCTCAGTAATTGCTTAATATTAAAGGTTATGATCTAAATCATTCCTTTCAAAGATTCGTACGGGCACAATGGGCCAAATGGCCTCCTGTGTGCTGCATAATTATGTAGGAATTAACACAAGAAAGACATCCCATGCAACAACAATGTTATAATTTCATCCGTTTCATTCTCAATTTGTTTCTAATTAGTTTCACAACATGAGCTTTACCTGTCATATCAATTTTTGTCATGAACATTAGCAGGATACTGTTCATTAAAGGATTAGCCAATTTGGCGAATGTGTTCCAAGTACCTGTTGCAAGTATTTTACGATTATCTTGCACCTTATAGTACCAAATTAAAGCTCACCAAGTGGATGAAGGAGGATGAGAAAGACCGAGAAAAAGACAAACGGAAAATAAAATGGAACTTTTTGTCCTAAGTCCATGAGCATGATTCATGGATTCATTGATGCTCAGGATTGTGACACTCAGCAATCATTTGTTAGTAATCTTATAATACTTTAAGGAAAAATGCAGTTTAATCTTTATTATCAGTAACAGACCATGTTCTGTTTGATAAATGCCCTTGAAATTTCACAGTGCAGCGATTAACATACCATGTTGCTATGAAATGTATTTTTCCGCTATTTTACAGTAGACGTTAACCCTTTGATGATAAGCGAGTTATGACCTTCATAATGCAATGGACGTGGTGAAAGTTTCTTCCATTATTATTGCAGTACATCATCAACTTCATAGTCTTCTATTCTATGTTTTAAATCTTATCTTGAAATTTGTTTATAATTTCTGAAAGATAAAGCCTCATTTCCAAGTAATTTCCCTACATTTTAACAGGTCATATTATAATTTGGACATTTAACCACAAAGGTGCAAAGTAGCCTTTTCCTGTTGTACGATGTATACGACTGACTCGCTAAGCAATGACGTCAATACTCAGATAAGAAGGAAGCAACTCATATTATTGCAGAAAACTATGAACAGCGTAAGATACAAAGTATACAAAACAAGATGTGTAAAAGACAATATTTGGCTTATTAAAGGGAATGGTGAATTTCATTCAATGTTGCTTAAAAATCTGGCAACATCATCCTAACTTGCTCAACTGCAAGAATGTTTTAATAGCTTCCTGCTCATATTTTGTTGTGTATGAGTCAATTTGACAGTTTAGGGGAGTTAACTGTCAACTGGCAATTCCTACATTACATGTTCAACAGAGCATCTCCTTAGTATTTCCCACAAGATGTGGCTGCATTGGCAGGATGTTTTCTTTATTATTTTGAAATAAGTGGAGTCAGGACAGAGCTGTCTGTTCACATCTTGGCAGTTGCTGACTGACTTTGTCAACAATGATTATAGCATTTTTAATTTAACATCATCCTAGACGTTAAATTCCATTAAAAATCTGTGATAGCAATATCATAGCATCTATTAAAAGAAGCTGCGGCCTTAGATCTTCAATGTGTTCATATGCCTCATATTGTTAAGACAGGGTAGTATCTGAAGCATTAAAATCAGAATCTATCAAAAAAAATGCCTTTAAAAGCTTGCTCATCAAGTGGTATTGTGGTTCAGTGGTTAGCACTGCTGCCTCAGAGTGTAGGGATCCTGGGTTCAATTCCACCTTTGTGTGATTGCTAGTATGGAGTTTTCATGTTCTCCCCATGTTTGCCTGGGTTTCCTCCCACAGCCTAAAGATGTGTAGTTAGGTCGATTGGCCCTGGGAAATAGAGGTATTGGGTAGGATGGTTGATGTGAACTTGATGAGCTGACTAGCCTTGCTGTAGGGATTATATAAATTGGTTTTGAATTATTTAAAAAGAAAATCAAGTTAATGAAAACACCTTTCAGCAATCTCATAATCAGAAATATATTGATCCCTGCCAATTTTTGAGGCATTGATTCCTGTGTTGATAATGTTGCCACGTTACAAGGCTCTATTATTTAAGGTTTTGATTCTGAATTCTATGTGGACCAAAGCAAATTTTTTTCTCAGCCTGAATGTCTCCGGAATTTCAGGTAACAATAGCATTAAAGGGCCATTTTCGCTAAAATTGTGGAGCTGCAATTGTTTTCGTGATAAAAATAACCAATCCCTGTTTTCCTTCATGTTGCATTTACAGCAGATCAATGCTTAAAATAGCAGTGTGATTTGTGACTTAGTTATTTTGAAATCCAATTAACCTATAGGTTGTCTCAATGTCTCTTAAATTACACTTTCGTTTTGTACTTCTAATTGCTATTGCAAACTGCAGTCAGTATTGTCTATAAGGAAATACTGATTCTGTCTTTGTTAGTCCAAAGTACGTCAACCTTATGCCTGTTTAATTATAAGCTGTCTGACTTGAACATACAGCTGTTACACTGATCCTTTGATAATCAAGGATCCCCAGTTTCAGAATGTAAATTTTTTTGCCACATATTTTCTGAGTTACATTGTCTTGTAGCACATAGGGCTCAAGTCCCACCTGCTGTGTTGTTTGTGTGTGTGTGTGTGTGTGTGTGTGTGTGTGTGTTTATATAGTGGGTTCTAATCTCACCACATTTGCTGATGGAATTTAAAGTTCTGATCTTGCCCTTCTTTTAAAGAGTTGTGTATCTATGGAATTTACTCCACCTGAGTGCTGTGGACACTGAATAAATTTAAGGTGAAGATAGTCAAACTTTTACTTAATAATGGTTATAGGGAGTGGGCAGGAAAGTGGCATTGAGACTGCAATGAGATCAGCAATGATTGTATTGAATGAATCATGAGAGGCATAGATAAAGTGAGTAGCCAAGATCTGTCCCCTATGGTAGGGGAGTTCAAAACTAGGGGGCAGACGTTTAAGGTGAGGATAAAAGATTCAAAAAGGACCTGAGGGGCAACTTTTTCACACGGAGAGTGGTACATATATGAAACAATGGACCAAACGCAGGCAAATGGGACTTGTTCAGTTTAGGAAATCAGTGTAGGTCGGCATTCATGAGTTGGGCCAAAGAGCCTGTTTCCATGCCCTGTAACTCTGATTCTATGAATGGTGGAGCAGGTTTTAGGAGATAAATTGCCTACTTGTCCTCCTAGTTCTTATGTTTGTCTTTGTATAAACGTTAAGGTGCTTTGGTAATGTCTGTACCTCTAAGCCAGAAGGTCTGTGTTCAAGTCCCAGTTTCCCTGGAGCTGTGTCATCACGTATCCAACAGCTGGAATACAATTTGCACCCTCTTCCTTCCCTCAGCATTTAGATTTTCATAACCCCATGAGAATTCAAGAGGCAGCTATATATAGCACTTGGGGCAAATAGGATCAATGTTTATGCGGAGAAAGCAGGATTGGACGATCAGCCACGATCATGAAGAATGGTGTAGCAGGCTCAAAGGGCTGAATGGCCTCATGCTGCTCCTATCTTCGATGTTTCTATGTTTTTATGTAACAAGTCAGGATACAACAGCCACCTGAGAAGCTCTTAAATGTTGGAGGTTTGAAATTGATATTGATTGAGCAGGCATACTGAAGCAACAGATAACTGTTAGACTCCTGGCTCTGTTTCCCTCTCAGCCCCAGAGTAAAACTCTGCTTTAAAACTCTGCCAATGCCTGACCCTGAGCGAGATAAATGTTAAATTTCACAAAATTGTAGTTTCCAGTTGGTCCTCTGCTATTGAAAGACGTTAATATCTGAAACCTCCCAAGTGATGGAGTATCGCGTACAGTTCTGGTCACCGCATTATAGGAAGGATGTGGAAGCATTGGAAAGGGTGCAGAGGAGATTTACCAGGATGTTGCCTGGTATGGAGGGAAGGTCTTATGAGGAAAGGCTGAAGGACTTGAGGCTGTTTTCGTTAGAGAGAAGAAGGTTAAGAGGTGACTTAATAGAGACATACAAGATGATCAGAGGATTAGATAGGGTGGACAGTGGGAGCCTTTTTCCCCGGATGGTGATGGCTAGCACGAGGGGACATAGCTTTAAATTGAGGGGTGATAGATATAGGACAGATGTCAGAGGTAGGTTCTTTACTCAGAGAGTAGTAAGGGCGTGGAATGCCCTCCCTGTAAAAGTAGTAGACTCGCCAACTTTAAGGGCATTTAAATGGTCATTGGATAAACATATGGATGATAATGGAATAGTGTAGGTTAGATAGGCTTCAGATTGGTTTCACAGGTTGGCGCAACATCGACGGCCGAAGGGCCTGTACTGCGTTGTAATGTTCTATGTTCTATGTTCTAAGCCAAAGTATGAAGATATTCTTGTATTGTTTGCATGAAATTGACTCAAGTCTCTTTAAATCGGAACTGCTATACCTTAACCTTTGACCATGCAAAGCAAAAACTTCTTTGCAAAACTGCACGTACCTGGATGATTTTTCATGGGATTTTTTTTAAAGTATTTCTGCAGGGAGATGGTGGTGTAGTGGTATTGTAGTGGTATAATTCACTGTCCCCAGGCTCATATTCTGGGGATATGGCCTCGGGTCCCATCATGTTGAATGATGAAATTTCAGTCAATGAAAATCTGCAATTAGATGCTTCTCCCATCTGTTGTTGTTGTTGTTCAAAACCCATCTGGTTCACTAAATCTCTTTAGGGATGGAAATTTGCCATCCTAGGGTGGCTTATATTTGAGTCCAGAGTAAAATGGTTGATTTGAACTAGTCCTGCAAGTGGTAATTAGGGCAATGAATGCTGGGCCAGCCAATATTGCTGTGTATGAATTTAATTTAAAAGCTCAAAACATTATCTGCAGTATTGTCCCAATTGCTGACCCAACAAACTCCTGGCTCCCTCAGTCTCTAATTCAGGTGCGGTCAGTCTCTCTAAGAAGCTGCCTCCTGCTGAAACACTTTGGCGATAATACACGGTACAAAAATCATTGGAAAATTGTGCAATATGTGAGCAAGTTTCTTGTGCTGCAAGGGTAACATGAGCAAAAGTTATTTCTTGCGTTGGGCCGGATGTTTATCAAAGTCAGAAGTCACATGACACCAGGTTATAGTCCAACAGGTTTATTTGAAATCACAAGCTTTCGGAGCGCTGCTCCTTCATCAGCTGAAGTCAGATGTTTGTCAGTAGAAAAGTAGAAACCAATACATATTATTTCCTGCATGAACATGTGAGGTATATGCCAAGTGACTTAAATGTTTACCAACTAATTGTTGGTTGACTAATGAGATTAAGTAATTCCAGTGATAAATTACATTTCCACTACTTAAACTATTTTCTCGTGAATTAAAGCAAGACCAAGGAGTTGCTGGTATTCCTTGAGAGTTTAATCCAACCCAGTATTCTTTGTACCATTCAGAAGTAATATGAAGGAGAAAGCTTCTCAGCTAACATGATTATGAAAATTTGCCATTGGCGCCGAATCAGCAAGTGAATTTTTTCATTTCTTTGTTGTAAATATCCAAGGTTGACATTGATTTTAGATTCTAAGGATATCATGAGACATAGGGATAAAGTGGTTGTGGGGGCACATTGGGAGGATAAGGGTGGTGAAGTTTTCGTTTGAATTCAAAAAGGGTGCCCTAAGTCAACTCTGGTTAGTAAAGGTGTCACCATAAGGAAAACACCAGGGAACAGTTGACACCAAAATCTTTCTTAAATTAATAAAGATGCAATGCCGTTCTTATCCGTTTGCAAAGGTCAGGGCTCTGTGTGTGTACTATATGTAGCTTCAAGCAAGTGCAAGTCTGGGTGTATTTGTATGCGATGATGTGATAATGTCACTGGATTAGCAATCTAGAACATCAGGCTAATATTTGAGGGCTTGATTCCTGCCTTGGCAGATGAAATTTGATTTCAATAAAAGTCTGTAATAAAAAATCCTAGCCAAATGGTTGTTGTAAAAGAAAATCTGGTTCTCTAATGCCCTTTAGGGAAGTAAGGGTACAGTCTTTACCTGGTCTAACATGATACTCCCAATAGGTTATGAATACTTATTGAAAGTACATGATGTTTGTTTGTGTAAGATTTTTATTAAACTGATGCATGATACTTGGTTTAATTGGGTCGCTTGTATTTGAAATAAACTAATTGAAGGTGATAGCTTAAAAATATGCACTCAAGAATATAGCACAAGTATTGTACAGGCTGAAAATATCTACTCTGCATTTTTGTTCTTCCAGATAGAGAAGTAAGTAAAGTCACCATAATCCCAGAAGACCATAGGCCTTATGTCTCTTTAGATAGATGACTGGTGTTGAGTTTATCCAGAGGAGAGGTCATGAAGATGAGACCTCCATGGAATCCTCAGCTGGTTAGCTCAGTTGACTGAAAGGCTGGCTTGCAGTACAAAGTGACTCCTACAACATAGATTCAATTTCCACACTGCCTGAGAGTCACCACCATGATCCTAATTTACAACCTCACCCTTTACTTGAGGTGTGGTGACCCTCAGGCAAAGCCACCACCAGTCATGTCTCTCTAATGGGGGAGTGGACCTAAGGTCTGGTACGGCTGTGGTGACTTTATGTTTTTTTTCTATGAACCACCTTGCTTGTCCCAGCCCCCAGATAAGGTAAAGTGAGACAGGTAAAACAGGAACATTTTTCCATTCATGACGGAAAGGTGATCCCACCCATGAAATTCTCTTTCTAAAGTAATTTCCTTTTGGGATAATGTGTTCCAACAGGCCGCATTGACTGGTACTGCACATTCCCTAACCAGGCCGAGTCGGTGTGCAAGTTCACACTCCAGTTGTTGTCACTATTCCTGAAGGTTAAATCGAAGGGACTCAACTGAGCGAAATGTTCTTGTCAGCTCCAGGTGTGAATAGATGTTGCCTCCGCTGATGTTAGTGGACTTAGTCCCGGTATATTTCAGAAAACCTCATTGGAAAGAAGCTCACAGTCGTTTCGATAAGTAGTGAAGATTTGGCTGGTGTTCCGACCACTATTTATCACTCGACTAACGTCGCTAAAGAACAGAAACCTGTCGAAGTTTCCTAATTTGACTGCTGCATCTTGTAACAACTAACTGGGACCACATTTCAGGGAAAAAAAAAGAAACACCCTCCACTGACTATAAAACGCGTCGGGGCTCGCTGTGGCCATGAACAGGCGCTAAATAAATGTAAAAGTTTCTTTTCCCCCTTTCTTCGAGAGTATCTGCTCTGAGGGGGGAGTGGGATGAAAGGCCAACAACAGTCTCTCTCTGTCTCTCTCTCTCTCGGTGGCGGCTGCTTTGTCCAGCAGATCCGCAGAGGGGAGCTAAAGCATCAACACACCGTCTCCGCCAAAAGGAAAAATTCAATACCCTTCCCCTTTCGCATCCACTTACCGGGAGGGGGCGAGATGCTTAGCCCACCTGGAAAGGGAAAACAAAACCTTTGTCTTGTTGTTGGTGGTCTATCGCACCTTTGTGGCTATTTTCTTTCGTAACGGGCAGAATAACTGCGATTTCTCTACGTGTCCTGAAAACACACACACACACTACTCCCTCTGTGATTGCCCTGAAAAGCCATCTCCATCACCTCCCCATCGCTATCAGAGCGTATCCGGCTGAGATTCTGTCACCACCCCCTCCCCCCGAGTTTGGAACAGTTTGCGGGGAGGTCAGATTAAACATCCCGAGTTGTTTTGGCGGATTCCTTCCTCGTCAGTTCCGGCTACTTGTCCTTTCTCTGCCTGTCTGTGTGTGTCTGTGTGTCTGTGTGTGTGTGTGTGTTCACCATTGGGAGCGGTGGGTCAGGTGTAGGCTGTGTGTGTGTGTCTGAGAGAGAGAAGGCGGGGGGGCGGGGGGGAGAGTTGGGTATTGGAGGCGAAGGGGAAAGGACTGTTGCTGATGTAGTGAGACTCGAACAGCCTCCAAGCCCCCCGTCCCCCCCTCCCGAGCAGAGGGACAGGGAGAGCCAGGAAGGCAGCGTGCCCTGAATGCAGTATTCGCCAGGCTCTGAACCCCTCCCCCGATGCCAATGTCAACCCAGAAGTGATCGCGCCGGCTGCTTAAAGGAGATGTTCTAACTGCATGTCGATTCACAGCCGGCGGGGCTGCCGAGGACGCCTGATCTACTCCTTCTAGAGCTGATAGGCCTCTCCCTCCCTCACATTAATCCATACAGCTGTCTCCCTGTACTGCAAACAGCCCCCCTCCTCTCCCTCAATCTCTCCCTCACTCTCTCCTGTTGGACCCTCTACAACTGGCGTCTGCTCGAAGTTCGTGCCGTAGTCTCCAGAGCTGACTTTATGATGGCTTCGCTGTATCAGAGAATCACAGGGCAGATCAACACCTCCAGATCTTATCCAGCTCCCGCTGAAGCCAGTCACCTTCTCGGTGGCCAGTGCAATGAAGAGGACAACGGAGGGAAAGCTGCACGGCCACTGGAAGATAACCGAGCCCGGTATCATTACCAGCACAGAGCTGACTGTGAGGACGATGATGTAAGATGATCACTATCTGTTCCTTATCTGTTTTGTCTTCACGTATTGTGCATGTGTATGACTGTGTTACTGTATCTGCACCTGTGTGTGCAGCTGTGTCCGTGTATCTGCACCTGTGTGTGTGACTGTGATGGTATATCTGCACCTGTGTGTGTGTGTGGCTGTGTCAGTGTATATGCACCTGTGTGTGTGTGTGACTGTGATGGTATATCTGCACCTGTGTGTGTGTGTGTGTGTGTCAGTGTATATACACCTGTGTGTGTGTGGCTGTGTCACTGTATCTGCACCTGTGTGTGTGTGGCTGTGATGGTATATCTGCACCTGTGTGTGTGTGGCTGTGTCAGTGTATATGCACCTGTGTGACCTGTGTGTGTGACTGTGATGGTATATCTGCAGCTGTGTGGGCGTGCGTGACTGTGATGGTGTATCTGTACCTGTGTGTGCATGCCTGTG
>NC_063333.1:15515831-15536562 GCF_021869965.1 Rhincodon typus
CACCTGTGTGTGTGTGACTTTGATGGTGTATCTGCACCTGTGTGTGCATGCCTGTGTCAATGTAGCTGCACCTGTGTGTGTGTGACTGTGATGGTGTATCTGTATGTGTGTGTGCATGCCTGTGTCAGTGTAGCTGCACCTGTGTGTGTGACTGTCAGTGTATCTGCACCTGTGTGATTGTGACTGTGTCAGTGTATATGCACCTGTGCGTGCATGGCTGTGCCCATATGTCTGCCACCTGTGTGTGTGACTGTGTCAGTGCATCTGCACCTGTGTGTGTGACTGTGTCAGTGCATCTGCACCTGTATGTGACTGTGAAGGTGTATCTGTACCTGTGTGTGTGACTGTGTCAGTGTATCTGCACCTGTGTGTGTGTGGCAGTGTCAATGTGTCCGCACGTGTGTGTGCGCGTTTGACTCCCAGTATATTGGTACTTGTGTGTATGGCTGTGTCAGTGTACATGCACCTGTATGTGACTGTGACAGTGTATCTCCACCTGCGTGTATACATGTATCTATGTGTATGGCTCTGTCAGTGTATATACACCTGTATGTGTGTGTATGACCGTGTCAGTGTATCTGCACCTGTGTGTATGCTTGTGTCAGTATAAATGCACTTGTTTGTATGTATCGGTGTCTGTCCCTCCTGTCCATCTTTCTATTTGTATCTGCTTAATTTGAACCTCTCGGGCCTCTTTCCTCCCCCAAAACGCCGTCTCGTTTAATCTCAGCAAGTTAACCTGCTGTCAAGTTGCTCTTAAGTTTTCTTTTCGATGACAAACTGCGTATTTTGTTTACACGGGGCTTTATTTATGGGCGGAAGGATTATAATCATGCCATGTTTCTGTTGTTGTAAAAGACAATCCTTCGCCCGGTTTAAAGTTTGAAACAAAAAACCCTCCCGTCCAAAATAGAACTCAGTGACACATTTGAATGAAATGAACGCTGGCCGCTGTGTCTGTGTTATGAAAAATTTGCTGTGCTTGTCTTCTGTGGAAGAAATTGTAAACTGTTTAAAAAGTTGTATTTGCATATCGCCTTGGCAACCTGGGCATCTTTAATAGTTCTGGCCTGATCCCTGATCAGTGCACGAGTGAAAGCTCCTGGATTGATTTTCTGATTTGTCGCCTGTTATTTTAGTGGCGTGAGTCTGTGAAATGTATGGAAGGAATCAAGCCGCTAACCCGCCAGCTGCTGATCCTGCTGAGGATATTATTAGGGTTTGAGCTGTTCCTGAGGGAGAAACGCTATTTTGTTACTGTCGATAGGATCGTTAAGAATGCATATTCCCTTCAGTTGGGTTCCTTATAACCAAACACTGCATATTACGCGGACTCTATCTCTTCAATACCTGTCACAAACGATGTTAGAATAAACTGTCTGAAAACGGGACAGATGCTTACGATCCTAGCCTTGTGTTCAGTAATATTCACCACACCGGGAATTTTTATTTGTCCAGTCTTTCTCTCCACCATCGGAAAACAGGGCACAATATTTAATGGCAGCCTTTATATTTTGATTTCCTCCTTTCCTGAAACAAAATCTATTTAATGCAAGCAGCCTGTTTGAGATCGAAACTCTGAGATCTGTTGAGGTTGATGTGTTCGACCAGTCGCTCTCCTGCAGCTTCGCAACTGTAGCGGCGGTTGTATCTTGCCTATGGAAAACCCGTTGTTGGATTTTGAAAAATAAGTTAATTACATTTTCTTTTCAGTAACGTCGCTGCACACAGCCATGTCTTCATGAAATATTTAAATTGTGAATCTCTTGGAAGTGTGATCAGTCAATTAGGACAGCACGTTGCTGGAATGGTTAGATCCCCTTAAGGTCTCACTTATGTTACATTCTCAATTTTTATTTTAATAAAAGGACTGGTCCCTGAGATGCTGTCAGACATCTTCCGAGCTTCTGTAACCTTTTCTGCATCTGACACCGTTGTAACTTTCTGAGTGGGTACCCCGTTCAGCTCACTATTCAAGGTTAAATTTTGAAACCCAACTTTGGATGTGGCAACATATTTCGCGCGAAAGATTGCACACGTCTAAAAACAGTAGGTGTCGCTTTTTATCCCAACAGCAGTGGCTTTCAGCCTTTGGTTTATAATCTTGTTAAATTTTGTTGTTTAGGCGGATTAAGGTTCATTTATAACACCGGGAGATTCAGAGGTAGCAATTGCTGACAGTATTTCAATCCTCCAGAAATCTGGAGTGGGTTATTTACATTTTACGCCAATACTTTAAAGCGCCGAATACACTGCATTTGCCTTCTCACAGTAACCGCACAGATGCGAATGGCAGAAATGGAACAGAAGTGGTCGCGGAAAACAGTATTGCAATATAAAACACAACGAGCATGAGCGAAGTTAGTAATGTTGCCACTTGTACCAAGGGAAGTAATTGTACAGTTAAAACGCGGCTTCGTTTAAAATTTCGGTGAATAGTTCAGTTAGTGTGACTTTAAATTACCTTTGCAACTTTTGGTAATCGTAAATAGGGGTCGTTCATGTCATGAGCAGTTGAGGTGTTAGGAAGTAGAGGCTTTAATCAGTAAGTTTGCAGACAATATGAAAATTGGTGTGGTGGTAAATATTGAGGAGAGTAGCTTTAGATTACAGGAGGATAGAGACCAGATGGTCAGATGGATGGATCAGTGGCAAACGGAATTCAATCGGGATAAGTGAAACTTCAGGCACTTGGGCAGGACAAACAAGAGGAGGGAGTACATGGTAAACAGTTGGATCCTGGGAAGCACCCTAGGATCAGAGGGACCCTGAAGTGCATGTACACAGGTCCCGTAAATATCAGGACAGCTAAAACGATTAGGAAGGCATATGGTATACTTGCCTTTATTAACCGACCGTAGAGTTGAAGAGCAGGGAGGTGACGCTGGAACTGTGTACACCACTGGTTAGACTAGAGTACTGTGTGCAGTTCTTGAATCCACATTATAGGAGGAATGTGACAGCACTGGAGAGGGTGCAGAGGAGATTTACCAGGATGAGGCCTGGGTTGCATAGTTCCAGTTATGATGAGAGATTGGACAGACTGGGGTTGTTTTCCTTAGAGCTGAGGAGACTGAGAGCGGAGATGATTGAGATGTATAAAGTTAGGAGGGGCATAGATAGGGTAGACAGGAAGAAACAGTTCCCCTTGATGGAGGGATTAATGATCAATGGCAAATGGGATTAGATTAATTTAGGATATCTGGTCAGCATGAACCAGTTGGATGGAAGGGTCTGTACAGCTCTATGACTCTATGACCGGGGGGGCATAAATATAAGGGACGGGCAGGAGATTTAAAGGGGATGTGAGGAAAAGCTTTTCCAACCAGAGGGTGGTGGGAGTCTGGAACTCCCTGCCTGTAAGGGTGGTGGAGACAGAAACCCTCTCAACATTTGTGAGGTATTTAGATATACACTTGCAATGCCAAAGTATGCAATGCTAAGGCATGCGAGGCTATGGGCCAAGTGCTGGAAAATGGGATAAGAATAGTTAGATGGTTATTTTAACTAGCACAGGAGCAAAGGGCCAAAGGGCTATAGATCTCTTCTTAAAATCTCCCCCCTGCTCTACTGCTTTTGTCACTTAAGGGGGTTTGTAGATTCTACCTGTTTCACCAAGCATTTTCATGGAATTGTAGAACGCCTACAGTAATCATGGTCTTTGGATAACAAGCTGCTGCAGCCTGGCTTCATCTTATTGGAACTTAATCCTCATTTAGTCATTGCATTGTAATTCATTATTCAATCAGTGTGACCTGTAAAATATGGATAGCATAACATTTAAAGATTTTCCACAGTTTCATTGTCTTCTTGACCAGCATCAGGTCTAGGCCCTAATCTAAGTTGAAGAAATCTATGATTGTAAATAGTAATGGTGGCTGCAAGTTAAATTAGCAAAGCTACAGTTGTAGTCAGGTACTGTCCACTAGCTACAGACCCAATAATTACATACCCTCAAGGTATTCTGCCTCTAGGACATGAACTAGTACAGCAAGTTGTATTTCTAGAACTGCTTTAATATAGTAACATGCCACAAGTCACTTCACAATAGACCAATGAACAAAACTTAGTACTGACCAGAAGAGAATTCTATTGTAAGTGACAAAATGTGCAGGCTTGGTGGGTTAGCCATGGGAAGTGCAGGGTTAAAGGGATAGAGCAGGTGTGTGGGTCTGGGTGAGATGCTCTTTGGAGAGTCGGTCTGGACGCGATGGGCCAAATGCCCTGCATCCACATAGTAGGGGTTCTATAATTCCATGAAAATGCTTGGCAAAACATGCAGAATTTAGAAATCTCCTTAAGTGACAAAAACAGTAGAACAGGAAGGAGATTTTAAGAAAAGAATTTTAAATCTTAGGTCCTCAGCAGCTGAAGGAGATTACAAATGCTGAAACTATTAAAATGAAGGTAGCTCAAGGCCAGAATTGTCAGCGAGTAAAATTGTAGGGCTTGAGTAAATTACAGAGGTAAGGAGGGTCAAGACTAGGGAGACATTTGAGAAAAAGGTGGGAATTGTAAAATGGAGGTATCTCTTCACCAGAAATTAATGTAGGTCAACGAGTAGGACTGAAAAGTGAACAGGTCATGGAGTGAGTTAGGACATGAGCACCAGACTGTGAGATGACTTCAAGTTTAAGAAGAGCACAACATAGCAGTTGTTTCAGATTGCATTGGAATACTCAAGTCTGTTGGTGTCAAAGGCATGGCTGAGGTTTTCAAAAGAATAAGGGCTGGTTCAGGATAAGGTTGGTTAATCTTACTGAGGTGGAAGTAAACAGCCTTACCTCATCATGGAGTCAAATATGACACCAACTTTGCCCATAGAATTACCAGGGAGAACTTTTGTAATTGGAGAGTGCAGCAGTGTTCCAGGTTGTCCTTTGTGTTTTTGTTTTGTTTTGGATTTGACATCTTCACTCTTTTGGCCTGTTGTCAGGGGTAACAACATTTCAGAATATGTGCTCACAATATCATCATGATTTATTTTAATTAAGAAGTACCCTGAGAATAATGTTCAGGAATATACTTGATATACTTGTGTCCAATTAAAATATTTCATGATAATTCATTTACTTCCTAATGCTCAGTTAGACTTTCAAGATCTGTTCAAATAAAGGACAATATTGGAATGCTGAATTCAGATTTGAATAGAGAGACTCCACTCGAAATACTTTCAGAATGAGTTAAATGCAGATAAGATAATCAAATTGATGCAGGTTGTTTAAGTCACTGATACTTATGCAGTTGATCACCTTTATTGGGCACTAAGATTAAATTGCAGCTTGAACCCAGTCTCTCTGGCTGTTTGTTTAATTATAGGAACTATTTCAGGATATTTATTAAATGTTAATTTCGTTACTGTGCCACTGCCAGAAATCAGCATGCTTCAAGAGCTTGGTGTTCAATGTGCTTAAAAAGGCTCTTGATGGTGACAAACAAAAATGCAAAATGTCACATGTATGTATATGCTAGTTGTAACATTTCCTGGGAATCAACTGTAGTTTATTTTTCGGTTACCATGCATTAACAATCTCATAGAATCACTACAGTGTGGTAGCAGGCCATTCAGCCCATCAAGTCCACACTAACATCCCATCCAGATCCATCCTCCCCAGCCTGTAACCTGCATTTCCCATGGCCAATCCACCTAACCAACACATGTTTGGCTTGTGGGAGGAAACCCACACAGACATGGTGAGCATGTGCAAACTCCACACAGACAGTTGCCTGAGGGTGGAATTGAACCTGGGTACCTGAAGCTGTGAGGCAGCAGTACTAACCACTGAGCCACCATGCCAGCAATATTATATCAGCATTATTGGTGTCTGTTCTATGGTTCAACAAATTAATGTTATTGTTATTATCACTTAATGTTATTGATGTTATTACAAAACATTGGATCATTCCTGCAAACAATTAACTTTCCATTATAGAGGGATGGGGGGCTGTAGTATTAATGTCACCAGTCTAGTAACCCAGAGGCCCAGGCTGTGGGGGATACAAGTTCAAATACAAGTTTAAGTTCAATTAATAAATCTGAAATCTGTCTCAGTAATGGTGCATTGAAATGGCCATCAATTGTAAAAAAAAACTGTCTAGTTTACTCATGCCCTTCAGGGAAGGAAGTCTGCTGCCCTTTCCTGGTCTGGCCTACATGTGACTCCAGACCCAGAGTAATGTGGTTCATTTTTAAATACCTCTGAAAAGGCCAAACATGTCCATTCAGTCCAAAGGAAACTAGGTAAATGCAAAACACTGCAGATGTTGGAAACCTGAAAACAAACTCAGCGAGTATGGTAGCAAATATAAAGAGACGAACAGAGTTAACATTTTGAGCCTGATATGACTCTTCTTCAGAAGAAATTTCTGTAACTGTTTGAGAAAAAGAGTCATATTGGACTCCAGTTGTTAACTCTGTTTCTCTTTCCACAGATGCTGCCAAGGGATTTGCAATTAGGAATGGGCAACAAATGCTGTCATTGCCAGTGATCCCCACACCCCATGAAAGAATAAAGAAAAAGAATATTGTCAAGAACAGCAGACCATGTTGAATCTTAAGAGGATGTGCGTGGAGATGATGTTTACTGTTCCCATTTAAGAGAGATATAAGATTTTTTTTCTCACAGAGGGTCAAGGGCCTTTGGAACTTCTTTCCTCAAAAGGTGGTGGAATCAGAGTCTTTAAGTCTTTTAAGGCAAAGGCAGATGGATTCTTAACCAGCGAGGGTGAAAGATGATGGGGATTAGGAGAGAATGTTGAATAATTAGATCAACCATGATCTTATTGAATGACAGAGCAGGCTTGAGGGCTTGAGTGGACTACTTCCAATTTGTAAGTTTGCAGACTTGCTCAGGAATATTTTTTGATGACAAATTATGGTTCAGATGCCTCCTTTTAAATGAATCATAAGACTGTTTCTCCTGTGCACTGCCAATATGGACCAGTTCTTAATCATTGGGATTGTGATTTCATTATGAAGTGAGACAAACAGGAAGCTTGACCCTCTTCTATTACTCATGTGATATTTTGATTAAATTGATGCATTTAAATACTTTCCAGATCTGCTTTTGCTACAAAAACCTTGCATGTCTTTGCACTGGCTCTGGAATTCCTTCTTTAAGCACCTCTATCTCTCATTTCACCTTTAAAATATACCTTTAAAACTTACCTCTTTGACCAAGCTTCCATTCACAACTTTGAATATCTCCTTATGCAGATAGATGCAAAATTCTCTTTAACAAATGTTTCTGTGTAGTGCCGTGGGACATCACTGCTGTCAAGGTACTGTTATATTTTCACCAACAGATTATTTCTATTTTTGCTTTCAGTTCTGGCGTTGGAAAATTCTAATGCTACTTAAAAATATCTTGCATCAAAAGAAATGATATCTGTGATGTGCAGTATGAACATGCAATGACATCCTTTCCAGAAATTAAACTATACATTTGACAATAAAATAATGGAGGGTATAAATAGAGTTAATGATAGTTGTCTTTTCCCTAAGATGGGGGATTTGAAGACTAGGGGGCACATTTTTAAGGTGAGAGAGAGAGATTTGAAAAAGATATGAGGGGCAAATGTTTCACACAGAGGGTGGTTCACATTTAGAATGAACTTCCTGAGGAAGTGGTGGCTGTGGGTACAATTACATTTAAAAGACATTTGGATAACTACATGAATAGGAAAGATTTAGAGGGTTATGGGCCAGAAGCAGGCCGGTGGGACGAGTTTAGTTTGGGATTATGTTCAGCATGGACTGTTTGGACTGAAGGGTCTGTTTCCATGCTATTTGACTCTATGACTCTGACAACGACAGGAAATTAGTCATAGCAACACACTTAAGATAGTAGATTCAGTCACCTTTGTAAATAATTTGTTCTCTGTAACATTTCCATGTATCCATTATTTTCCAGTCAGGAACCTTCAGTGGTTCATTGAGTTGCCTCTGACCTTTAGAAAGAACCTTTTAAGGGCGATGAACATATTGAATCAACACTGTCACAATGATGTTATCCAAAGACTTTATCTTGGTTCATTGGCGAGAAAACAAAAAAAAATGCCCTGACATTGTGATCAAAATTCATGGCTCCTACTTGTAGAATTAGAGCAGTACCAACACATCTGGCCAAAATAAATAAAAGCAACACAGATGTTATTTATACACAATGAAGGACTTAAAATATTACTTAAGCTTCCAAAAATTGTTTTTTTCTAACCTGCCAAACAGATCTTTTAGCATAATAAGCAAACATCGAGAACTGATTGGACATAACCAATGCAGGGTTATAATGCACTGCAAAATACCACTGTGGCCAATGTTATATTTGCAGTGCTGAGAAGAGTAGGCGTAAGTTTATTTGGTTTGATATACACAATACAGATTGTTTTTATCCCTCTTCAATGGCCAGAGAACAGGCAGTTGAGGTATTGGATAAGACATTTGGAAAGTACTTGAATAAGAAAGGTTTGGAGGGCTATGGGCCAAGCGCAGGCAGGTGGGACTAGTTTAGTTTGGGATCATGGTCAGCATAGACTAGTTGGACTGAAGGATCTGTTTCCATGCTGTATGATTCTATGACTCTTTGACTGTATAAGTCACCATAGTCCTACCAGACCATAAGGCTGCTCTCGCGTTGAAAAGAGAAGGCTGGTGGAGGTTTAACCTGAGGGTCAACACACCTCAGGCAAATGGAGAGATTGAGAAGGAAGTCCTTCATGGTAACGTCAGCCTGCACAGGAATTGAACCCACGCAAATAACAATCCAAAGAATTATGGATAAAAAAAACTGAAAGAGCTGCCGATGCTGTAAATCAGAAATAAAAACAGAAGTTGCAGGAAAAGCTCAGCAGATCTGGCAGCATCTGTGAAGAGAAATCAGAGTTAATGTTTCGGGTCCAATGACCCTTCCTCAGAACTGATTGTAGCTTGGAAAAGGTTGATATGTATACTGAAGATTAGGTGGAGGGAGAGGGGAGTATACGATAGGAGGAGATGGAGCGCAGCAAGAGAGAGAACAGCTGTTCTGAGAAGGGTCACTGGACCCAAAATATTTACTCTGATTTCTCTTCACAGATCATGCCAGACCTGCTGAGCTTTTCCAGCAATTTCTGTTTTTTTTGTGGCAAAGAATTGTGGATGCTGGAAACCTGAAACAAAAACAGAAATTGCTGGAGAAACTCAGTGGGTGGGAAAAAGCAGAGTTAATGTTTCAGGTCTAGTGACCTTCTTCAGAACTGATTGTAGCTCGGAAATGGTTAGTATGTATACTGAAGATGAGGTTGGAGGAAAGTGGGGGGAGGTATGTGATAGGTGGAGGTGGAGCCCAGAGAGAGAGAGAACAGCTGTTGGGCAGACAAAGGAATGGGTAATGGTCAGTCTGGGGGAATTAATATCTGCTAATTGTGACCCTTAGGAGCTGATAATGGGTTGGTTGTGGTTACAGCCCATGTGATGCCAAGGCCTGGTGTGAGGGGTTTGGGAGAAAGACATGGAAGAGGGTGCTCAGGCCCTAAAATTATTGTTATTGAACCTATACAGTTGGCATTACTCTGCATCACAAATCAACCAGCCAGGAAACTGACCTGGGGCGGTGATGACCGAGTGGTATTATGGCTGGACTGTTAATCCAGAGTTCCAGGTAATGTTCTGGGAACCAGATCCAAATCCCACCACAGAAGATCGTGGAATGTGAATTCAATAAAAAAAATTCAATTAACAAAAACAATCTGAAATTAAGAGTCTACTCAGGAAAAACCCATCTGGTACACTAATTTCCTTTCAGAAAGGAAACTGTCATCCTTACCTGGTCAGGCCTACATGTAACTCCACACCCACAGCCATCTACAAGTTTGCTGACAACATCACCGTAGTGGGATGGATATCGAACAACGACGAGTCAAAATACAGAAGGGAGATAGAGGGCTTGATGATGTGGTGCAATGAAAACAATCTGTCTCTTAATGTCAGCAAAACTAAAGAACTGATCATCGACTTCAGAAAGGAAGGAGGAGAACACACCCCCATCTACATCAACGGAGCTGAGGTTGAGAGAGTGAAGAGCATCAAGTTCCTTGGAGTGACGATGACTGACACCCTGTCCTAGACTACCCACATAGATGTGACAGTCAAGAAGGCACAACAGCGCCTCTTCCTCAGGCGGCTCAGGAAATTTGGCCTGTCCGTAATGTCCCTCACCAACTTCTACAGATGCACCATCGAAAGCGGGTGTCCGGGTGCATAACGGCCTGGTATGGCAACTGCTCTGCCCAGGACCGTAAGAAACTGCAGAACGTGGTGTGCACAGCCCAGACCATCACGGAAGCCAACCTTCCATCCATGGACTCCATTTACATGGCTCGCTGCTGTAGAAAGGCAGCCAATATCATCAAAGATCCATGGCACCCCGGTAATGACCTCCTACAACCTCTTCTGTCAGGCAGAAGATACAGAAGCCTGAACACACGCACAAGCAGGTTCAGAACAGCTTCTTTCCGGTCGTTATCAGACTGTTGAATGGACTGTTGCCTCAAATGATGTAACCTGCAACGTAAGCTGTATGCCTCTCAGTCTTTTTGATCTGTACATCCTTTGCTTGCTGTGATCTGCCTGTACCGCTCGAACACAAAACTTTTCACTGTATTTCAGTACGCGTGACAATATAATCAATCAATCAATCAATCTAGTTTGCCCTCGAGGCAATTAGGGATGGGCAATAAATGGCAGTCCTGCCAGTGATGCCCTCATCCTATGAATGAATAAAAAAAAGTTTCTTATTTCTACAGATGGTTAATCATAACTTGTTGATTATGATCGAACAGAATTGGTCTCCCTGGTTACTTAGCTGAGCAGATGCACTGTGCCTACGTGCCGATCAGAAGAGATTGTAGTCTTTGTATTAATTGAACAGGCTTATTGTGCCCTATGCACTGATTAGAAGGGTTTACTTCTCTTTGCTAATATTGCAGTTCTTTTCACTATCCAAACTATTATTCTGATCTTGTTACTAAGTAAAAGGATGCCAGTATGCATTATATGAAACATGCAGATCTGACTGACAGGCTTAGAGATATGTACACATACTGTACTGAATTATTGTATGCAGAGTGCACATACATGGCAGTATATGTTTGTATGTACCTGTAAGCCTGTACCCATAGGAGTGAGCTGCAGTCAGTAACAATAAATTGTAGCAGGTTATCAACCTACAATCACATTAACATGACTTAGATAGAACACCTACGCTCGGTTCGCAATAAACAACTGCACCTCCCAGTCGCGAACCATTTCAACTCCCCCTCCCATTCCTCAGACGACATGTCCATCCTGGGCCTCCTGCAGTGCCACAACGATGCCACCCGAAGGTTGCAGGAACAGCAACTCATATTCCGCTTGGGAACCCTGCAGCCCAATGGTATCAATGTGGATTTCACAAGCTTCAAAATCTCCCTTCCCCCTACTGCATCCCAAAACCAGTCCAGCTCGTCCCCGCCTCCCTAACCTGTTCTTCCTCCCACCTATCCCCTCCTCCCACTTCAAGCCGCACCCCCATCTCCTACCTACTAACCTCATCCCGCCCCCTTGACCTGTCCGTCCTCCCTGAACTGACCTATCCCCTCCCTAACTCCCCACCTACACTCACCTTTACTGGCTCCATCCCCGCCTCTTCGACCTGTCTGTTTCCTCTCCACCTATACTCTCCTCTGTCCATCTTCTATCCACCTCCCCCTCTCTCCCTATTTATTTCAGAACCCCTTCCCTTCCCCCATTTCTGATGAAGGGTCTAGGCCCGAAACGTCAGCCTTTCTGCTCCTATGATACTGCTTGGCCTGCTGTGTTCATACAGCTCTGCACCTTGTTGTCTCACATTAACATGACTCCCTGTTTTCAGCATGCTGGAAGATATGAAGTGTAACACCAGAATGTCCATTGATTTCACATTATTCTGTGTGCTGAAATGAGTAATTATTCTGTATTTTCAGTCGTAAAGATATAATGGTACATTTTATGTTGATCAATAGCAAAACAAACAATGTTTTATTCTGGCAAAGTGGAAAACACACAGAATTTTGATTGTTTTATTCATTTGCTTTCAGTTTTTCTTCCTGAATAATTTTTGTAACTTTATAATTGTGGCGTGTAATTCACCTGTTGATTCCCCAAAGCCACTCCATCATCTTCAAGGCACAAGTCAGGAGTAACATGGAATATTTTCCACTTGCCTGGATTAGTGCAGGTCCAGCAACACACAAGGAGCTTGACACTCAATGGCCATTCAGCCCATTGACTGCTCTATATATTATGAGATTATGGCTGATCTGATAATCCCCAACTCTGCTTTCCTGCCTTTTTCCTATAACCCTTGAATTCCTTACTGATTACAAATCTGTACATCTCAACCTTGAATATACTTAACAACTGCCATGTGTGGGAAATAATTCCAAGATCCACTACACCCTGAGAGAAGAAATTCTGCCTCATCTTTGGCCTAAATGGGTGACCCATTGTTTTGAGAGTATGTCCCCTTATCCTAGACTCTTCCACAAGGTGAAATAGCCTTTCTGGACCTACCCTGTCAAGTTCCCTAAGAATCATGTACATTTCAACAAGGTCCTCTCTCATTCTTCTCAATTCCATTGAGAACAGGCCCAAGAAAGTCCTTTCATACCCAGTATCAACCTAGTGAAGCTTCTTTGGACTGCTTCCAATACCAGTTTGTCATTCTGTAGATAAATGGACAAAGACTGTTCATAGTATTAAAGATGTGATCTGACCAGTGCCTTATGTAGTTTTAGCAAAACCCCAATACTTCTGTACCCTATTCCTGTTAGAATGAAGGCCAAATTTCCATGTACCTTCCTTATTACCCATTGCACCTGAATGTTAGCATTTTGTGATTAATGGATGAGGGTTCCCAAATCCTTCTGTAGCTTTCTGAAGTCAATAATACTCAGCTCATTCATTCTTCCTATCAAAGTGCATGACCTCACATTACATGCCATCACCCAAGTTATTGCCCGCTCACTTAACCTGCCCATCTCCCTCTGCAAACTCTTTGTGTCATCCTCACCACTTGCCTTTCCACACATTTTTGTGCCATTTAGAAACTTGGCTGTGGTCAATTCGCTTCCCTTATCCATGTCATCAATATATATTGTAAATAATTGTGGCCCAAGTACTAATTCTTGCGGGACTCCACTAGTTACAGGTTGCCATCCTGAAAATATCCCCATTGTCCCAACTCTCTGTCTTATGTTAGCTAGTCAATCCTCTATACGTGCTAATATACTATCTCCAACATCATGACCTCTTATTTTATTAAGTAGCCTAATGTGAGGTACCTTATCAAATGCCTTCTGAAAATCCAAATGCATTACGTCCATTGCTTCACCCTTACCTATCCTGCTTGTTACCTCCTCAAAGTATTCTAGTAAATTTGTCATGCCACAACCAATTGAATTAATTTTGAGTTGGAATTTTCTGATGAACAATTTAAAACCCACAACTTGCGATGGCCAGAGACTCTCATTAGGCTATTGCCTATTAGCATCATCAACCTATGAATAGAGGTTAATGTGCTGTTTTACATAATGTCCATTTGTTATGGTTTGACATAACAATTAGAACAAGCAGCATTAATTTAATCCTGTTTTTCTAATAATGCATCTTAGTTCATGTTGTTTTTCTTCAATTAATTTGTACATCTGCTGGCTGATGAATCAGCAATTTGTTCTCAAGGCATAGCACCAGCAGAAATCAAAGAATTAGTGTAAGTTAAGGTAATTAAGGTGGCACGGTGGTTAGCACTGGCTCCTTGCAGTGCCAGGGACCTGGGTTTGGTTCCACCCTTGGATGACTGTTAGTGTGGAGTTTGCACATTCTCCGTGTGTTTGCGTGGAATTCCTCCAGGTGCTCTGGTTTCCTCCCACAATCTGAAGATGTGCAGGTTAGGTGGATTGGCCATGCGAAATTGCCATAGTTTCCACAGACGTGCAGGCTAGGTGGATTAGCCATGGGAAATACAGGGTAGGTGAGTATGGGTGGGATGCTCTTCGGAGGTTTGGTGTAGATTCAATGGGCCGAATGGCCTGCTTCCACAGTGTGGATTCTGTGATTCTAATTCAGGATTTTCTGATCTGCTGAGTGCCAGATTTTGGCATTAACTGCCTGCGGATTTTAGTAGGAAGAAAACATTTAAGGGAGATCAGCTGGTAAAGATTTGAGGTTCCAGGAAAGTAAAGATATGTACTGATATTAATTAGTGGTTATTGTACTGTCTAAAAATAATTTTAGCACACGTATTGTGTGGAGGCTGTGAACTTTAGAAGTCTGAAGATTATTGAGTAGATTTGTTGCCATACAGGATGAGATTGAAACTGCAGTAAACACTCAACAGAATATCACTCAAAATCATCCTAGAAATATACATTTCTTGTAAATTGTATTTAATTGATTCTTAGAAAATCTGACAGTGATAACATAACTCGATGATTCTAAATTTCAGGTGATGCTCTAAAGCCCTTCAGTGAGCAAAAGAATTCATCAAACAACAGAGTTGACTGAATCAGCATTTTGCTTTTGAACTAAATCAGTGCATGTGTGCAATGTGTTTAAGGTTCCTGAACAGAAAGAAGACTACATATCCTGCAACCTTCGGGTGGCATTGTTGTGGCACTGCAGGAGGCCCAGGATGGACATGTCGTCTGAGGAATGAGAAGGGGAGTTGAAATGGTTCACGACTGGGAGGTGCAGTTGTTTATTGCGAACCGAGCGTAGGTGTTCTGCAAAGAGTCCCCGAGCCTCCGCTTGGTTTCCCCGATGTAGAGGAGGCCACAACGGGTACAGTGGATGCAGTATACCACATTGGCAGATGTGCAGGTGAACATCTGCTTGATGTGGAAAGTCTTCTTGGGGCCTGGGATGGGGGTGAGGGAGGAGGTGTGGGGACAGGTGTAGCACTTGCAGGAACAGCAACTCATATTCCGCTTGGGAACCCTGCAGCCCAATGGAATCAATGTGGATTTCACAAGCTTCAAAATCTCCCCTCCCCCCACCGCATCCTAAAACCAGCCCAGCTCGTACCCGCTTCCCTAACCTGTTCTTCCTCCCACCGATCTCCTCCTCCCACCTCAAGCCACACCCCCATCTCCTACCTACTAACCTCATCCCGCCCCCTTGACCTGTCCGTCCTCCCTACCTCCCCACCTACACTCACCTTTACTGGCTCCATCCCCGCCTCTTTGACCTGTCTGTTTCCTCTCCACCTATCCTCTCCTCTATCCATCTTCTATGCGCCTCCCCCTCTCTCCCTATTTATTTCAGAACCCCCTTCCTCTCCCCCATTTCTGATGAAGGGTCCAGGCCCAAAACGTCAGCCTTTCTGCTCCTATGATGCTGCTTGGCCTGCTGTGTTCATCCAGCTCTACACCTTGTTATCTCTGTAAGACATTGATTAGGACTTATCCAGAATGCTCCCCATTTTTGCGTTCCTTGCATGGCAGTAATACATAGAGTGTGCAAAAAGGATCAGAGAAGGGCTTGTTATTGAGTTCACAAATCCCAAAGCATGCAAATTGATTGAGAAACAGGATTTGTATAACTCTTTTAAGAAACATGATTTCAAGCAGATTTTGTTTTTAACGAAATGGCTACATGTGTTCAATCTGTTAGGGAGGACTAGGGGTAACAGGTCCAGGTTGCATGCACATCGATATAGGTTAGATGTCAGGAAGTACTTTTCCTGCAGAGTTATTGATTTTTAGAACAAGTTATCACTTACGTAGTGATTGTGGATTCTATTAAGGCACTGGAAAGATGAATTACTTCCCAACTGTTGCCAATGTAATTGCATATAATAGGAAAGCAGGTATTAAGGGATAGAGAATTCCATAGTTCCATTTTCCAAGTGATTGTATGGCTGCTTGGGGTGTGAAAGAATGAGCTAATTGCATGACAAGTTCAGCGGATGTCCATTATTGTGTGTCTCGTGATAAAAATTATGTACCTCCTGCTACCAGAGTTCACATTATTTAGCCTAGACTCGGTACACCCTTCTTAGAGGTAGAAACCTTTTGGTCCAAGCTCCCCTGAAGTGACTTGCACATGTTTATCTAGAAAGACACATCAATGTAATTCTGAAGGAGTGCCACACCTTCTTTTGCTATGTTTTGGATACGATGTTAAGGGCTAATATTTAAGACATCATGGTACAATTCCCTGGCTAAAATATATTCTTTAACCAAATTTAAAGAATGATCATCTTCATTTATCCCATTGCTATTTTTTGGACTCTTGCTTTTACAGAAATTTTCTGGAGTATTTCCCAATAACATATCGACGTCTACATTTCAAAGGTAGTTTATTAGCTGTGAAGCGCTTTGAAATGTCCAGAGGTTGAGAGGTACTATATAAATGCAAATTATTTCTTTAATTATGAATGAAGAAGCAACATATTATTATCTATTAACATGCGGATAGTAACAAGATTAAACAAAACACAAGCATTCTGCCAGCAAGAATTTTGTGTCTAGCTTCCAAACACTAACTAATTTAATGTTGAGCATTGTCTATCAGTCAGAACAGATGGAGAGGAATGATTTCAAAGCAGGGAGATTCTTGATTCAGATGATTCTTAATTGCTCAGAGTTCAATCTTAAAACTGATGCCATCTGAATGCCTTGATTAAATTCCTGACTTGTAATCACTCCATGCTGTTTCTTAAGTTCCAAGAAATCTTCAGGAAGTGGGTGCCATCGGCAATACCAGTGTCTATTACCAGTCCCTTAAGAGAGTGGTGTTGAGCTGCCTTCTGGAGCTGTGTGATGTACATACTGCCACTATACTGTTATGCAAGGAAGTAGGTCCATGATTTTGACTCGGTGATGGTGAAGCAACTACTGGATAATGACAAGTCAGAGTGATTTCTGCCTTTGAATGGAATTTGGAGACAAAGGCCCTCCTATAAGGCTGCTACTTTTATCTTTTTAGTTGGCAGACAACATGGGGTTTAGGAAGTGTTGATGAATTCATTGAGGCTTGCAGCACACCATGTGCACAGTGCGCGCAAGTAATTGGGTTGGGAACAATCAAATGGGTTACTTTACACTCATGGATGTACACAACACAGACAAAAGACGTTCAGCCCATCATGTGTATGCTGATCAATAAATATCTGAATACACTAATCCCATTTACACATCT
Organism: Rhincodon typus; assembly: GCF_021869965.1. NCBI lineage: Eukaryota > Metazoa > Chordata > Chondrichthyes > Orectolobiformes > Rhincodontidae > Rhincodon > Rhincodon typus. The sequence continues at coordinate 15,533,029 of NC_063333.1, forward strand.
CTAGCTCTGAGTTGCATATTTCCACCACCCTCTGGGTGAAAGAATTTCTCCATAACTGTCCCCTTAGATTTCCAGCTTTTCCCTCAAATCTATACCCTCCAGTTATTGGCTCACTACTGATAGAAAACAGAGTTTACTGTCCACCCGGTTTCTGTCCCTATAAAATTATACACACCACTATCATGTCCCCTCTCAACCTTTGTTGCTCCAAGGAAAACAACCTCAGCCTATCCAATCTTTTCCCAAAGCTTAGACCCTCCAGCACAGGCTGTATCCTGGTAAACCTTCTCTGCACTGCCTCTAAGGCAATTGTATCCTTCCTGTATCTCAACCTCGCTCTTACCTGAGGCATTGTGACTCTCAGGTTAAACTCACCATCAGTCACGTCTCTCTAATGAGGAAGCAGCCTTTGTCCTCTGGGACTAAGGCAGTTTTACCTTTACCTACAATGTGGTGACCAAAACTGCATGCAGTACTCCAGCTGTGGCCTAACCAGTGTTTTATGCAATTCTAGTATAGCATCATGCTTTTGCACCCTGTGCCTCAGCTAATAAAGGCTAGTATCCCAAATGTCTGCCTAACTAACTTGTCTCTATCTGCCCTGCTACCTTTAGGGATCTGTGGATATGCACAACAAAGTTCTTCTGATCTTCAGTACTTTCCAGGGTCCTACCATTGATTGTGTCATTCCTTGTCTTGTTTGCCTTTCCCAAGTGCATTACCTCACACCCTTCCAGTTGAATTCCATTTGCCACTGATCTTCCTGCCTGACCAGTCTGTTGATATCCTCCTGCAGTTTACTGCTGCCCTCATTACCACTTATCATCAACTAATTTTCGTGTCTTTCACAAGAACCTTGATCATGCCCCCTAGTTTAAATCCAAATCATTTATATACACCACAAACAGCAAGGGTCTCAACATCAAGCCCACTGGAATCAAACTCCAACAGCAGAAATTCCCTGTACCATCATTCTCCATTTCCTTCCTATCAGCCAACTTTGGATCCAGTGTGTCACTTTGCTTTGGATGCCAAGGGCTCTTACTTTGTCTTGACAGCATTAGGCTTTTTGTGTTGTAGCTGCACCCATCTAGATAAGCTAGGTGTTTTCCATCACATTTCTAACTTGTGCCCTGTATGCAACAGAAAGGCTTTGGCAAATTAGGATGAATCACATGCCAGTGAATACCCAACCTCTGACCTGTTCTGGCCAGCATGGGATCTATGTGGCAAAACAACTGAGCCTCTGGACAATAGAAATTTCAAGGGCTGGAGGACTTGGCAATTGTAATACTCTTGAAAGCAAAGGGTGGTGATTAGTCTTCCTCGTTGTCTGTCATTGTCTTCTGCAGTGTAAATGTTACATAAATGTGCTTTTTATCAGCCCTAAACTGAAGATTGTCCAGGTTTTGCTGCATGCAGACTGCTTCATTATCTATATAATTGCACTTGGAACTGTACACTGTGCTATCAATATTAATATGACTGTTCCAGATTTCCCTTTTGAGCTCTTAGCTGGCTTAGCTGCTGAAAATCTCACTAGCAATAATTTTGATGTGGAAATTTTTTTTTTGATTCTTTAAGATTGGACATTTTCCTTTAAATAAATCATTTACTGTGGAAAGAGCTGTGCATGACTGCACATTGTGCAATTGAAACCTTCCACACATTCCCGTAGAAACATATTTCTAATATTCAGAATCATTATAATCTCTTTGAAGTAACTTCTTCTTGCAGACTTATACACTAACCATTTTCTGAATAACAAGCTGGATGTTTTTTCATATATTGCAGGACGTGGACATCGCTGGCTCGGCCAGCATTTATTGTCCATCCCTGAAAGCCCTGGAGAAGGTGATGGTGACTTACCTTCTTGAATTACTGGTGGAATCCATTTAAATACCCTTGCTATCAACGTGGGGTCTTGTAGCCCAAGCAAAAGGTTTCTTGTCAGCTTACATGGTTCCAATCTCAAACCCTAGTTCAAATTATTCTCGAGTTAAGAAAGCTTGTGAGAAAGACAAGCCCAACAGAAATGTAAAAACAGAAGTAGGCAAATGTACAGGTTGAAAATGCTCAGTGCTTAAATTGGCTTATAATCTCTTACAAGCAACATTTTGATTTAATGACCACTCGTGAGAACAGTTCTAATGGAACATTTTTGCCCTGGCAGATTGCTTTTGTCTTCTTTATTCCCAGATGTCATGGATATTATCCAGCCCGCTGCGACTTTTTTTTTTCATTTATTCAATCATGGCACATGGGTGTCTTTGGCTGGCCAGCATTTATTGTCTGTCCCTAGTTGCCCGTGAGAAGGTGATGGTGAGGTGCTTTCTTGAACCACTGCAGTCCATCTGATTTCACATTTCCAGCATCCACTACGTTTTCCTTTTGTATCAGTCCATAAAGCAGAAAGGATATTCAGCTGTGTGAAAAGCAGCATAGAGTACAAAAGCCAGGAAGGTATGCTAACCGATATAAAATACAAGCTTAGCTCTAGCTGTGGACATCACAGTCTGGGAAAGGCATGAAAGCTTTGGAGAGCTTGTTGAAGCAGTTTATTCAAGTTGTTGCAGGTACATGGGTTGATATTAGAGAAGCTAAGGCCAAGAGGAAATTTAGCAGAGGTGCTCAACGTCTGAGAAACTTGGATATTGAAAGTTAAGAAAAAATGATTCCAGTTGCCAGAGGATTGAGATTAAGAGGGCACACATTTAATTTGGTTGGTACAAGAAGTAGAGGCAGCATTTCAGGGAAGATCTTTTCAAATGGTGAATACAGCCTCATTAATGGCTTCAGATGAAAATTTGTTACATACTTGAAAGAGAGGAATGTGCGGGCACTTACAGAAAGAACTTTGGAGGATCCTGGCATGGTCTCAATGGGCTGGATGGCCTCCTGTGCTATATTATTCTAAATGTAATACATAGACACAGTCTGACAAATGTGTCCTATGCCCTGAAGAATTAGAATTTGATATAGCTTCATTGTCACATGTACTCACATGAGTACAGTGAAAAGTTTACAAGTTGCCACTTAGGGCACCATCTTAGGTACAAAGGTACCTAGGTACAGATTCTTAAATACAAATTCTTAGGAAAAAAATTAGAAAAACAAAACAATCAGAAATCCAGCATTACGGATCGCTGCATCATCTCAGTTATAAAAGTGCAAAACCATCGGAATAAAGCAGAAAAATAAAGAAATAAAATGTTCAGAATAAGTCATTCCAACCCAGTCAGCTCTGGCTCTTGCCCTCCAGACTGTGCTGGGCTTCACCTCGAGGCCAGGAGTACCAGGACACCGTGCCCACTTCACCTCGAGACCAGGAGTAGCAGGACTCCATGCCCGTTTCACCTCGAGGCCAGGAGTACCAGGACACCGTGCCCATTTCACCTCAAGACTAGGAGTACCAGGACTCTGTGCCCATTTCACCTCAAGACCAGCAGTACCAGGACTCTGTGCCCGTTTCACCTTGAGGCCAGGAGTACCAGGACTCTGTGCCCATTTCACCTCAAGACCAGGAGTACCAGG
>NC_063333.1:15536572-15543341 GCF_021869965.1 Rhincodon typus
ACCTCGAGACCAGGAGTACCAGGACTCTGTGCCTGCTTCACCTCGAGGCTCTTGAGGCCGGATGTCCACGCTGAGGCTCAGAGACTGCGATGAATTCACTTGAGGCTCAAAGATGGCAGGTAAGATGAAAGAAGGTAAAAAATACATGAAAAGAGTGAAGCAAAAAAGAAAAGAGACAGATGGAGCAGATGAACTCCAGCTGGGGAGTCCCACTCCGCCATCATCTTCCCATAAGCAGCAAAAGCCAAAGAACTGCGGAAGTTGGCAATCTGAAATTGAAAACAGAAATTGCTGGAGAAGCTCAGCAGGTCTGTCTGACTGCATCTGTGGAGAGAAAGAAGATTTCATTTTTCAGGTCCAGTGACCCTTCTTCAGAAGTTGGCCAGTTGAGTGAATCACAGGGTAAGTCATGTGCAATGTGAATTTCTTGCTTATCTCCAAACACGCTTTTATTTTATATTTCCTGAACAAACTGGTACCAGTGAGAGCTGGCGCTGAATGAGGTACAGGCTGGTGCTTCAGGCGATCGTCCAATTAGAATGTTCCACATAGATGTATCATATTCATGTAACGTTCATGCACTTAATTTTACTTGTTATCATATTTCTGGCTGTCAAAGTAACATTTCCAATGCAAGGCTTCTCATTTTAGCTGGCTTGTTCTGCAGTTGGATGAGCTGGAAATATTTCATCCCACGTATCACTGAGATCTGAGATATGATTGTAATGCCCGTCTTTAGTTCACCAAGTCCCATAAATGATGACACTTTCCGTGGTTCTTGATGTTCTGCTGGTCAGTCTGTGTCCACGGTTTCTTGTATGGTCAGTGTCAGATCATGAGGAATGAATCTTTTTCTTTACATTTTTCTTGGAGTGTGGTGTTACTGACAAATGTCAGTGTTTGTTGGTTATCACCAATCGCTTGCTGATAGAGGGCAGTTAACATTCAACCACATCACTGTTGATCTGGAGTTGCATGTAGGCCAGATTGAGTAATGATGACAGATTACCCTCCTGAGAGGACACCAGTGAACAGATGGATTTTTGCAATAGTCAATTATAGTTTCATCGTCAACATTGCTGAGAAACAGAGAAACAGGGAAGTCTTTATAAAACTGTACAAGGAACTAGTCAGGCTGGAGAAGCTCAGCAGTCCTGACAGCATCTATGGAGAGAAAGAAGAGTTCATGTTTCAGGTCCAGTGACCCTTCTTCAGAAATCGGCAGCTGGAAAACTGCGAACATTTTCTGTCCCCTTCTCTGAGAAAGATATATTCACAATGGAGACAGTCCACAGAAGGCTCCCGAGGGTGATTCTGGGAATGGAGGGACTTTCTTGTCAGAAGCGGTTGACTCTGTACTCATTGATGTTTCGGAAAATAAGGTAAATCTGTTGCAGAATATAATATTTTCAGGGGATTTGACAGGGTGGATATGGAGAGGTTGTTTCTCGTTTTGGGAGAGCCTAGGACCAGAGGGCAAAATCTCAGATTGAGTCAATGCCCATTAAAAACGGAGATGTGGAGGAATTTCCTCTCTCAGAGTCTACTAAACCTGTGGGATTGTTTGCTGAAGAGGGCTGTCAAGGCTGGGTTCTTACGTGTATTCAAGGTTGAGAAAGGCAGATTTTTAATCAGTAAGGAAATTAAAGGTTATCAGGAAAATGGTGTTCAGGATTATCAGATCAGCCACAATCTCATTGAATGGTGGAGCAGACGCGATGGGCTGATTGACCTACTTCTGCTCCTATGTCTTATGGGCTTTCTCTCTATTCTAAATTTTAAATACTTTAAATTCCACTTGCTGCAGTGATGGGGATTTGAATTCATCTCCTCAGAGCATTAGCCTGGGTCTCTGGATTCACACTAGTGATATTGTTACTATGCCAACAGCTCCCCTGACATGCCAAAGATGCTGTTATCATTTGGGATTGTAATAATTTGGGATTGTGACTGTATATTTCTAGGTTTAGTTCAGGAAGCCTTTGGCCCCATAACATATCCACGATCTGTGCATTTTGTGGCAAGCCTGAAGATAAACAGAAAACAAAAAACTGTTGCTACTTTTCTAGCACTGATTTATGTCATGCCCTCCAGTAATCCTCTTCAGTTCTGGAATGAGGTAGAATAAACACTTCATTAGATTATTGCTTAGGCTGTAATCTGTCAAGCAGATTTGTTAAACAGTAAGGGTGTATCTGGTTTATCTGTCTATCCCTGATGAGCAGGAACAGCAAAGTGTTGTAAATTTATGGTGGTTATTGACTGAACTCTTTCTCTTTGGGAAAATAGATGAACAACAGCACCCTTGCTGTGTCCAGCTGCAGTGTATATATTTTTAACCTGTTCAAACGTTAATTACAACAGTGATGTCTTTGCTTTTGACCAGTGGAGACTCTGTGAGCAGAAGGATCTTCTTTGTGTGCTGTAGACATCTAAATATAACTCTGAACATAATGTGATGACAAACCTCTGGGGCAGGTGAAACTTGAACCCAGGTCTTCGAGAGGCAGAGGTAAAGACACTACCACTGCACCACAAGAACATAGAACAATACAACACAGTACAGGCCTTTCGGCCCACGATGTTGTGCTGACCTATTATCCTACTAAGATCAATCTACCCTGCATACCCTACATTTTACTATCCTCCATGTGCCTATCCAAGAGTCGCTTAAAAGTCTCTAATGTATCTGACTCCACCACCACTGCCGGCAGCGCATTCCACACACCCACCACTCTCTGTGTAAAGAACCTACCTCTGACATCTCCCCTATACCTTCCTCCAATCACCTTAAAAATTATGCCTCCTCGTAATAGTCATTTCTGCCCCGGGAAAAAGTCTCTGGGTATCCACTCTATCTATGCCTCTCATCATCTTGTAAATCTCTATCAAGTCACCTCTCATCCTTCTTTGCTCCAATGAAAAGAGCCCTGTCTCCCTCAACCTTTCCTCATAAGACCTGCCCTCCAGTCCAGGCAGTATTGTGGTAAATCTCCTCTGCACCCTCTCTAAAGCTTCCACATCTTTCCTATAATGAGGTAACCAGAACTGAACACAGTATTCCAAGTGTGGTCTCACCAGAGTTTTATAGAGCTGCAGCATAACCTCAAGGGTCTTAAACTCAGTTCCCCTGCCAATGAAAGCCAACACACCATACACCTTCTTTACAACTCTATCAACTTGGATAGCGACTTTGAGGGATCTATGGACGTGGATCCCAAGATCCCTCTGTTCTTCCACACTGCCGAGAATCCTGCCATTAACCCCGTATTCTACGTTCAAATTTGACCTTCCAAAATGACTCACTTCACACTTTTCTGGGTTGAATTCCATCTGCCACTTCTTTGCCTAGCTCTGCACCCTGTCAATGTCCCATTGCAACCTACAACAGCCCTCCACGCTGTCCACAATTCCACCAACCTTCATGTCATTAGCAAACTTACCAACCCACCCTTTCACTTCCTCATCCAAGTCATTTATAAAGATCACAAAGGGTAGAGGTCCCAGAACAGATCCCTGCGGAACACAACTGGCCACTGAGCTCCAGGCTGAATACTTTCCATCTACTACCACCCTCTATATTCTATTGCACAGCCAGTTTTGTACCCAGACAGCCAAATTTCCCTGAATCCCATGCTTCCTTACTTTCTGAATGAGCCTACCATGTGAAACCTTACCAAATGCTTTGCTAAAATCCATATATACCACATCCACTGCTCTACCTTCGTTGATGTGTTTTGTCACATCCTCAAAGAATTCAATAAGGTTTGTGAGGCATGACCTGCCCCTCAAAAAGCCATGCTGACTATTTCTAATCAAACTGTGCTTTTCCAAATAATCATAAATACTATCTCTCAGAATCCTCTCCAATAATTTGCCCACCACAGAAGTAAGACTGACCGGTCTGTAATTTCCAGGATTATCCCTATTCCCTTTCTTGAACAAGGGAATGACATTTGCCACCCTCCAATCATCTGGTGCTACTCCAGTGGACAGTGAGGACGCAAAGATCATCGCCAAAGGGGCAGCAATCTCTTCCCTCGCTTCCCGTAGTAACCTTGGGTACATCTCGTCTGGCCTAAGAGCCTGGGCCTTCCCAACTGTAGCATAATTCAAACCAGACATCCACGATGCCTATTATTTGTGTGGGGATGTGTTGGGGAGCATTGCCGTGTGGCATAAACCTCACAAGGCCAGAGAAGTGGAGGACTTGCCTAGTTTAATGGTGGGAACTCATTATAATCGTCATTCCTTTCTTGCCCAATAACAAGCTGCGAGAGGGAATTTGAGCAGCAGCACAGTGGGGCCGCAGAGACCAGGGAGGAGTGGAGTGAGTAGTTCCTCACATCGAGGGGAGTGGAGTGTGTGGTTCCTCACACTGAGGGGAGTGGAGTGTGTGGTTCCTCACACTGAGGGGAATGGAGTGTGTGGTTCCTCACACTGAGGGGAGTGGAATGTGTGGTTCCTCACACTGAGGGAAATGGTGTGTGTGGTTCCTCACATCGAGGGGAGTGGTGTGTGTGGCTCCTCACATCGAGGGGAGTGGTGTGTGTGGTTCCTCACATCGAGGGGAATGGTGCAATTGATGATTTTGGGGGACGGAAGTTAGAGAGATAGCTAATCACTTAGGAACACAATGTCTCACTTGAATATTTTAACAGACCACTCCACACTCACCCAACGATCATTGTAAGAGGCTTGGGTCAGTTAATATCCAAACCAAGGTCTGTGTGTTGAATTTTAGACAGTGGTAATTGATAATCATGGTGGACTTCCATCAATTCTGCCAATTAATCCCCAACTTCACTGTGTGCTTTTGTTGGATGATCACAATGGATCTTTATCAATATTAGTAGCATTAATAGGCAATTGGAATTAATGGGGGAAATGGACGATGGTGGCTGAAGGAGTTTCCTGCAGTGCCCCAACAGCTGAAGGCCTGAGGGAGCTGCCTTAGGCATGGATTCTCATTTCAGCGGAGGGAAGCAGGAGTTAGGATCGTTTCCTGGCCTTAAAGCCTCCCTGTGGGTGTTGGGTGGGGAGCTACAATTTTGACTGTGGTGTCCCCTTAAATAACACAGAGTCAGGTCTGTTGTCCACCCAAGGGCCCGCGGGTGGGCTTTCAAAGCTGGAGAGCCAATCAATGGCCGATCAGCTCTTCAGGAACAGAGAGGGCGACTTTACAAGGAGGTATCACTCAGCTCCCAGATAAACAGAACCATTGAATGAAGAATGAAATTAATGTCTGTGCCATCATTGTGGAGAGACTTTAGGGATGGGGCTGCCCTCTCTTTGGACCTTTGTTAGCATCCTGATGTGGGCAAACAGGGAGGGCCTTGAAGTCAACCAGGAACCACTACCCCCCCCAACACCCACTGACTCTCAAGTAGGTGCCCATGTTCAGGCAGTTAAACTCTCCCAGCCTGAAAGGGAATTGGATGTCAGCTGGAAAACAACAGTTCTCCTCCATTATTCACCATTGTGATGATACTAAGGCTTTAAGAGGTGTATTTTTTTCATGAAGAAATGTTGAGAAAGAGGGACCGAGTGGTCTGCTCAAAGGCAGTAAAGTAAACAGCTTGTGAGGCCTTTTTTTAAACATTGGAACAATAGAAGAAGCCTCAATGGATAGGGTTAAGCTCCCTCAGAACCAGCATTTTTAGTTTTAACTTTCACCAGTTGCTGGGGTCTCGAAGCTGGATGTGGAAACTCTTATTCCTTTCTCTGTTACAGCCAAAAGCTGGGGTTCTCTTCCTGCTGCTAGCATTGCATGTGAGACAATCTATTTTCCTGAATTTGCTTTTTCCGAGGCTGTGTTTGTGGAGTGTTACTATATTAGAACAGTTAATTAATGGTAGTTAGTATATATGTCAGATATTCAATACAGTTACAGTTAAGCCAATTCTTTACCTTTTTTTTTATTTTGTCTGTATTTTAACTGTAGTGTAAAAATAAAGCATGTTTTGCTTAAAGTTGAGTAGTTTGACCAATCAAATTGCATCTGGAACACAGTGCCTTACACTTACCTTTAAGATAAGAAAGAGTTAGAGTCTAGGTTATCTTCTTCATATATTTTGAGGGGGTTTGGTCTGGTCCAACACACCATTGACAAATTTTCTTACATTTCAGTTTCAAAGGAGAGTTATATCAGACTTGGAATGTTAACTCTTTTTTTCTCCACAAATTATGGTAAACCTGTTGAGTTTCTCCATGACTTTGTTCCTGAATCACCCTAATTGCCTACCTGCCTGCCTGCCTCAGGTGGAGCGTAATATTCCCAGATCCTGAGCATGAGTAGCTAATGTCAGGAGCGAGTTGAGAAGCACTGGCCAGCCTCATAACCTCCAGGCTCTGTCCACCAATGTTCTTAACCTCAGAATTGTTCCTCACTGTACCCAATGAAGATAAAGTCATCATAGTCACACCAGATCGTAGCGCTGCTGTCTCATTAGAGAGAAGCAACTGGCAATGGTTTAACCTGAGGGTCACCGTACCTCAAGTGGAGGAGTGAGGTTCAGAACTAGAATCCCTTATGGTAAACTCGACCAGTGCAAGAATTTAATCCTCACCATTGGAGTCACTGTGCATCGTAAACCAGCTTCCAGCCAACTAAGCTAAACCAGTTCCACAGTATCCCTTACCCAAAACCTTATATCTGTGTGCCCCATGTCTCAATTGAAGGGATAACAAGGTGTAGAGCTGGATGAACACAGCAGTTCAAGCAGCATCAGAGGAGCAGGAAAGCTGACGTTTCGGGCCTAGACCCCCT